>NC_134695.1:54133539-54446039 GCF_050947455.1 Rhinoderma darwinii
TGATTCTGAGAGTGATTGGGAGAAGGTGCTGTGGTCAGATGAGACTAAAATTGAGCTCTTTGGAATTAACTCAACTCGCCGTGTTTGGAGGAAGAGAAATGCTGCCTATGACCCAAAGAACACCGTCCCCACTGTCAAGCATGGAGGTGGAAACATTATGTTTTGGGGGTGTTTCTCTGCTAAGGGCACAGGACTACTTCACTGCATCAATGGGAGAAAGGATGGAGCCATGTACCGTCAAATCCTGAGTGACAACCTCCTTCCCTCCACCAGGACATTAAAAATGGCTCGTGGCTGGGTTTTCCAGCACGACAATGACCCGAAACATACAGCCAAGGCAACAAAGGAGTGGCTCAAAAAGAAGCACATTAAGGTCATGGAGTGGCCTAGCCAGTCTCCAGACCTTAATCCCATCGAAAACTTATGGAGGGAGCTGAAGATCCGAGTTGCCAAGCGACAGCCTCAAAATCTTAATGATTTGCAGATGATCTGCAAAGAGGAGTGGCCCAAAATTCCATCTAACATGTGTGCAAACCTCATCATCAACTACAAAAAACGTCTGACTGCTGTGCTTGCCAACAAGGGTTTTGCCACCAAGTATTAAGTCTTGTTTGCCAAAGGGATCAAAAACTTATTTCTCTGTGCACAATGCAAATAAATATATATATAATTTTGACTATGTGATTTTCTTTTTTTTTTTAAATATAATCTATCTCTCACTGGTAAAATTAACCTAGCCTAAAAATTCTAGACTGTTCATGTCTTTGACAGTGGGCAAACTTACAAAATCAGCAAGGGATCAAATACTTATTTCCTTCACTGTATATACTTATATATATATATATATATATAAATATATATATATATATATATATATATATATATATATATATATATATATATATATATATAATATATATATATATATATATATTTATAGCAAAAAAGAAAGCAGCAGCACTCACACAGAAATTGTTGATCAGGTGCCCAGCAAAACGTCCCGATCCTCGGACGTAATGTAATCTATAGAAAAAGAAACTTTGCAGCACTCTAATATGAAAAAAGTGGTGGTTTATTCACTCCAGATACAACAGCAACGTTTCAATCCTACAATAGGATCTTTATCAAGCCTAGTGACACATCTAATACTGCAAACATATATAGGGTTGAGAATGCTTTGCATAATTGGTCTCATTACAATATAATAAAGTGTTAAGTGCTTAAAAACTTGATTAATACATGGTTTAAGGTATCATTGTACATAATAAACATGATACAGAAGGTGCATATGTGCATATACAATAGCGTGAACAGCAATATACAATACAACAAACGTTAAAAACAACTGATTAAATCATAATCATTTATGCCTCAGTGGTGTTGAGATACATCATCATGAACCCACTCACCAATCAGAACTTCAGATGCATCAGGTAGATCATTAGTATGCAAAGCCATAGGCATACATAGTAGCAGTCAGCTGCACAACTCATGGTAATTAGGATGTGATACATCCGTGTAATCCCCAGAGGCGGAAATGTATCGTTGCTCAGCAGCAGGACGCATCGAGCGCATCAAAATGATGTAATGCGTGTCAATGCGTTCCACTGGTCTGATCATGTGTATAACGGCATCACAAGTTGCCAGGCAACTGGTGCAGATATACCACGGATAGCAGATAGCACGGCTATGTCAGTCAAAAGGTCTAAATTGCAGAAAAAGCAAAATACATTAATACATGCTCCTCATGGTAAGTAATGGAGATATCAAGAATACCGAAAAGTAGCGTTACAGTATTATATTATTATATCGGCTTATTGTAGATGATCCACACGTGGGTACACAAATCTCTGTCCACTGTCACGTGTCCAGAACTACCTTATTCCCAGAGTTTCCAGAACCACATAGCAGCGTCTTCACGTGCACAGGATGTCCCGTCAACCACACCCGTGTAACGGACCAAAAGTGTCACATCAGCGACATCGTATCTCAATGAAGAATATATATTTTTTAATATTGTAATATCTCTACATCACTTAAAACCAAGAATAGGAGACTAGAAAAAACTCAATCAAATAATATACATATTTTATTGATATAATAGGACCAAAAGAACATAACATAGCCATGCCAAGTATCAATTACACAGTAACTTTATTATTGAAAATAATAGAGGAGATTCCGAAATTCTGTTGGGAGTGGTATTCAGATCTAAAATTCAGTTCTTATATTAGAAACTACGGTAGGTCGAGCCAAAGGTCAGAGCAAGCGGCAAAGGTTTGTCATGGGTCACTAACAAAAGGTCAGGGCATGCGGCAGGCAAGGATAATCAAATCTTGATTTTATTCTAAAGAAATTATCTACTCTCCAGATTGCAATACCAGAAAAAAATAATGAGAGAAGAAAAATGGTGTATCCAGCACACTTGTGAAAAAAAATAGCTATGATTAAGAACCCTAGAGGTCTGAAACGCGTAAGCGTGGTCCCGGAATTATCATTTTAATTGTTTTGTTTTTAAAATGACCAAATAAAGCCTATTTTTTTTACAAGAGTGCTGATACACCATTTTTCTTCTCTGATTGCATTGCAATACCAGACACAGCCTATGGACAGGAGAGGTGCTGTTTCTGGGGAAAAAATCAGACCCTCTTTTGTCATTCTGGGCAATACCTTGAAATACATGAGATTTTTCAATTTGTTACCATTACCCTTTAAATTTCTCAGAAACTGCATTCTTAATTAAGTACTAAGAAGTATATTATAGACAAGATTCCTATAGGAAAAATAAAGTAAGTTATCTGTATGTTAAATGTTTCTAACAATATATAAACTGGGTATAAAAAGAGTTCATCCACATCAGAATTTGAATATAAACTATTGAGATTGGCTGAACGGTATAATAGTTCCTGCGATCTGAAATCAAGTGAAGATGTTTCCACCCAGAGCGGAGTTAAGGGGCTACTTCAAAGAGCATTTAAAAGTGATAAAATGAGCGGGGAGAATGTGTATACAGAAGATGACAGTGAGTATATCCATTCATCGTCAGGGCTCTCCAGAGAAGATTTCTGGCGCCCAACTTGTCATAATATCGGATGGTCAGAGAACATGGTGTATTTGAAGCCTAGTGAAAGTGACAAGAGGTAACACAGGAGGATGATCAGGGTTATATTTATAAGACAGGGCACAGACAATTTACTAAGTGTTATGTCACCAAAGTCAGGGTGAATGCTACATTATTTAAGCTTGGTTTATACAGTTCAGGACATCCCAGCACTCCTTTATTTCAATTGGCCTTTGACAATACAGCATGTCATACCGCTCCTTATTGTCACAAGGCCCAGGGATAATAAAATTGTCAGCGGGCCTGCAGAAGGCGCTGTAAACTCACTTTGTCACCAAGGGATTTGACGTGAGGCTAAACCGGGGAGTGGAGTCTAAGGGTACGTTCACAGGGTTAACAAAATACGGCTAAAAATACGGAGCTGTTTTCAATGGAAAACAGCTCCTGATTTTCAGCCGTTTTTTTAAATAAAAAAAGCGTTTTTTACGGCCGTTTTTGGAGCTGTTTTTCTATTGAGTCAATGAAGAACAGCTCCAAAAACAGCTCAAGAAGTGACAGGCACTTCTTTTTACGGGGTGTCTTTTAACGCGCCCTTTATTGAAAATGAGGCGTAAAAAAAGGCCCGTCAGAACAGAACGCCGTATTTGCCATTTAAATCAATGCGCAGCTGTTTGTAGGTGTTCTGCTTCCGATTTTTCAGCCTTTTTTGGTATGTTTACGTCCCAAAAAACGGCTCAAATTAGCACGTGTGAACATACCCTTAAGGAACTCCTGTCCATTACTCTTTAACCCCTATACAGGGATCTGAACTTTACTACTGGGGAACCCCAGGTTAGTACCCCCAGAGTAGTCTCCCTTAGTGACGACAAAACCAATAGACTGAGGGGTCAGATATAACAAAGATCAGGGCAGGCGGCGAATGGACACTCACGGTTGGTTGAGCCAAAAGTCAGAGCAAGCGTCAAAGGTTCGTCAGGGGTCACTAGCAAAAGGTCAGGGCAGGTGGCAGGTAAGGATAGTCAAAAAGTACAGGCAGAGGTCAATCACAGGAAATCCAAGAAAACAATGGCAGGGAAATTCTAGACACGCTAGGAAGAACCTAATAGGTCAGGCTAGGTGTTCAGGAAAGGGAGCACCCTTAATACTCAGGGAAAGCTGGGTGGATAATTTGGCGCGCGCTGGGACACTTATTAATTTCTGTCCACGTTAAAGAGGACCTATCAGCTCTCCTGGCATAGTAAATACTGGTTTTCTCCTTAACATAACAATTTTAGAGAATCTTTTCTTCTGCATTGTATTTTCCCTCTATTATTCCTCTTGGAAATGCATAAATATATTGACAACTGGGTGTTACCAGGCCATCGTTAAAGTCAGACTGTGTAGGGACGCACTCTATTTAGAAGGGGAATGGTAACGTCCAATGGTCATCTTATTCATACGTTACTCACGTTGTTTCAGCGACCGGCGCTCCTAGATAACTTCTCTTTGATATCAATAAAAAGTGTATGAAATGGATTGGACTGGTAGAGAACTTATTCTCACTCACAAACAACACATATAGTACTAATGTAAGAACACAATCCTGCATGTACTTGTAGTTCTATGATAGTCGTAGAGCCAGAACTAACTATTGCTGGTGTATGTAATGGCTGCTGTGAGTATATACGAGGGTGAGTCAAAAATTATCCGCACTCAGGCTGTAGAATTTATTTTAATTCACTTTCATAAAATACAAATACATCCTTTGTCGACATAATCTCCCTGCTTTTCAATACACTTTGTCCATCTGTCAACAAGCTTTTGTATCGCCACAATAAAAAAATGTTTTAGGCTGATCTGCGAGCCACGAATGTACTGCTGTCTTCACCTTATCATCAGACGTGAATCTTCATCCCTGTATGGCTTCTTTTACTGGACCAAACAGGTGATAGTCCGATGGGGCCAGATCAGGATTATAGGGAGGATGCTTTAACACCTCAAAAATAAGTTTGGGGAGAGTGTCGACAGTATGGGCAGCGGTGTGTGGATGTGCATTGTCATGCAACAACACAACGCCCTTGGGTTGCAGTCCTCTGCGTATTGTCTGAATTTTAGGCTTCAGCTCCTCAGTGAGCATTTTGGCACCAGACACCCTCAGATCAGAAAAAACGAATCACTGTACGCTGCTCTTCTTTCGTGCAAATCACAAGTGGGGCATGGGCACCCCAGTCACAAACAAACAGATGTAAAACATTCATACCAGCATAGAAGTGACTGGGGAGACGGCAACCTCGTATGGAGAGCGCTGATAATACCAACAGAAGTTTTAATATATTCGGAGTGCGGATAATTTATGACTCACCCTCCTATATTGTCTGTACAGCGCTATGGAATATGTTGCCACTCAATACTAATTCTAAATGAAGCAACTCAGTGTAGAATACATAATATCCTCTCACTTATATCTGGGAGGAAACATTCTCAGCTCCTGGTGCCACATCACCCTCCACCTTCCACGCTGCAGTTGACAGATCGCACTTGGGAAAAACATGTAACAATTCCAGCAATGTAAACATGTCATTTAGAGAGGAAATGGCCTGGCATGTCGGAAGTGCTCGATGACGACCGCGAGACCGCAGACGGAAATGTACTGAACTTTACTGTAATGATCCATTCTTATAATAACTCTCCGCTGGTGCAGTCGTGTCAATTCATGAATAAAAACAGACACCTTGTATTACCGTAAGATGTGGTCCAATCTTATATAAATAATGCTTAAAGGGAAGGTGTCATGAATTATTTTTTTTTTATCATACTGCTTTTAGTATTATATGAACATAAATATTATTTATTTGTGTTGTTGTGTTCTACTTTTTACTTTTTTCTTACTTTTACTTCTCTATGGGGGCTGCCATTTTTTTTTTCATCTCTGTATGTGTCGATTAACGACACATACAGAGATGGAATACGGCACATACAACCGCATAGAGAATGCAAACGGGAGCCGTTCCATTCTCTGCAGCGTACGCCGTCTCCCACACAGAACAAAACGAAGCTCGTTCGTAGAGCGAAATCCAGCGCCATTTTCATGTGGACCGGAAGCAAGCTGCTGCCGGACAGTAAGATGACGACTTCCGGTCGCGGCTTCCGGCCATATGTTCAAGGAAGCGAAGACACAAGGAATAGGAGCGGAGGTGGCGGCGGCAGGAGAAGGTAATTTATGTTTGTGTATGTGATGTGTGTATTATGTTTATGTATGTTCGTGTTATACTGTCTGCTGAGCACTGTATCTAATCCTCCTAGCTCTGTGCAGTTGCTCAGAAAATGGCGGCACACAGTGTAGGAGGTTTGAAGATTCAACCCTCTCCTTCTCATGGCACTAGCCAGAATAAGGGAGGGGGGATTGTGTGAGGACACTAGAGGAGAGTGTCTACCCCAACTTTGCAGCATAAAGCAATGAGGTTGCTTTACCACATTGACCATGCTGTAATTTTGGGAACTGCTCCCTCTAGTGACCAGCACATGGAAATGTTATAAATTAGAATCTAATTTATAATATTTCCTGACTTGTGAAAAAAATGTAAAAAAAATAAAAGAATGTGTAATTGCTTAGATAATAATTGTTTCACTAAAAAAAAAATAAAAAAAAATTCTAGCGACACATTCCCTTTAAAGGGGGTCTCCAGGACTTAAACATTGATGGCCTTTCCTTAGGTTTGATTGGTTGGGGGTCTGGTCCCTTCATGGTTTACACAGGCACATCAGCTCATCCATAGGGGCGGCTGGGACTTGTAGTGTAAATCTTACTATCCACTTGAATGGGACTGAGCTGAACTACCAGGCACAGGAGTCAATACAGAGGAGCCTGTGTAAACAATGAAGGAGACGCAATGCTCGCTGGAGAGTCGCTGTCTCTTCATTCTGCAGATTTGGGGAGGTCCTGGAGGTCAGACCCCCACCATCATTAAATCTGTATTTATTTTCATAGATTTTACTTAAATATAAAATATTTAAGAATCGTATATGGACACGTTTTGAAGATCAACCTCCTCTTCAAATAAAAGTGATTGCAGTCCCATTACTGCAGCTCAGTCCCATTCAAGTGATCAGCCATCTCTTTTGTTTGAAGGGGTTGATCGGACAAGCTTTTGGTCTTTGATTTCAGCCACAGTGACTTAAGATATTGCTCTATGAAGCACTCTGTTCCTCATTTTTAGTTGTCTTCTACCACATTTCACTGTGAGGGTATGTTCACACGGCCTATTTACGGACGTAATTCGTGCGTTTTTGCCCCGAATTACGTCTGAAAATAGCGCCTCAATAGCGCTGACAAACATCTGCCCATTGAAAGCAATGGGCAGACGTTTGTCTGTTCACACGAGGCGTAAATTTACGCGCCGCTGTCAAATGACGGTGCGTAAATAGACGCCCGCGTCAAAGAAGTGACCTGTCACTTCTTTGGCCGTAATTGGAGCCGTTATTCATTGACTACAATGAATAGCAGCGCTAATTATGGCCGTAATGGACGCGGCGTTCAAGCGCCTGCACATGCCGTTACGGCTGAAATTACGGGGATGTTTTCAGGCTGAAACATCCCCGTAATTTCAGCCGTAACGGACGCCCTCGTGTGAACATACCCTCACTGTTATAGGGGCATGTGGCAGGCACTGTTATGGGGGTCCTGTGGCAGGCACTGTTATATGGGCATGTGGCAGGCACTGTTATCTGGGTTCTGTGGAAGACACTGTTATGGGGGTCCTGTGTGTTGGGCGCCTGGGACGATCAGTTGTGAGTGAGGCTGATGAAGAGTGAGATGGAGCGATCCATGTTTGCTTGCCCCAAAAGAGAGACTAAAACGGATGAACCTCCCCCACCCTGTAAGCATAAGATGGGTCATAGAGCCCTAGGAGTAGACCCCTGCATCAGAGAAAAGATTGTTTGACTGCCCATTGTGCCCGCGCTGCATACTTAGAGACTGTATAAAGTTGTCGCAGTAGCTGCCAAACGTGTGCCCCTCTGTGAGTAAAAGAGATATGGTGCCTACGGACTGTACACATTGTAACCTCCAAGATTTCCACCTCTGAGTTAGGGGGGATTCACACGAGCGTGTATTCGGTCCGTGCGGGCCGCGTGGTTTTCACGCGGCACGCATGGACAATACAAGTCTATGGGGCAGTACAGACAGTCCGTGCTTTTTGCGCAGCGTTTGTCTGCTGCGCAAAAAGCGCGACAGGTTCAAAAACTCTGCGTATTTCGCGCATCACGCACCCATTGAAGTCAATGGGTGCGTGAAAATCACGCGCACCACACGGAAGCACTTCCGTGGGACGAGCGTGATTCGCGCAACAGCAGTGAAAAGGATGAATGAAAACCGAAAAGCACCACGTGCTTTTCTGTTTCCGAACATCCAAACGGAGTGTCTTTGCGATGAGCGAAGCCGGACAAGCGTACCGAACTTCACCGGGTTCGGCCAAACTCGTTTTGGCCGATCCCGGCAAAAAAATTATCGGTACGCGACGTCAGGAGATAGTCACTGTCCATGGTGCTGAAAGAGTTAAACTGTTTCAGCACCATGGACAGTGACTTGCGATCCCAAAATACATTAACCTGTAAAAAAAAAACGAAGTTCTAACTTACCGATTACTCCTGTCTCCTTCCTGCAGTCCGACCTCCCGGGATGACACTTCAGTTCAAGTGACAGCTCCAGCCAATCACAGGCCAAGCACAGGCTGCAGCCAATCACAGGCTGCAGCGGTCACTTGGACTGCTGCGTCATCCAGGGAGGTGGGGCCCGATGTCAAGAGAGGCGCGTCACCAAGGACGCGTCACCAAGGACGCGTCACCAAGGACGCGTCACCAAGGCAACGGCCGGGAAGTTCTCGGTAAGTAGGAACTTTATCTTTTTTTTTTACAGGTTTTTCGCTGTTGTGTTCGGCATTCACTGTCGAGGGTGCTGAAAGATTTAGCTCTTTCAGCACCTTGGACAGTGACGGGCGTTGACAAGCCTCATCTCTATGATGCCGGCTGCGCGAAAATCACGCAGCCGCGCATCAGACACGCATGACACACGCAGCTGTCAAATGGTTTTTGCGCTCGCAAAACGCTGCGTTGTTTGCGCGCGCAAAAACGCAACGTTCGTGTGAATCTCCCCTTAGTGAAATTATGTTTGCACTTTGAATGCCATGTGGACTATTTGCTGCTGCGTCATCCTTCTGCGTAGCGATTGCCCAGGCCTACCACCGCTGGTTTAGTCGCTTTCCAAGTACACTACAAGTTACTGCATTAAAGGATCATGGAGCAGAGAAAACATTTTCATTTTTGGATGCAAGTTTATTTTAAAGAGTTTATTCAGTTTAATGAAAACAGGCTGGATAAAGATATACAGAAAAGTTCTGCAACTTTCTAATATATTCAGTGAAACATCTGTTCACGCAGCTTAGGGTTTGTTACAATGTATCTGTGTAGAGTAGGTCAGGAGTGGAGAATCTTTAGGACCAAGTGTTCCAAAATTTGCAGTCATACTTATGGGAAATTCTAAACATACCAACAAGGTTAGGACTACGCTCTGACAGAAAATAGAGGTAAATTGGTATAAATCACCAATTGCAAAATCTCCAACATGATTTTACCATGATTGTACAGCCGGGTACTAGGATTTTTTTGTCCCCCTGTAGACTCTGAAGGGGCGGACATACCGCATGTGCAGCCGGTGCAGCTGCACAAGGGCCCCGCGTGGGAAGGGGGCCCGTTCCTCTGCTGGCCGACTCAGTTCTCAGCTGCGCGATGCTGAGGACTGAGACAGAGGCCCGTCACCCGCCGCAGCCCCCATCCTCCTGTCTCGGTCTGTGTTACAAGTGTACAAGGCTGCACTGGTGACGCGCTGCCGATGGCACGTGACCGCTGCTGCCAATAACTCCTCATTGGTGTGCTGCTGAGGACAGTAGTTCCACAGCAAATCGCTGTTGAGGGCATTGATTGGCTGCAGCGGTCATGTGCCATCGACCGCGCGTCACCACAGCAGCTTTGTAAACACAGAAAGGGATAGGGGCTGCGGAGGGGGAACGGAGGCGCCGGAGGAGGTGAGTATAGGTTTTTCATTTTCTTTGCCCACATTTAGGGACTTAGTTTAGATAAGAATTTAACCCGGAAAAAAATGTGTTACTTGTGTTCTAAACTGGTAATAAAATGTACAATATAAATCTTCCTTCATAATTTTTATTAGTAAGGTTTATTTTTATATGCATATATATGTTTAGGTAACTTTGTCGGTATTGGGGGGGGGGGCGGGGGGGCCCTGGCACATTATCTGCACAGGGGCCTTTTGCAGTCTGTGTCCGCCACTGAGACTCTGCTAAATATGAACACAGCACTCCGGCCCCTGTCTTAATGGGACACAATCTCTTGTGCAGCATCTTCGTCTCATCAGCTCTCACACCCAGCATCTCTACTCCTTGGCTGTACATCCCTCTGCTGGATTTCACACTACCTCGGCAGTCTCTCTGCAGCCGGCACACTCTTTCTCTTCAGTAGTTCTTGATCTGTATAAAGCGGCCTCCACATCATCTCTCAGTAAGCACACAACTATCTCTATTCTCTTAGGAGCATGAGGACCTCCTATCACTCCATGTGGTTTCTACCACACTATGATCTCCTCCTTTTTGACAGCCCTTTTTTGATGGCTGATGCAACAGAGCCATCTAGTGGCGGCATCAGCACACAACACCAGACAACCATAGTACATATACAGTGCAAAACAGTGAAGTAATAAAATATATATATATACAATAACAGTGCAGATGGCAATACAGTTCACAGCACTGCAGCGCCACAATGCTGACCACCACAATACTATTTTTAAAGGGTTAGCAACATGAAAATCACATACCAAACAATAAAAAACATATGTCATTAGTCATTTTTAAAGGAGGGCTCCGGCCACACCTTAGACACTCTATCTCTTGTATGCTTAGCTGTTTCTGTTCCGTTATGCTCCTGCCTTAAGTTTTTGACACGAGAAGAAAATACTTCCTGTCAACCATATTAGTTCTTAAGCATTGGATTTTATGGATCTTTGTCGGATATTCACGGGACAGCCTACAAGTCCCTACCCACCTAATGACTCCTGGTTTCTTCTTCCCCATCCATCTTAGCTCTTCCTGGCAACCAATCATTGTTGGACAACCCTCCCAGCCATCTAACTTTGACAAAAAAATGCCTGGAACAGTAGTAACTTTCATTCACTGATCACTATAGAGGTGAGGTTTTATATATTTGCCCAAATGCTGTGCATAAACCCTAAGTGGGTGTAACTACAAGATGCCATAAACATGAAACCAGACTGTGTGCTTGATTTTATGCACCTGTTTGCAAAGAGGGTGGTTAAAAAAAACCTAAACTTACTAATAAGAAGGGCTGGTGACAAACTTTTGGCCACATAGTTTATATGAAAAGGCATTAATAAATCTCCAGTGCTGGAAAATCTAGTTTGCTGATGATGTTATTAAGGAAGAAAGTTAGAAAATGCAAGGGTATTTTGGCTCTGTTCACACTTTCTAGTGGGTTTCTCGCTATTTTTGAAGGCAAAAATAGTCCCATCCGCAGTGAGAAACCAGAACCCGTAACTGGTATAACTGTAATTGCTCCTTTATAATTTTTCATTTTTTCTATAGTACTGATAGTGCTTTCTATGTGTGTATATGTGTGTATATATATATATATATATATATATATATATATATATATATATATATATACTGAGCTTTTTTTATTTATTGCGGAGGTCACGACAATAAAAATTATATTTGTACTTTTGTAATTCTGGCGTTTGTCCAGAAGATGGCGATGTTTTGTTAAAAATATTCACCGGGTTACATTGGCAGTGGCAAAACCACAAATTCAGGAAAACGTCGTTTTAGATATTGTGATATTGGAATAGAAATAATTGCTGCACAACAGAGCAAAATAACAAATCAGGGAAAACTTAAAAAAGCTTTAATACATTTTACTATACTAATACATTTATATAAATTATACTAATATTTTCTTTTGAGTACTCTGGATTGATCAGTTGAAACAACCAATTACACATAATAATATTTTTGCTAAAACTTTGCTCTCTTTTTATAACTTTCAGAAGTTTGTACAATGAGTAACAACCACTAATATTTAACTTTTTAACACTGCTTCAGAACTTTTGATACTGCTGCTTTGTTGCCAGAAGCAGCGCCACTCTTATCCCCAGGCCGTGTCTGCTTTTGCAGCTCTTTTTTTTTTTTAATGAGGACATCTCTTCCAAAAGCGTTAGACCGGGGACACACATTGCGTACAAAAAAAATAAAGTATATTGTAAGTATATTGGGTTTAAACAAACCCCATTCACTTACAGCTTAAATAATCTGCAGCAGATTCTAGACATGCTGCAGACTTTCAAATGCAGCGCCCACTACAGGGGAAACGTAGTGTCACATGCAGCCATTCAAATAAAGGAGGTCCATTTAATACATAGATGGATCAAGTTCACCAAAATAAAAGTTGCTACTTGTTAGATAAGACCAACTGCTGGATGTAATTTGTGTTTTTTTTAGTCAAAATTGCTCCTCATGAATATTCATTAGGGTTTCCGCCCCTGCTTAACTCTTTTACAGTAAATACTCTACCAGCTTAGTCTAAATGCAGACAGCTGATTGGCCTGTCAAAATGTTCTTACGTCATGCTGACCTGGTTCTGATCAGTACTACATCTCTTTGAATTAGGAAAGACTTGCCATATCTGGCTATGGGGACTTGCTGGGAGTTGTAGTTACCCAACAGCTGGAGAGCCACAGCTACACCCCACAGCTATACACCTTGACTAAATAGCATTCACGCAAGTCTCTAATGCTTTGTCCTTCCCCACTAGTATTTTACCGGCCACTACTTATCCAAGCCATGTGGCTATCCACCCTAATAAAAACTACTCAGGAATTGGACTACTACCGACTAAATTTAAGGTGGAAATCAATAAATAATGACTGTATCATATCTGTATTGATTTCTGCCCTAAGTAAAAAATGAAAATGTAAGGTCAGTGAATGGAGATGTTGGCACAGCATCAACAATGTAATACAATATATTCCTCTTATATCCAGGAGATAGGAGATATTTGATTATTAAAGGCACAGTAACCCAATGTCTGTATGTTCAGCTAATAAGATAATCAATGGCACAATTCCATAGCAGTACCATCATTTCCTTAGTAGGGTTTAAAGGGATACTCCACTCCAGTCTGGAGCCACTTAAAAGAGAATGTCTGAGGTTCGGAGAGCCCCTTTTCCCCAGCTGTTATCTCAGTGGGAGAGATGGAGCATTGCTTGGTAACAAGAGAAATAACTGGAATCCAATTGTATTCATTTAAAGAGTACATGTCACCTCTCCTGACATGTCTATTTTAGTAAATAGTTCTATTCCTTATAAACTAATGATTCTAGAGCACCTTTTCTTAAAATTCTACATTGTGCCGTTCCTCTGCTATTCCTCCTAGAAATGTATGAATAAATTGACAACTGGGTGTTACCATTCGCCTTATCAAATGGGTATGTCCCCATACAGTTACTCTCCGTCCTCACTGATTGAACTGTGTTAGAATATGTAGGGACAATCCCCAACTAGTATACCCGGTTGTTAATTTGTTCATAAATTTCTAGGAGGAATAACAGAGGAATGGCACAATGCAGAGTTCTAACAAAAGGTGCTTCAGAATTGGGGAGTACAAGTATTTACTAAAATAGACATGTTAGGAGACCACTGGGTTTTCTATCTGGACAATCCCTTTAAGTAGCTGTCACTTTAATAGCACGGCTTACATAAGCAGAGAACAGGGAATTTACCATGTTTGCTATCTAGAATCCTTTCAGCAGAAATAAACCACAGTAATGAACACCGGGCAGCTTTTGAAATACCACCTACACATCAGCGCGCAGGTAGTCACTGTTCTATCTAGTATTCCCCTTGCAACATATTGCTACATTGATAATTTACCATTAAAGTTTATTTGAGGACTTGTTACATAATCTAAATGATTCATTAAATCACCAGACGAGGATAGCAAGGCTGCCTGTATAACGCGCAAGTAACAGAATCTCTGCATGAAACAGTCAATATCTGGAATTTAATACATCCTCGTAGAAATCCCAAACCTCTGTAAATGTGTCCTTTATTTCTAGTCTGCCACGATGCCGCTCTAACAATCTATTTTTGGAGGAAAAACTTGTTACTGATTGATACAATATTCTTTTTATACACACAGATGTAGCAGAGCTGACTTTAAGGGTATGTGCACACGACCTCTTCTCATACGTAATGGAGGCGTTTTACGCCTCGAATTACGCTTGAAAAGACGACTCCATTACGCCTACAAACATCTGCCCGTTGCTTGCAATGGGTCTTACGATGTTCTGTGCAGACGAGCTGTCATTTTACGCGTCGCTGTCAAAATACGGCGAGTAAAATGATGGCTCGTCAAAAGAAGTGCAGGACACTTCTTGGGACGTTTTTGGAGCCGTTTTCTCATAGACTCTATTGAAAACAGCTCCAAAAACGTCCGTAAAAAACGCCGCGAAAAACGTTGCTCAAAAAACTTCTGAAAATCAGGAGCTGTTTTGCCTTGAAAACAGCTCTGTATTTTCAGACATATTTTGTTAATCATGTGAATATAGCCTTATTTGGGACCACTTATGGTGATTATATCATGAGTGCTCTCTGTGGTTTTCCATAGGTCTGCAAGTAAATATACTGCATTATCTTAAAAAGGGTAGTGTAGTTTAGATACATTTTCATATATCGTATTAGGGAATTCTAAGTCAATAGCAGTTGGGGGCAATGGCGGATTATAATATGGGCGTTTCGGGCGGTCGCCCGGGGCCCGAGGCTGCCAGGGGGCCCATCGGGGCCCGAGGATGCCAGGGGGCCCATCGCGGCCCGAACCGCCCATCGCGGCCCGAACCGCGCTGCCCGCTTCCAACTGAATCTGCATCCGCAGGACGCAGATTCAGTTGGGTTGAATGCTGGAGCCTCGCTCCAGCATTCACTCTGCCGTGAGCGGCTCGGTGCAGGCAGGCGCGATGTAGTGACGTCATCGCGCCTGTCTGCACGGAGTCACTCACAGCACAGTGCAGAGGAGGAGAAGCATCGCATCCCCCACCGTCGTGGGAACCGGGATAGGTAAGCAATTATGTTTTCTTTTTTTATTAGGTACGTACATATGGGGCATTATGCTGTGTCAGCTATGGGGCATTATGCTGCGTCAGCTATGGGGCATTAGCTGGGTCAGCTATGGGGCATTATACTGTGTCAGCTATGGGGCATTATGCTGTGTCAGCTATGGGGCATTATGCTGTGTCAGCTATGGGGCATTATGCTGGGTCAGCTATGGGGCATTATGCTGGGTCAGCTATGGGGCATTATGCTGGGTCAACTATGGGGCATTATAATGTGTCAGCTATGGGGCATTATACTGTGTCAGCTATGGGGCATTATACTGTGTCAGCTATGGGGCATTATACTGTGTCAGCTATGGAGCATTATACTGTGTCAGCTATGGGGCATTATACTGTGTCAGCTATGGAGCATTATACTGTGTCAGCTATGGGGCATTATACTGTGTCAGCTATGGGGCATTATGCTGTGTCAGCTATGGGGCATTATACTGTGTCAGCTATGGGGCATTATACTGTGTCAGCTATGGGGCATTATACTGTGTCAGCTATGGGGCATTATGCTGTGTCAGCTATGGGGCATTATGCTGTGTCAGCTATGGGGCATTATGCTGTGTCAGCTATGGGGCATTATGCTGTGTCAGCTATGGGGCATTATACTGTGTCACCTCTATGGGGCATTATACTGTGTCAGCTATGGGGCATTATGCTGTGTCAGCTATGGGGCATTATGCTGTGTCAGCTATGGGGCATTATGCTGTGTCAGCTATGGGGCATTATGCTGTGTCAGCTATGGGGCATTATACTGTGTCAGCTCCTGGGGCATTATGCTGTGTCAGCTCCTGGGGCATTATGCTGTGTCAGCTATGGGGCATTATGCTGTGTCAGCTATGGGGCATTATACTGTGTCACCTCTATGGGGCATTTTACTGTGTCGCAGCTATGGAGGCATTATACAGTGTCACATCTATGGAGGCATTATACTGTGTCATAGCTATGGAGGCATTATACTGTGTCGCAGCTATGGAGGCATTATACTGTGTCATAGCTATGGAGGCATTATACTGTGTCGCAGCTATGGAGGCATTATACTGTGTCATAGCTATGGAGGCATTATACTGTGTCGCAGCTATGGGGGCATTATACTGTGTCATAGCTATGGGGGCATTATACTGTGTCACATCTATGGGGCATTATACTGTGTAGAGGCAGCTATGAAGGGAATTATACTGTGGGGGCAGCTATGGGTGGCAATATACTGTGGGGGCAGCTACGGGGGACATTATACTGAGCAATTACAAGAGCTGCAGGTCCAAGGGGGAGACGCTGTGTAGCACAATATACAAGGAGGGATTGTTGTATAGCACTATATAGAAGAGGGGGAGGGCTATGTGACGCTATTTACAGAGGGGGAGGACTGTGTAGCGCTATTTACAGGGGGCTGTGTGTGGTGCTATCTACAGTGTTTGACACAATTATATTCAGGGACGCAGTCTATGGTGCTATAATATTTAGGGGCACAGTGTTTGTACTATTTCATTCAGGGGCGCAGTGTTTGGTGCTATTATATTTAGGGGTACAGTATGTGGCACCATGATAATATTATCTTTGTTTATAGGTGTGGAAATGTTGGAAAAGTGAGGAGCCAAAGACATCTGAGTGGCAAATTCTGCAGAAATGGATCATGGCCGGGAAAAGTCGTCATGAAGTCTGGACTGGATGGAGAAGAGGAAAAAAACTACGTCGTCACCTGTGAGTCACTAGATTTATAGAGAATCTGTCACCTCTCCTGACATGTTTATTATAGGAAATCCTTGTATTTCACAAAGTCTTTCTGCAGTCCAGGACTGATAGACAATTCCCCTTGTCAAGAGGATGTGTCCTAGCACAGTGTGATGCTGTCAGTATGTAGGGACACAGCCCTGTGACAAGGGAAATCGTAACACTGTTAATGCTTGCCCAAAAAAGTAGTGTTAAAAATAGTTACGGTGCGGCAGGGCGGCGGTGAGGAAGGGGGGCCCAAGTTTGGGTAACAGCCCAGGGCCCATGGTCTACTTAATCCGCCACTGGTTGGGGGTCCCCCTTTAGGATCCTCATCTCATAGTCAGAGTGGAGAGCGGTTACAGAGAGCGTCTCTGGCTTTGGAGGACCTGTTCTGTCCTGCAATACACAGACCACCCATTGATTTGAATGGAAACTGTGTAGTACTTATTTTCCCCTGTGGTGGCGCTGCAGGGAAATTGAACACTTACTGCCAGGTTTCCCCACAGATTACTGATCATCACTGGGGGTCCTAGTGATCAACTTATTGTTAAGAGCCCTTTCCAACAAGTAGAGATTATTTACAGCGAATAATCACTTTATTTTAATGAGTCATCACAAGGCACAAAACAGAGAATACAATTAATGAAAAGGAAAATCTTCTACATCTGTATATACTGTATACCTAGAGTAAAATGAGTAAATGTAGCAGTGCCAGTGAACATAGTATACAGTGTAGAGTGCAATATCTATCACCGCTATTTGTGTAACTAAATAGCATGTATGGTACAGTAAAGCTCTGTTTACACTGGCTTCATAGCCTCCTAGTGGATCCCATTAACTTCTGTAATATTTGGCAGCCACCATTGTTATTCCATAGTATATGCCTTGTTATGGTGCGGGTTGTGCACTGCTATGCCAAGAATGATAAATACACTTTAAACGTATTACTCTCACCCACAAAGCTCTCCACAGCGCTGCACCTCCTCACATCTCCTCCCTCATCTCTATCTACCACCCAACCCGTGCTCTACGTTCTGCCAATGACCTTCGATTAACATCCAGCATAATCCAAACCTCCCAAGTTTTCTCTTGTGCTGCACCAGTTCTCTGGAATGTGTTACCTTGGAAAATCAGATTAGTTCCCAACTTTCACAGTTTTAAACATGCCCTCAAAACACCTATTTTTAGACAGGCCTATAACATTCTCTAATCTGACTCTTTTCCCTTTTACATTAGTCATGAGAACTTGACCCCTCCATTCAGCAGTATCCCCCACACTCCTTACATCCTAATGCACTTCATGTCCGTCATACACAGACACTGGCCGGTGACCGGCTGAGGCCTCATGCACACGACCATAGCCATGTGCACGGCCGTGATTTTTGGGTCGGCCGGCCGCAGAGTGTCACACGCGAGTCCACCTGCAAATTGCGGCCCGTGCACATGGCCGCGTGCATTATTTCCTATGAGCCTGGACCGCAGAACACGGCCGTAATAAGACATGCCCTTTCTTTCTGCGGTCCAGGCTCCACGGGAAACCACGGTCGTGTGCATGGGCCCATAGAAATGAATGGGGCCGCAATTCTCCCATGGATTTTTGGGGTAATTGCGGCCACAAAAGCACGTTCATGTGCATGGGGCCTTATGCAGCTTTATGTACCACCCCATGTGTATAAAAGATGGCTGGACTATTGTACTTAACAAGCACTTTTCACATTTTGTGTCTCCCTTATTTCCTCATAGATTGTAAGCTCTTGCGAGCAGGATCCTCACTCCTCTTGTTTAAATTGTTAATTAGTTATTAACTATGTAATGTCTGATATTGTCTGTACATGTTCCCTCTGAATTGTAAAGTGCTGCGGAATATGTTGGAGCTATATAAATAAAGATCATTATTATTATTATTATTAGTATTATTGCTGCTGTAGCTAGCACTATTGTGCGGGTGCTGTGTGGCATTATTATAATGTCAATTTTATGATGGCACAAAATCTTCTTCATGCTAACCTACCAAATTTAAGGAATTGATGGAAGGAAGCATGACTAAAAAAAATCAGACTGCGCTCAGGATTTTTTTGTGGTCTGTAACTATGGAGACTGTAACTCAGGAGCTGTAAACACAAAATGTTTTTTTTTTAATCAAGACTTTATGCTTCATTTTGTATTTAAGATGCATACGAGTAATAAAATGCATGAATTGGAAAATAAAGTTCCCTGACATCTCCCTGCAGGAGCCATAAGCAAGGCTCCCCGTGCGCTCCATTCAGAAAACACAGGCTGCCTTATGAGGTGCTTGTTTTTGGCATATGGTGCTCCTAGTCATAAAAAAAGTTATCTGGACAGTGGTGTAACTTGTAAAAGTTTCTATGCCCCGTTACAAAATCCGTAACAGGACCCCCCACCCAATAAATAAAGTGAAGTCACAGCACACAGATAATAAATACAGTGATGTAACAGTTAAAAAAACAAACACATTGATATCTTACTCTATACAAGCGCTGAACTATAAGGGTATGTGCACACGTAAACTGCATTTACGTCTGAAATTACGGAGCTGTTTTCAGGAGAAAACAGCTCCGCAATTTCAGACGTAATTGCTCGTCCTCGCATTTTGCGAGGCGTCAATGACGGCCGTAATTTAGAGCTGTTCTTCATTGAATTAAATGAAAAACGACTCAAATTACGTCCAAAGAAGTGTCCTGCACTTCTTTGACGAGGCAGTCATTTTACGCGTCGTCGTTTGACAGCTGTCAAACGACGACGCGTAAATTACAGGTCGTCGGCACAGTACGTCGGCAAACCCATTCAAATGAATGGGCAGATGTTTGCCGACGTATTGGAGCCGTATTTTCAGGCGTAAATCGAGGCATAATACGCCTCGTTTACGCCTGAAAATAGGTCGTGTGAACCCAGCCTAAACGCCCCGGCTGCAGCAGAACTGCTGTCCTGATAAGAACGATCCCACCTGGAACCTGCTTTGTGTCACAGTGCAGAGATAATAAGCATAGTGATGTCACAGTACAGGGATAATAAAGTGATGTCACAGTACAGGGATTATAAACATAGTGATGTCACAGTACAGGGATTATAAACATAGTGATGTCACAGTACAGGGATTATAAACATAGTGATGTCACAGTACAGAAATAATAAGCACAGTGATGTTACAGTACAGAAATAATAATTACAGGAACATAACAGTTTAAAATAATAAACACAGTGATGTCACAGTGCAGCCAGAATACACACTGTGCTGTAAGAGTATGAAGATAATAAATAAAGTGATGCCACAGTACAGAAATCATAAACAAAGTGATATCAGAGTTCATCGCTAATATACACAGTAATGTTACAGTACAGAGATAATAAACAGTGATGTCACAGTTCATTGATAATAAACACAGTGATGTCACAATTCATTGATAATAAACACAGTGATGTCACAGTGTCACAGTTCATTGATAATAAAC
Source organism: Rhinoderma darwinii (assembly GCF_050947455.1). Taxonomy (NCBI): domain Eukaryota; kingdom Metazoa; phylum Chordata; class Amphibia; order Anura; family Rhinodermatidae; genus Rhinoderma; species Rhinoderma darwinii. The sequence continues at coordinate 54,154,004 of NC_134695.1, forward strand.
ACAGTGATGTCACAGTACAGGGATAATAAACTGAGTAATACCGTAGGAAATGGGTAATGATCAAAGTGAAGTAATAGCACTGAAATCATAATCACAGTGATGTCACAGTGCAGGATTGATCCAAAAAGTGGTTATGGTCACAATATGTTACTATAGAGATAATGTATGTGGTGTCCCAAAACAAAAATTATCTCACAGTACCTGGATAATAAACACTGTGATGTCAAGGAAAAAGGTTATTGTACTTCAGAGTGATGTCAAAGTATTGGAATGATGCCCAAAGTGATGTCACAGAACAGAGATTATGTCAAAGAACAGGGATAATAAACATCGTGATTACACAGTCAACGGAGATACTAAACTCGAGATTGTAACATGTACATTTTTTTTGTGGGGATGGATAAAAACAGCTGACAACTGTTAGTGATGGGATGGGCACAGCTCCTGTGCCCGCACCATCCCCGTGGCGTAAATTCTGCTTATTTATAAATATGGAGAATTACAATGGTATTACTTTATAAGTTCTTCTCTATCAAACTGGCCCTTCAAGACTATTGTGAGAAATGTATATATGGCAGCTTGAAGGGTACAATAAATATTGCAGGTCCATTATATAAGCACAACTCTGGCCTAAAGGTTAATAGGATATATGATATATTCTAGTGCAGGAAGAACTGAAGATCGCTGTGATTGGGTAGTCATGCAGAACACATCATTTTTATCACAATAACTCTTGAAATGCCGGAGGTGGGTATTGTACTGCCCCATAATATACTCTTATTGGAATAACCAGTGGGACCCTTCCCAGCAATGTTGTGTACGAACAAGTGCTGACCATGACATATCCATGATATAATCTATAGAACACTCACTATAAACATTTTTTGCTCATGTATGTAAAGATTAAGTATTCTGCTCTCTGCATAGACAATCAGAAGCTTATCTAGGCCACGGAGCTGTTTCCTTTGGGAAACTTGAATTGTCCAAAAATAAACCTTGAGTTTGACAATTATCCTGGAGCGATTTTACAGTAACCAGAGGTGGGGTCTGTTTTACATTTCCTGAAAGTGTTAAAGCATGGACACTAAGTAATTATACCCACTGAGCATCACTGCAACCTGCTGATTTAGGTGCCCCAATAAACGGTGCTACGTCTGCAACTGAGCATGCTGCAACATACGTAGGCAATTGTGTGTATGGGTTGTCAACCTATCAATCACTGCTAGACCACGAAAAACGTAATAATTATGGTCATAATGATTGTTATTATCTGGGATGAATAAATAAATCAATGTTTTAAATTCACATTTAGGCTGGGTTCACACGTGGCGGAATTTCACTTAAATTCCGCTGCGGACACTCCGCAGCGTTAATCCGCAGCGGAGCCGTTTGTCCATTGACTTCCACTTTAATTTAGCAGTGTTCGTTTAGACGATACGTAAAATTCCGCTGCGGAGCATAGGCTGCGGAGCGGAATTTGGTGTCCGCAGCATGCTCTGTCTGTTGCGGACCAGTGGTGGACTGGTTGCGGACTCATGGCGGAATTTCTCCATTGACTTCAATGGAGATTCTAATTTCCGCAATGAAGTCCGCAGCTGTCATGCACATGTTATGTGTGCTGCGGATGCGTCTTGCTTTTTTAACATGACATTTCTTCATTCTGGCTGGACCTATGTATTTCTAGGTCTACAGCCAGACTGAGGAAGTCAATGGGGCTCCCGTAATGACGGGAGCGTTGCTAGGAGACGTCTGTAAATAGTCACTGTCCAGGGTGCTGAAAGAGTTAAGTGATCGGCAGTAACTGTTTCTGCACCCTGGACAGTGACTACCGATCCCAATATACAGTTCATACTTACCGAGAACTCCCTGCTTCTGTCTCCAGTCCAGCTTCCCAGGATGACGTTTCAGTCTAAGTGACGGCTGCAGCCAATCACAGGCTGCAGCGGTCACATGGACTGCCGCGTCATCCAGGGAGGTCGGGCTGGATGCCGAAAGAGGGACGCGTCACCACGACAACGGCCGGTAAGTATGAATTTCTTTGACTTTCACAAGGGAAAGTGCTGTCCCTTCTCTCTATCCTGCACTGATAGGGAGAAGGGAAGTACTTTTACCGCAGTCCGCAGCAGCTAGTCCGCATCAATTTACTGCACATTTTGTGCAGATCCGCAGCAGAATCTGCAACGCAGATTCTGTGCGGCATTGATGCGGACAGTTGCGGAGGAAATCCGCCACGTGTGGTCATGCCCTTATTATTATTTTTTTTTACTTTTTACCCTACAGCTTCATATACATAGAAGCCGCATCGTTCTGTCTCGGTCGATTCCGTCAGTTCAGCTGAACTGACGGCGCAGCTGAGATCGGGTCCTGCGTGTCTCTGACACTCGGGATCCACCTAAATAAATTATGAACTTAGATGTGATCATTATTAGGTAGCTCCTGTGTGTCAGAGACACGCAGGACCCGATCTTCAACTGAACTGACGGAATCGGTTGAAACAGAACGATACAGCTTCTATGTATTCAGGATACATAGAAGCTGTATCTTAAAAAGTAAAACACATTTTTAATAAAAATCCATTTAAAAGATGTTTAAAAACACATAAAACATGAATTTATTATTTAAAAAAAAATCTTTCAAAAGTGTACATAGCCTTTAAAGGAACACTCCAGGCAAAACTTAAACAGTGTGTAAAGCTTAGTGCAGGGGTGGTGCACGGCAGAATGTATATGTAATACACGATCGATTTAGGTCCTGAACTAGGCACAACACAGTGTATCAGTTTTGCTCGGAGTATCCCTATAAAGGGGTTGTAATAGATTAGATAAAGGACCTGCTTTTCCCAGAAATAGTTCTATACGTCTCTATGGGCTTTGTCTGGTATTGGAGCTCAGCCAACTGAAATGTATGTGCTGCAATACCAGACACAACCCAATGACAAGTGTGGCACTGTTTCTAGAACAAAGATGCTTTGATTTTGCAATGTGCTCTCCTAAATGTCTATATTCTTAATAATAAGTTAATATACTTCTTTATCTATATAGTTCATAAAAAAAACAACTGTACAAAATCTAAATACAGTGGATTGACTTTACATCTGATAATCCAGAAAGTCGGATAATCTAGCACTTCTTTCTAGCAGAGTACTGTAATGTAATGTGGAGTTTTTATACCATACTCACCAGCTCCCCAGGTCTTCAGTAGTGACACGGCAGGTGAGATGGCGTAGCTGTCCCATGTGATCGCTGCAGCCTGTAGAAATTACTGTTATGAATCATCCTGTTGTGACGTGAGCTTTTATGTGTGAACTTACACTTAGCCGCAATCATCATCCTACATCGCGAACAGATTGACACCACATAACGTGATGGACTTCCCTCTGCTGCAGAAAGACCACGGCCTCCCCTGGGATGATCCCGGCTCTAGCAATGACAGTACAAACTGATTCCTTGAAAAACTTAGGAATCAACTTCATTATAAACAATATATTCTATTTCATTTCTGAATGTTTCAGAATTTGTATCATAACCCTTAAGGGTACGTTCACACGCAGCGACCGAAAATATCTTAAAATACGGAGCTGTTTTCAGGCGAAAACAGCTCCTGATTTTCAGACATTTTTGTAGCAACTCGCGTTTTTCGCGGCGTATTTTTCTGCCGTTATTGGAGCTGTTTTTCAATGGAGTCAATGAAAAACGGCTCCAAAAACGTTCCAAGAAGTGACATGCACTTCTTTTTCGCGGACGTCTTTTTACGCGCCGTATTTTGACAGCGACGCGTAAAATTACACCTCGTGGGAACAGAACATCGTAAAACCCATTGAAAGCAATGGGCAGATGTTTGTAGGCGTATTAGGGGCGTTTTTTCAGGCTTAATTCGAAGCGTAAAACGCCTGAATTACGTCTGAAAACACTGCGTGTGAACATACCCTAACTGTCATGAGAGAGAGGCACTACAAATTACAGTATCTACATGATCTATCTGTCTATCTATCTATCTATCTATCTCATATCTATCTATCTATCTATCTATCTATCTATCTCATATCTATCTATCTCATAATCTATCTATCTATCATCTATCTATCTATCTATCTATCTATCTATCTATCTATCTATCTATCTATCTATCTATCTATCTATCTATCTCTCTCTCTCTCTCTCTCTCTCTCTCTCTATCTATCTATCTATCTATCTATCTCTCTCTCTCTCTCTCTCTCTCTCTCTCTCTCTCTATCTATCTATCTATCTATCTATCTATCTATCTATCTATCTATCTATCTATCTATCTATCTATCTATCTATCTATCTATCTATCATCTATCTATCTATCTATCTAGTTTCCGGACAGGGGGTATTGTCATATGCTCTCCCTATTAAAACACTATGTTATTTTATTCCTATTATCCCTGACATTAATACAGAAAAATAGGTCCGGTTTAAGCTGCTAAAAAATATAAGCAGCTTAAACAGTTGTTTTTCTTCCTCTTCATATTTCCAGGGATATGGTATTCTTAGCTGTGTAGTTTGCTTTATTCATCAGATGTATACAGTATGACGCATATGAAATGTGTTTAGTATTTAGAGGATCTGTCACTGCAAAGTTAATTAAATAGAGAGTAATAGAAACTAAAGCAAAACTTCTATCTATATGAAAGTACAGCTGTCTTATAATAAACTTAAAGGAGTTGTCCAGTTTAGAAAAGCCATTTCCATACACCCTATTAGGGAATTCTGAGTTAAAGAGATGGGGGTCCTCTATTCCGGATCCTCATCTCTTGTCAGAGTAAAGAGCGGATACAAAGAGTGTCGCTCTGGAGAACCTGTCCAGCAATACACAGAAAACCCATTGCTATAAATGGGCACGGGTGTAATGCTTAGTTTCCCCAGTGGTGGCACTGCAGGGAAATTAAACACTTACTGTCAGGTTTCATCATAGATTACAGAAGATCGCTGCAGAGTTTAACAGGGGGACACTTTGTGATCAGCTTATTGCCAATTGACCCTTCTAACAAGTAGGTACTGTCCAAAGCAAAGAACCCCTTTAAAATAGGTTACAGAGTGTTGCCCATTATACAACTCTCACGGTCACTGTTGGCACGCCAACATTTTCCTAAGTGTCGCCATTAACATGAATTAAGTGACCACAAACGTTTTTTCCACTTCTACCAAGAAGCTCTCCCCTGATGAACAATTATCAGATTCGCAGAATGCGTCAAGAGAAAAGTAGAGAGTGTCAGTAATGCATAAGGCTCAGATAACAAAAAGCAGGGGCACCCTTTTCGGAAATTGGAAAGATACTTACGGAAAAGAATAATCCTCTACGTTGATGTCCTTACCTCTTCATGGTATGCTTGCCACTTAAATAGATGACATACCGGATATATGAGTAGACCTGATAATCAGGGATGTGCATATTTTGCAAAATTTGTTTTGGATCCGAGTTGGCCGAATTGGCCGTCTGATTCGATTCGGTCCCAATAAATCCGTTGTGAATTTCAATTGCCCCGATTGCTCTGAAAACTCGTTTCTGACTCTGTGATGTCTTCTAGGACTGTATTCAACCGCTTTTAAGCTCTTTGACTCTAAGCCAAAATTATAAATGCCAAAGTGACATATGCGGGTAGAGGGAGGGATAGCCACAATGCATTTCGGGAAGGCTGCGGGCCAGACGAGAGCGGAATCCGAAACTTTTGGGAAATTCTGACTGAACTTCATTAGTGTAGAATAGATTTGCTCATCTCTACTAATAATCTAATACGAGGGATTTGTGAGAATATTCTTGATTATTTTTTATCGTAAAAGAGATACAGTTTATCACACTATATAAGCCACATCTAGCATTTATTACAGGTTTGCTATTCTGCGGCAATGATAATAAGGATGCCTCTGTTTACTGAAGTTTATAATAATACATATGTATACAGTATATATGTGGGCTATGATTTATTTTTGTAATATTTTTAGTAAAAGTTACGTTTTCAGTGCTTGAAGTTTGCCTTTTGTGATGTGTTTAATGTGTCCTGGCTCTAAGTATATCCTTTTGATCTGTGATTTGATTGGCCAATTTAATCCATCTCTTCATCTGTCTGTTATGAATTTACAAACTGCGTTCCAGCGCCGTTTCTTCTCCCGCCGTGCCACTGCCGTAATGTGTCTCATTGTGGGGCAAGCAGGGATGCTGGGTGGTGCATGCCTAAAGCGAGCAGCCTACTGGCCAATCATGGTAAGAGGTTGACTATTAACCCCTTGGAGACATGGCCAATTTCAGTTTTTTCATTTTTTATCTTTTTCTCCCCGCCTTCTATAAGCCATAACTTCTTTGTTTCTTTGTTGACATAGCCGAATGAGGGTTTGCTTTTTGCGGGACAAGTTTTAGTTTGTCATGGTACCATCTATTGTATCGCATAATGTACTGGGAAGCTGAAAAAAATTATTTGTGGGTTGAGATGGCAAAAAACAGTGATTACCGAACCCTGTTTTACCTGTTATCTGACCCTCAACTCATCCGACTATTCTCACGTCTGTTCCATAGGACCGCATACCTGGTACCTGGTTCTGCCTGACTTCCATTATCGACCTCCAGCCTGTTGACTATTCTTCAGTTGTCCCTGACTCATCGTTAACCCCTGCACTGATATATTCTGAAATGTACTGTCTGTTGTTGCTGTCCATAGGTACCTCCAACCTGTTTCTATTGTGTCTGGCTACACTTCTGCTTGGGATTTATCCTGGGAACAAATTATCGGACCAGCTTTGGGCACCTTGTCTTAAGGCCAGCTGAGTCCCTTGACCCTAACCAAAGTCGTGAGAAGGGTGGGGTCCTATAGGTGAATTGTGCCATCCGGTTCATTTTATCCCTGGGTTTCGCAGGAATCTGGCGGTGAGTGGGGTGTGTTTGGGGTAATTGTGAACAGTTTGGTCTAGAAATTAACTTAATACCAAAGTCACGTACTTTCTCACCTTAGAAGGTCCCTGCTAGTGGCTTTGTGCCTGATCTGCCCAGACCGGGCTGTTTGCCAAATTTGTACTACACTGATTTATTATGGACTCGCTTTGTTTAGCAAATGTTCTCTTAGACTGAAACTTCTGTTATAAAAAAATTTAAGGTATCAAAATCCTGCTCACTTAATTTCCTTCTGTTACTTTTATTATAGTAAATTACTGGTTAAATGGTGTTAATAAACTGAATATAACAAAATTATTTTTACCGGTTATGTACAGTACCATCAGTATCTGGGGTCAATTTGGAAACTTTGAGGAACTATTTTAACCCAAATAGATGCTACTTTTACAGGTCTTGCTCAGCAAAAACTTATTCTCTCTTCTTCTGTCACCACTGCCAATGAAACATTAAAGGGGTCTTCCAGGACTTTGGTATTGATGGCCTATCCTTAGGATAGATCATCAATATTGGTTCAGTGGGGTTTGACTCCTGACACCCCCACCGATCATAGTGATTAAAGGGGTCTCTTCATTGCTTATATTGCTTATGGGCAGCACGGTGGCTCAGTGGTTAGCACTAGCACGGGGGGGGGGCAGACCGTTCTTTCTTATCCTGGACAACCCCTTTAAGTCCACATATACTTTTAAAATGATGACATTTGTGTCCACTGAGACAATATGATTTGTTTGGATAACTTCATATAATTCTTCCATCTGTCTAAAAATGTATCCGAACTGCTTAAAAAATGTTTCTGGTCACCGGTCATTATCACTTTAATCATATTATTTACCAAGAATCCACAAAGCATTTCACACATAGAATTTCCCATAAATGTCCATGCAGAATTTAACGGGAAATGTTTTGATCATTGCAAGATACTTCTCCTTAGATCTCTATAGGGTTCTATGGGCATCAAATTCAGTAGAACCGCGGGAGGTCCACAGTAATTAAAGTACATTGGAATTGTATATGTAATGCCTAATGATAAATGTCTAGATTACAGCCCCTATTACCATAGACTAAGTTATAGCCTGATACTTTCATCCCCCAGTACTGCACGTAACCACTAATTCACTAATAGAATTAAAAAAAGACAGGGTTGAGGCCAAGTAAACCATAATTAAAATCGACAGGTCATTGCTAAAAGCTATGTACACCTTCAAAAGCAAAACATTTTTAATTTTTTTAGTAATAAAAAAAATATCTATCAGTGTGTTTGATGCAACCTTCTAATTAGTTTTTATTAAAAATTAATTTTACTTTTTGAGATACAGCTGCTTTGTATCCTGTATACAGAGCAGCTGTATCTAGCGCTGAATTCTGTATTCGTCAAGTCAGTGGGACTGACGTGTTCAGTGTCAGCGGGTCCTGCTTGTTTCTAAGGGTATGTTCACACGGCATATTTTTGGCCTTTTTTCGGGCTGTAAACAGCCGAAAAACATCCGAAAAGTCAGAAGCAGAACGCCTCCAAACATCTGGCCATTGATTTCAATGGGAAAAACTGCGTTCTGTTCCGACGGGCCGTTTTTTTATGCGGCCGTTTTGAAAAACGGCTGCGTAAAAAACCGCCCGTGAAAAAGAAGTGCAGGTCACTTCTTGGGACGTTTTTTGAGCCATTTTTCATAGACTCTATAGAAAAACAGCTCCAAAAACGTAAGTAAAAAAACGCAGCAAAAAACACCAGATGCTCCAAAAAGTTTGAAAAAAGTATTTTCAGCCGTTTTTGAGTTTGCCTGTGTACATAGCCTAAGGCTTCCCACACACGAGCACGTTCAGCCCATGATATACGGACCGTATGTCGGAAGTATTTCCCGGACCGAACACAGTGCAGGGAAGAACGCTACAAGCATCATAGTTATGTACGATGCTAGGAGTCCCTGTCTCGCTGCGGGAAAACTGTCCTGTACTGTAATCATGTTTTCAGCACAGGACAGTATTCACGCGGGGAGGCAGGGACACCTACCGTCGTACATAACTATGATGCTAGGAGCCCGGCTCCCTGCACTGTGTTCTGTACGGGAAATGCGGCCGGCATGCGGTCTGTATATCATGGGCCGAACACGCTCGTGTGAATTAGGCCTAACACGCAGGATTCACCTGTAATCGATCACAGAACTTAGATGTGATAGATTACAGGTGAATCCTGTGTATCAGAGACAAGCAGGACCCGCTGACACTGAAGCCGTCAGTCCCGCTGATCTGACGGATACAGAATCACCAATCACCCTGATAGACATTTTTATAAAAAATTATAAAAAATCGCTTTCGAAGGTGTACATAGCCTTTAATACAATATCCACATTTCAATAAGTGTCTTGCTATACTATGCATCCATATAACAACATAGGGAAATTGAGTAATGCATAGTATGTGTTTCACTAACATTGCTGAACACACTCATTTGTCTCTTTCCATTAGAAGAGAATCAGGTAATTATGTCTAAACCTGCAGAGTGACATATTGAAAAGACATATATCATAGGCCAAGAAACAGGGTACTTAAAATAACGCATACTTACATAAAAGAACCTTGTCAGATATGTTCTGTGTGTCATACATTGTTACTTTGCTCATATTTATGACTACAGAGCATAATGTTAGAATATATTGCATCTCCACACTGTCTATAGATATTATTTTGCCAGAACTTTTTATTCAAAGGTCACAAGTACTTTAAAAGCAGTCAAACAATCATTACATGGTCATTGTGTGAACACAGATGCTGCGCTATCATCTATTTCTGGTGTGTCAGTCTTCACTGCAGTTCTAGCATTCTATTCGGGAACCAGAGTGATCAGAATGACCAGCAGTAAAGTTCTCATATTGATTGCACTGTGTTGGAGTGCTCTGAAATGTTGGAGAACAAATAAAAATGAGATTTAAATAAAAAAAAATATTGGGCAGGCTCTTGAAATAGTCTGTCATTCGAGCATAAATTGTCTTCTGATATGTCAATGATACAAGTCAGAGGATAACATTAATGGGGACCTTAAACTGACACCTCACACCGAATGGAAGGAGTCATGGCACTCAGTAAAATACCCAAACCCTTTGGCATCGGTTGGAGATTTCTATATAGTCTGAAGCTACGGCGTTATTGCTCTCCATGACTATAATTGGGAAGATGTCACCGTGATCCTATTAGAGCTTATTCAGACGAGCGTATTATATGTCCGTGTGATGTCCTACAATGGGGCTGTTCACACAGCCGTTGTTTTATCGGACCGTGTGAAGGGCCCGTGAATAAATAGAACACGTCCTATTTTCGTCCGTTTTCACAGATCCTATAATAGACTCAAGTCTATAAGGGGTCTGTGAAAACGGGTGCGACTCGGACGTGAAAAACTGCCATTTTTCACGTCCGAGTTTACACTCGTTCGTCTGAATAAGCCTTTAGAGAAGGGATATCAGGGCTGAATATATCTATCCTGCCCCGACATCACATGTAGCGTGGCTGTCCAACCGAACAATCACTTCAAGCCCTAAATATAATATTGGTATAATAAAATCTAAAAGTTATGACCTTATTACCTATCAACGCTTGGATTGGTTTTATACTGGAGATCACTTTTCTATGCTGATGGTTGAACAGTCTTTCTTCTAGAGACAAAGACGTTCCTGCCATTAGGAGATCTTTGTATTGACTTCAAATATATTTATTCACCAATCTCCATAAAGGCTCCTTCCTTTTTTATACAATATTAATATGTCTTACTGGAAGACGTGAACACATGACATCAATATGGTAGGTAAGCTCTTATGTACTGTGTTTAGGGTTAGGGTATGTTCACACGGCTTATTTTCAGCCGTTTTTCAGGCCGTAAATGGCCGAAAAACGTCAGAAAAATCGGAAGCAGAACGCCTCCAAACATCTGCCCATTGATTTCAATGGGGAAAATGGCGTTGTGTTCCGCTGCGGCGTTTTTTTACGCGTCCGTTTTGAAAAAACGCCCACGAAAAAGAAGTGCATGTCACTTCTTCAGCCGTTTTTGGAGCCGTTTTTCATTGATGCAATAGAAAAAGAGCTCCAAGAACGACCGTAAAAAACGCAGCGAAAAACGCGAGTGACTTAAAAACCATCTAAAAATCAGGAGCTGTTTTCCCTTGAAAACAGCTCCGTATTTTCTGATGTTTTTTGCTAAGCGTGTGAACATACCCTGATGCAATGAAGGACAACCGGGGACTGGGGTCAGGGGTGCCCTAAGCTCATTGATGTGCATAAGAAGAAAAAGGCTAGCCTATCTGGTCTGATCCCACAGATGAGTTAGGGTATGTTCACACGGCAGCATCCGTAACGGCTGAAATTATGGGGCTGTTTTCAGGAGAAAACAGCTCCGTAATTTCAGACGTAATGGCATGTGCAGGCGCTTTTTGCTGCGTCCATTACGGACGTTAAATGGAGCTGGTTTTCTATGGAGTCCATGGAAAACGGCTCCATTTACGTCTGAAGAAGTGACAGGCACTTCTTTGACGCAGGCGTATTTTTTACGCCCCGCCTTTTGACAGCGGGGCGCAAATAAAATGACCGTGTGCACAGAACATCGTAAGACCCATTCTAATGAATGGGCAGATGTTTGCCGACGCTATCGAGCCGCATTTTCAGACGTAAATAGAGGCGTAAAACGCCAGAATTACGTCCGTAAATAAGCCGTGTGAACATACCCTTACTGTAGCAGAATTTGATAGAACAATTAATACTGGTAATGAGATGAAGGTGTGAGAACACGCAGAGCATTGCCGCTTGCTGCGTTTGGGGTTGCATAGCCGCGGATTGGTCAGAGTACCCATGCTGACCCCTGTCCAAGCACCTAGAAATGGACACATGAGCATAAGAACCGGACCATGGAGCAATTGAAGAAGGTGCCTGGTCTGATGAATCATGTTTTCTTGTACATGATGTGGATCACCTACCTGGGAAAGAGATGGCACCAGGGTGAACTATGGGAAGAAGACAAGACGGTGGACGCAGTGCGATGCTCTGGACAATGTTCTACTGGGTAACCTTGGATCCTGGCATTCATGTGGATGTTACTTTGACACGTACCACCTGACTAAAAATTGCAGCAGATCAAGTCCACCCCTTCATGGCATCGGTATTACCTAATAGCAGTGCCCTCTCTCAGCAGGATTATACACCCCGCCACACTGCAAAAATTGTTCAGGAATGGTTTGAGAAACATAATAAAGAGTTCACGGTGTTGACTTGGCCTCCAAATTTCCCAGATCTCAATCCGATGGAGCATCTGTGGGATGTGCTGGAAAAACAAGTCCAATCCATGAAGGCCGCACATCGCAACCTACAGGACTTAAAGGATCTGCCGCTAACGTTTTGATGACAGACACCACAGGACACGTTCAGAGGTCTTGTAGCGGCTGCGGCCATTCCTCAACTGATTGGAGATGCTTTGGCAGCACAAGGAGCACCTACAACATATTAGCAGATAGTTTTAATGTTTTGACTTCTATAACTTAAATCACATCATTTACAAGCGTAAAAAATTCTTGTGCAGGGATGTAGCTAGAGGCGGCTGGCAGGGCATATGCCACAGGTGCTGGGTGCCTAGGGGATGCCAATAACCCGCCCTGCCTTGGCCAGTATGTTTAGATACAGAGCTAGGGCAGCATATTGAATCTATGCCCCGGGTAAAGGAAAGTGTTCCCCAGCTTTCCCTTCTGGCAGAATTATCTTAGACTTTAAACCCTAGGGGACGCATGGGTCGCAGTTTAAACAGGCACCATGGCAAAGATGGGTTACCCTAAACCTTGGTGAGGGGTGGCCCTTCTGGCTCACATAATTAGATAATAGTTGGGAGCCCTTTCTCCTTTCGGAGTAGGCATGTGATAGATTGCATCAAGTACTTGTTCACATGACTGTTTTTTTTAACCTGGGTAAGAGAAAGATTGAATTTGGGCATTTATTAAAATGAAAAATATTTGATGAATATAACTAATATGAAAGCAGCACTGAACTTAGAAATTAAAATATAACTTATTGAATAATAATGTTGGCACGGATCTAAATTTGGGATGTAAATGTTGCATGTAAACAAGAATCTTGCCATTCACTGACAGCAAGCTGGGATCTTAAATATGGTGAAGAACTGAAATGCAAAAAGTTGTATGAAGTTCCATAACTTTTTATTACACAGTAAAATTCCTTTAATCCAGAATCAATGAGACTTGACAAGTGCCAGTTTATCAAATATTCCATTTTAAAATTAATAAAAATGTTAAAACAAAATATGTTTCTAGATCTTTGCTTCCAAATTCGAAGAATTTTCTGCCTGGTTCTTTCTTCTCAATTTTTTTTTTTTTTTTCAATCTTGTGAAATTCCACATTGTACTGCAGTTTTGTGCTGGAAACAAGCGCCAGATTATCAGATTTCCCGGATTATCAAACGCCGAATTAAAGAAAGTTTAGTGCACAATGATTTCGTTACAATAGACATGACACCCCTGATAATATAGGACATTTAATACAGATTTAGTTGACAATTTTCTTTTTTTGTCGTGGTCTTTTTTACTTTTACGTTGCAGTTTTATAATATAGTCACATCGGTTAATAAACGCACATGTCCATCAAGTTCATCCTCTCTCGGATCCGGCTGTGTGATGTTGTGGGATGACATACTGCAGCATGCGGTGGAGGGGAAAAAAAAAAAGAAGAGCATTGCTGTGAATTATCCTTCAAGCAACCGCTAAGGGGAGTCAATAGCTGGACCTCCCTCCATGGTTACTATGACAACATGAGGGAGCACAGTCTTTCAGGCGAAGTGTTCAGCTACAGCAGGTGTCGTATTCCGTATCCAGCTCTCCCCGAGCCACGGGATTCTAGAAGTGGCTGTCCATTGCCCCCTATTTCCCATGCATTATCAGCTTTTTGCCTTCTCATAAGCCCTGTTCACATTCCCCTAAGAAGATGGTTCATCACTCCGGCTCTATTCAATGCTTTAAGCAGCAGAAAGGTCAGTGGGATTTTCCTTTTCGCCTATGGTGTGAGCTCGGCATGTCCTTGTGCAGCATGTGCTACCGGAGCTGATAATTGCAGGGAAGCCGGTGTAATGCAGATGTATAGGAATCCCCCCCCCCCCCTCTAAGCCTATAATATAGTCCTACAGAGGAATGGACTGCGGCTGCTATTCTGGATGCTTCACTGAAACTTGTGCTATGACATTATTCTGCAATTAAAACTTACTGCATTGAAAGTTCTGCGGCCGTCACTTGTACTGCGCCCGCCGTCTGCACGCAAGTCCTGTTTAACCCTTTCAGGGCCTTGGCATTTGAGGGGTTAATCTTATACGATACGCTCATATGTTTACTTGATGGTGGTTCTTGTTCCCTGTACGTGTCCATGTAGTGCAGTATTTCATGTTTACTTTATGTCACATGAGATTTAGAATGATGAGGATGTAAATAAATTCTGTATAATGTAAATAATAATAATAATAATAATAATAATAATAATTATAATAAATGTTATGTATTAGTTTTACTATTATTATTCGTTTAGTATTCATGTATATAGGGACATCATCTCCCATGGTGTTTCTTATAATGATAATGATCCATTTTATTACCTGAAAGGTATTACCTTACCATGTACAAGAAGATGATACTAATAAATAATTACAATTAATATTATTATTATCATCATCATCATCATCATCATCATCATTATTATTATTATTATTATTATTATCATCATTATTATCATTATGTTCAAATTATTTTTATAGTAAGATGAAGTAGTTGCAAAAGTAGTAGTTGTAGCAGGAAGACTAAGGCCTTATTCACACGAACGTATAATACGTCCGTGCTACGCGCGTGATTTTAATGAATGGGGCCGTTCAGACTCTCAGTGAATTTCACGCAGCGTATGTGCGCTGCGTGAAACTCATGACATGTCCTATATTTGCCCGTGTTTCGCGCTGCACGCACGCACCTATTCAAGTCTATGGGTGCGTGCAAATCGCGCTCGGCACACGGAAGCACTTCTGTGGGACGCGCGTGATTCGCGCATCAGCAGTAAAAACTATGAATGAAAACAGAAAAGCACCTCATGCTTTTCTGTTTGTAAACATAAAACCAGAGTGTCATGATGATGCCGGTTGCGCGAAAATCACGCAGCCACGTATCATATGCTGCTGACACACGGACCTTTTGCGTACGCAAAACGGACACGCTTGTGTGAATCCGGCCTAAGCCTGAGACTAAGACTAAGGCCTGATTCACACAAACGTATACGTTGGTGTGCTGTGGGTGAAAGCAACGGACAGCGCACGGATCTATGCAACTCAATGGGGCTATTAAGATATGTGCGAGTATTCACGCAGCGAGTGTCCGTTGCGTGAAACTCACTGCATGTCCTATTTCGGTGCGTTTTTGCGGATCACGAACCTATTGAAGTCAATGGGTGCGTGAAAATCACGTACAGCACATGGACGTCTTCCGTGTGCTGTCCGTGATTCACGTACCAGTTGCTAAAGAAATGCAGAGGAAAAAATAAATAAATTAAGAAATGTGCACCAACACTGACATAAAAAACGGATGCCACACGGAACACGCACTGATGCCACATGGAACTGCAACGCAAGAAAATCCCAGCATTTTTTGCAGATGTAAAATGGACACGTTCGTGTGAATCTAGCCTAAGCCTGAGACTAAGACTAAGCCTGTATTCACACGTGCTGTTTTTGTTGATGTTTTAATGTGATGCCCCCTGTCAACCCTCAGTCTCTAAAGTTCAGCATAATAGCCGTCAGATGGACAAATGTCCATAATATTTCAGCCTCATTGCACTAAAGGGGAGTGATTATTGGCCCCCGACACCTACAGCGATATCGGCAGCATTATCAGTGTCCAATTAGAGTTACAAAGATACTTAAAGGCAGAGATTAGTTTTTTTAATTTCTCCCCACCTCAGTAGTGCCCTAGGTGGACGCCTACTCCAACGACCCCTCATGTCGGACTGTATATATAAAGCAATAATAATATTTAATTTTGAAGACTATTGCTGCAGACCAGCAGTCATCTTTCTCCCTGAGGGCATGGCCAGGCTGAATTGCTCTGGAATTCCGCTGCGGCCAGTCTGCTGCGGAAATCCGCAGCAGACATTTTCTCCATTGGTTTCCACACCTTTTTAGTTAGGTTCGTGCACACGTGGTGGAAAACTCCGCTGCGGACCATAGGCTGCGGTGCGGAATTTGGTGTCGGCAGCATACACTGGCTATTGCGGACTTGTAGCGGACTTGATGCGTACTTGTGGCAAAATTTCTCCATTGACTTCAATGGAGTTTCAAAATTCCGCAATGAAATCCGCAGATGTTATGTGTGTTGCGTTGCGTATTGGTTTTTAGAAACAGGATATTTCTTCATTCTGGCTGGACCTATGTGTTTCGAGGTCTATAGCCAGACTGAGATGAAATGTTTTAAAAGAGAGCAGGAAATACTCTTCACCTGAATACGCAACGGCTAATCCGCAGCAATTTACTGCACATTTTAGGCAAAGGCGCAACGGAATCTGCAACGCAGATTATGTGCGGCATTGATGCGGACAGTGTCTGCAGAAATACGCCACGTCTGGCCATGCCCTCAGGGTATGTTCACACGGCTTATTTTCGGCCATTTTTCGGGCCGTAAACGTCCGAAAAATCGGAAGCAGAATGCCTCCAAACATCTGCCCATTGATTTCAATGGGAAAACGGCGTTCGGTTCCGACGGAGCGTTTTTCGCTGCGTTTTTTTACTCGTAAAAAAAACGGCCGTGAAAAAGAAGTGCAGGACACTTCTTTGGACGTTTTTGGAGCCGTTTTCCATAGACTCTAGTGAAAAAAGCTCCGAAAACGTCCGGAAAAAACGCTGAAAAAACGCAGCGAAAAGCGCGAGTGGCACAAAAAAAACGTCTGAAAATCAGGAGCTGTTTTCTCTTGAAACCAGCTCCGTATTTTGAGACGTTTTTGACTCTGCGTGTGAACATACCCTTAGGAGCTGGGTTCATAAGCACTGGTGGCAGTGGTGTAGCTAGGGGGCGCTGTTAAGACATGAGCCCTGGATGCTAGGGGGAGACAACAAGCCACTCTGCCCTAGCCAGGATACTTAGATACAGGGCAACATACTGAATATTTGCCCCACATGGAAGAAAGCCTAGCTACGACTGGCATCATGTAATAAACATGTGCTGTCAGCCCTTCTGAAGTATATAGTGTAACACGACTGGTCACCGCAATAGAATATAAATTCAGCAGTCACCCACATACTGCAGCCTCTGTCAATAATAATTTGGCTAAGCTTAGCCAGCAGCACGGGTAAAAAAAAAACATTCACTAGAAAGTCTAAAGAAAATTTAGGATTTTCTCAGAATGTACCTTTAATAGTTAAAGGGGTATTCCAGCCTAAAGCATTTTTCATTCATCCACTGGGTAATAGGTAATAAATGCTAGATAAGTCTAAATGCTAAACTGAGTGCCAGATCTGTGGGGGTCCCATTAGTCGGACCCCCACCAATCTAGCATTTATCACCTAGAGAGCGGATAGAAGACATTTTTTTTAGGCTGGAATACCCCTTTAACTCATCTTATTAATCTGTTTCCAAATGTTACTTACACGTCCAGGCAGATGGGAAATACCCTAAGCATCCGGCACGTTACTAACAGCTGACATGCTTTATATACAAGTCAATAGCTATTATATATATAGTGTTCATTGACGAGCCCATTACATCATGTGATACAAAGGATCAATTAAGAGAAGCTTTACATTAACACTAAGTAATCACACTGAGTTTTATTACGGGTGAATTCACACGCGGCAGATTTGTTGCAGAAATTTCATTTCAATATCAGTTCTATTTATTTGACTGGGATTGTTTTGGCGGCAATCACATGGATTTCTGCACGTTCTAGTCAGATGAACGAGACACTCGCACAAATGTTTGCCACAAATCTACATTATTAGTAGGTAATATTATTGTCTTCACTATATATATGAATAGTGTAGTTCAAGTTATCTATGTTTATTAATGCAGTGCATATACATGATACTATTATTAATATTAATAATAATAATGTTAATAATTGATATGTGTTCACTAACAGTCATCATAGCACATGTATTTGTAGACTACTGAGTGTTTAAAGGGTTTTTCCCATAATCATTATTTATTACCTATCCACAGGATAGGTGATAAATATCTGATCGGTGGGGGTCCGACCGCTGGGACCTCCACCAATCACGAGAACGAGCTTACCTTGCCATTCCTTGGAGCCCCAAAGGAATGATGCGGTAGTAAGCATGCTCAACCACTGCTCTTTTAATTTCTATAGGGCTGCCGAAGATAGCACCATAAAAATGAATGGAGCGGTGGTCAAGCATGTGCACTACCGCTCCAGTCCCATGATCGGTGGGGGTTGCAGTAGTCGAACCCCCACCGATCAGATATTTATTCCCTATACTGTGGATAGGATAGGGGATAAATGATGATTATGCAAAAACCCTGTTTGGTCAACATTTCGGCAACAGGGCAAAGGCAACACTTTCACTTTTTAATGTGACCTGGATTTGCCTGGCAAGTATCAGGGGTACTGCAGACTAAGCAGGAGCTTTAAAGGCTTTGTCCACCTTTGCGACTATGTCCTTTATTGTTCCAGTACACATAAAATAAAAATGTACAACTTTTTAAATAATTCTGAGTAAAAATGTCCTATTGTTTGTGTCTACAGCCCCTAAACAGATCTTTGCATTTCCATGGAGACAGACTACAAATAAACCTAGTGTAGTCTGATCGTGCAGTCATACTCTTGTTCATCGGTCGCTACATCTTGCCTACCTTCTATGGGCTGTAGGCTACATATTACAGTTCTGTACCACACTAATCTTTAATATGTCCACGTGCATGCGGTCTAGGGGCTCACGCACATGGTTTTTAGCTTAGAACAGATCCGTTATATAGCGCCCATTACCCATACTGTACCTCTATATGCCTCCGATTTAATACGGAGGCACAGGGTATATGCTTCTTCCTCTATTTCTTAACCTTGTGAACTGCTGTGTGAAATTTTAGCTATTTTGTTACATTATAAATAAATATATTTTTGAGACGAACACCCGAAATGCATTGAAAAGTGGTCTTCTAGGGGGTGGTCTTCTCAAAGAAGATGGCCAGTATACATGATATATGGTGGAACAAAAAAGCTGTCATTGGAAATCTGGTCTGGATAAGGGGGGTGGTCTTCTTAAAGAGGTGGTGTTATTATGAGGTTTCACTGTATCTTATAAAAAGAGAAGCATGTTATGTGAAGGGTGGTATGGAAATTGTAGCTTATGGTATCAGAAGGGGTTATATATGGGGGTCCGGGAGCTCGGATATGAACCACCGTGTAAGTGCTTGTTTTCCCTGCAGCACCAATGTAAAAAAGGAAAAATACAGCATTGCTGGGTGCTCGCCACGAGCCAAACATGTTCTAATAGGGCACAAGCAGACAATCACATCGTACTGTGTAAAGTAGCACAAATGAGATGGGGAGAATACGGATCACTGCTCAATAAAGAATGAACTGTCTTTTACGGCTGATTTTTCAGATAATCTTGATTATTTATTCCTTATCCATTATTTTTTTTTATAGCTTTTTTTGTTTTACTTGGAGCACTGCAGGGAATTACAGAATATTTGCTCAATACCCAAGTGCTGGTAAACTCTTCTTGTTCGATAACTGGTGTTTTAGTCTTATGGTAGCCAGTTATGTGTCCTCGTTCCCTGCTCTTCCCCTCTTTTCCTCTCTGTAGAAAGCTTTCCTTTATAATTTTCCACTGTTTATGCAAAAATGAAAACAGAAGCTACTGTGCATATTGTCTTAATTAAAAATCTTTTGCGTTTACAACTCCTATACAGACCTATATGTTTCCATGGGAACAGACAACAAACAAACCCTGTGTAGTCTGATCTTTGCCATCATATTGCCTTCTATCTGTCCCCTACTTTTTGTTTGCTTATTAAATATATATTAGTAACAAGAAGGGGACAGATGGAAAGCAATATGACTGCAGGATCAGACTACACATGATTTGTTTTATGTCTGTTACCATGGAAAATTATAGGTCTGTTTAGGAGATGTAGTCACAAAACAACTGGAAATTTTTAAGTAAAACTATTTGCAAAGTTGCTTCTTCTTTCATTTTAGATGCATTGGAACAATAAAACAAATTGGTTTAGAAGGTAGACATAACCTTTAAAAAACTATATGAAGACAATATGTTCACATTCATCCACACTGGTCATACAATAATTACGATTTTGATGTAATTGACACTTATAAATAAGGTTTCTCACGACCGTAATATGGGTGAATTTTACGACTGCAACCCCTGAACTCCCTGCTGTTCTACTGAACAAAGATTAGATCACATATAAACCTATGCTGATCTAGGTACAGTTCAGTAGAAGCATGGGGGGGGGGGGGGGGTCTGGTGATGCAGCTGTGACATTAGCTCTAAAATGTGGCCATATTGTGACCGTGTGAGACCAGCCCACGACACATGGGTCGTTTTTCCCTGCATGTCAGATCTCCTGACATGTCTGTTTTAGTAAATAATAGTTTTCTGTGAAATAACAATGCTGGAGCATCTTTTCTTTGGATTTTGTGCCGTTCCTCTGTTAATCCTCCTGGAATTATATAAATAAATTGACAATGCATTACTGCAGTATTCCCCTTGTCCATAGGGTATATCCCTGCTTAGTCTCACACTGTCAGCATGGATCGGACCATATCAGACTGTGTAAGGGGGAATGATGACAGCCAGCTGCCAATTTATTTCTTACATTTCCAGGACGAATAACAGAGAAATGGCCCAACACAAAGTTTTATAAAAATATGCTCCTGTAATGTTTTTTTTACGGGAAATGCAAGTTTATACTAAACATATATACGTCGATAGAGCTGACGGGGCCTTTACAAAGACGCCATATTTTTTTGCACCCCCCGTTTCAAAATGTGATGAAGTGAAAAGTAGTGAGCTGTATTAGCTTACTAATTTACTTTATTTTCTGGGTAGCAGCTCCGTTCGAGATGCCATAGCGTCATGTGATCTCCATTCTGAATCCCTGAATCCTATACCATCTTCTCTATGACAAGGAAAGCAGCAGTGTAAAGCATGGAGGAGGGACAGAATTGCAACCTGAGTTATTGATGAAACAGGAGATAGACGTGGCAGAATTTTTCCGCTGCAAATGTTGGTTCAGATTTGGGGCAATTACGTAACGAATCTGCACCAACATTTGCATATTTGACAGGTAATTCAGACGTTGCAGATATCACAGCGGACTTGCCACAGATTTGAGTTTTTGCATTGCAAAGGCTGAAATCCACAGTGAAATTCTGCCACGTCTGAACGTGGCCAAAGGAATAAATACACGATAACTACTTAAATATAATTTTAAAGGATACTTAGACTTTGCAACCCATTGTTTTATTTGCTCCAATATATCAAAAATAAAATTAAAGCAACTTTGGAATAATCTTGATTAAAAATATCCTATTGTTTTGTGTCTTCGGCTCTGAGGTTATGTTCACACGATTAACAAAAAACGGCTGAAAATACGGAGCTGTTTTCAAAGGAAAACAGCCTCTGATTTCCAGCTGTTTTTTAAGCAACCTGCGTTTTTAGGGGCGTTTTTTATACACGTTTTTGTAGCTGTTTTTCTATTGAGTCAGTGACCTGCACTTCTTTTTACGGGGCTTTTTTTTATGCGCCGTTTATACAAACGGCGCGAAAAGAAAAACGCCCTGTGGGAACGAAATACCGTTTTTTTTCCATTGAAATAGGCCGATGTTTGGAGGCGTTCAGCCCCTGTATTTTCAGCTGTTTTTTGGGCCGTAAACAGCTGAAAATAGGCCATGTGAACGTACCCTTAGGGCATGACCACACGTGGCGGATTTCCTCCGCAACTGTCCGCATCAATGCCGCACAGAATCTGCGTTGCAGATTCTGCTGCGGATCTGCACAAAATGTGCAGTACATTGATGCGGACTAGCTGCTGCGGACTGCGGGAAAAGTGCTTCCCTTCTCCCTATCAGTGCAGGATAGAGAGAAGGGACAGCACTTTCCCTAGTGAAAGTAAACGATTTTCAAACTTACCGGCCGTTGTCTTGGTGACGCGTCCCTCTTTCGGCATCCAGCCCGACCTCCCTGGATGACGCGCCAGTCCATGTGACCGCTGCAGCCTGTGCTTGGCCTGTGATTGGCTGCAGCCGTCACTTAGACTGAAACGTCATCCTGGGAGGCCGGACTGGAGACAGACGCAGGGAGTTCTCGGTAAGTATGAACTTATATATTTTTTAACAGATACATGTATATTGAGATCGGTAGTCACTGTCCCGGGTGCAGAAACAGTTACTGCCGATCGCTTAACTCTTTCAGCACCCTGGACAGTGACTATTTACAGACGTCTCCTAGCAACGCTCCCGTCATTACGGGAGCCCCATTGACTTCCTCAGTCTGGCTGTAGACCTAGAAATACATAGGTCCAGCCAGAATGAAGAAATGTCATGGTAGTAAAACCAATACGCTCCGCAGCACACATAAGATCTGCGGACTTCATTGCGGAATTTTGACTCTCCATTGAAGTCAATGGAGAAATTCCGCCATGAGTCCGCCACTGCTCCGCAACAGACAGAGCATGCTGCGGACACCAAATTCCGCTCCGCAGCCTATGCTCCGCAGCGGAATTTTACGCCTCGTCTAAACGAACACTGCTAAATTAAAGTGTAAGTCAATGGACAAACGGCACCGCTGCGGATTAACGCAGCGGAGTGTCCGCAGCGGAATTTAAGTGAAATTCCGCCACGTGTGAACCCAGCCTTAGGGTAAACTGAATGTGAGTGTGATTGAAGGATTGTACTACACATGATTTATTTGTAACCTATAACCTTGGAGTCACATAGGCCTGCATAGGTGCTGTATACACAAAACGGTGAGAGATTTTGAATCAATAATACTTGCAGAGTTGCTCTATTTTTTTCTTTTTAATGCATTGGAGCAATAAAAAAATGGTTGCAAATGTGGACATGGCCGTTTTATCCCCTTGCTGGACATTTACGGTTACCTGAGCTATAGTATATCATTTATAGAACCCTTTTATGCGCAGGAACGCAGCATCTGTGCTTTGTTGCACGTGCCTGACATGATCATTGCAAGTTCTTTCTGTGTAACATTGATTGGTGGGAACATGTCACACAGACAAAGTCATCTATCACATTTTAGCTCTACGTTGCGACAAAGCTATTTTATGCATGAAAATCCATAATGAGGAGACGATATGGGCAAAATGCAGGGAGTCAGAATGACATTCAGCTCGAGTCGTGTTGGGTTTCCCATGTGGAATATCAGTTAAGGAAAAAGAAGACAGAGAATGTAACTAGGAACACACAAGATATTGCTACTACACAGAGGCGTTATTATAGCTGAATGGCCTAATGAGTCTATTATCATAGGGGGACAAGCACCATCCAAGTGATAAAATATTTGATGATACCGTGTTATTGTATTCTGCGCCGCTATTCACTACAGGACTTTGTAGAAGCAACACAGTTGCTGGCTTGCGCAGCACGGCTCTGCTGCATTGACATGTTTTATTGATGCTTGTGAGAGCTCTGTTCCTTAAAGGGCTTGCACATTGTTTTTTTGTGCTAATATGCAGTATTAGGTATGGGATGTAGATAAAGAAGAGGAGTGGAGGTTAGAAGAATATTGTAATGTAGAATATGTTCACGCAAAAAGGAAACTTACTGCAAAGGACATATACATGGAAGTCAATGATAAAACAGTATACAGTGGGCTCTTAACCTTCCCCTAGTGATGACTTCAGGCAGCCAGAATTGTGTCTTTAAAGGGGTATTCTGATTTCAGCAAATACATTTGTATGTGTGTGTGGCCCTATGACAAGACTAAGCAAGTTCAGAGCACAATCAGGAAGTGTTGTCATAGGGACAAAGGAGTACAGATACTGCAAGCATTGAGCCTTCCAGGGCTTAGAACTTAGTGAAGAAGGATGTTAATAAAAACCTGTGGCTCATTTTTCATGTACTCTAAAGGGCCTTTTATATATTTCTTACTGTAGTTCTCCTTTATAGAGGTTCTTTAGTCAAATTGATGTCACCAGGAAACCTTGGCTTCAATACAGATAGTTACGCAAACAATATTGATTCAGTAAATCCCATTATATAATGTTTATGTACAATTTACATGTAAAAGAGGTCCACATAACAGCCCACACGGATTACAAGATGTTTGTGTAAACATCTGTATCAAAGCAATGAGTCTCCTGTCATGTGTCAGCCGGAGATGATGTATCGTGTGACTTCTGTGGTTGTCAGGTAATCATCATGGGTGAATAATTTGTAGTTTATTTCTAGTTTCTTTTTAAGGCCTTATTCACACGAGCGTATCTGTTTTGCACACGTAAAAAATGCAGCATTTTTCCTGCGTTGCAGTTCCATGTGACATCCGTGTACAGTGCGTGTCTGCAGTTTTTTTAACGCGCGTATGTCATGCGTTTTTTAGGAGGTGGTGTTGAAGGAGGTCTTTTTCTATTTCTCATCATTTCTTTAGCAACTGTTGGGTGAATCACGCACAGCCCACGGATGCACCGATGCACATATGAACAGGTCCTAAGCGCTATCTAAACCTTTGAAAGCATGTTTGTTTGTTTTTTTATAAATCAATGTTTTATTGTATTTTAAACAAGATTTCAATTGGGTTTTATTAACAAAAAAAAAAAAGTTTACTTTTTGAGATACAGCTTCTATATATCCTGGATACATAGATGCTGTATCTTGCGATCACAGCAGAATCCGTCAGGTCATTGGAACTGACGGCCTTGGTGAACGCTGGAGACACGCGGAAAACAGATAGTATCGATCACATCCAAGTTCATGAACTTATAGGCAATCGATAATAGCTGGATCCTGAACGTAGATGTGATCGATAATAGCTGGATTCTGAACGTAGATGTGATCGATAATAGCTGGATCCTGAACGTAGATGTGATCGATAATAGCTGGATCCTGAACGTAGATGTGATCGATAATAGCTGGATCCTGAACGTAGATGTGATCGATAATAGCTGGATCCTGAACGTAGATGTGATCGATAATAGCTGGATCCTGAACGTAGATGTGATCGATAATAGCTGGATCCTGAACGTAGATGTGATCGATAATAGCTGGATCCTGAACGTAGATGTGATCGATAATAGCTGGATCCTGAACGTAGATGTGATCGATAATAGCTGGATTCTGAACGTAGATGTGATCGATAATAGCTGGATCCTGAACGTAGATGTGATCGATAATAGCTGGATCCTGAACGTAGATGTGATCGATAATAGCTGGATCCTGAACGTAGATGTGATCGATAATAGCTGGATTCTGAACGTAGATGTGATCGATAACAGCTGGATTCTGAACGTAGATGTGATCGATAATAGCTGGATCCTGAACGTAGATGTGATCGATAATAGCTGGATCCTGAACGTAGATGTGATCGATAATAGCTGGATCCTGAACGTAGATGTGATCGATAATAGCTGGATCCTGAACTTAGATGTGATCGATAATAGCTGGATCCTGAACGTAGATGTGATCGATAATAGCTGGATTCTGAACGTAGATGTGATCGATAATAGCTGGATCCTAAACGTAGATGTGATCGATAATAGCTGGATCCTGAACGTAGATGTGATCGATAATAGCTGGATCCTGAACGTAGATGTGAACGATAATAGCTGGATCCTGAACGTAGATGTGATCGATAATAGCTGGATCCCGAACGTAGATGTGATCGATAATAGATGGATCCCGAACGTAGATGTGATCGATAATAGCTGGATTCCCGAACGTAGATGTGATCGATAATAGCTGGATCCCGAACGTAGATGTGCTCGATAATAGATGGATCCTGAACGTAGATGTGATCGATAATAGCTGGATCCTGAACGTAGATGTGATCGATAATAGCTGGATCCTGAACGTAGATGTGATCGATAATAGCTGGATCCTGAACGTAGATGTGATCGATAATAGCTGGATCCTGAACGTAGATGTGATCGATAATAGCTGGATTCTGAACGTAGATGTGATCGATAATAGCTGGATCCTGAACGTAGAAGTGATCGATAATAGCTGGATCCTGAACGTAGATGTGATCGATAATAGCTGGATCCTGAACGTAGATGTGATCGATAATAGCTGGATTCTGAACGTAGATGTGATCGATAACAGCTGGATTCTGAACGTAGATGTGATCGATAATAGCTGGATCCTGAACGTAGATGTGATCGATAATAGCTGGATCCTGAACGTAAATGTGATCGATAATAGCTGGATTCTGAACGTAGATGTGATCGATAATAGCTGGATCCTAAACGTAGATGTGATCGATAATAGCTGGATCCTGAACGTAGATGTGATCGATAATAGCTGGATCCTGAACGTAGATGTGAACGATAATAGCTGGATCCTGAACGTAGATGTGATCGATAATAGCTGGATCCCGAACGTAGATGTGATCGATAATAGATGGATCCCGAACGTAGATGTGATCGATAATAGCTGGATTCCCGAACGTAGATGTGATCGATAATAGCTGGATCCCGAACGTAGATGTGATCGATAATAGATGGATCCCGAACGTAGATGTGATCGATAATAGCTGGATCCTGAACGTAGATGTGATCGATAATAGCTGGATCCTGAACGTAGATGTGATCGATAATAGCTGGATCCTGAACGTAGATGTGATCGATAATAGCTGGATCCTGAACGTAGATGTGATCGATAATAGCTGGATTCTGAACGTAGATGTGATCGATAATAGCTGGATCCTGAACATAGATGTGATCGATAATAGCTGGATCCTGAACGTAGATGTGATCGATAATAGCTGGATCCTGAACGTAGATGTGATCGATAATAGCTGGATTCTGAACGTAGATGTGATCGATAACAGCTGGATTCTGAACGTAGATGTGATTGATAATAGCTGGATCCTGAACGTAGATGTGATCGATAATAGCTGGATCCTGAACGTAGATGTGATCGATAATAGCTGGATCCTGAACTTAGATGTGATCGATAATAGCTGGATCCTGAACGTAGATGTGATCGATAATAGCTGGATCCTAAACGTAGATGTGATCGATAATAGCTGGATCCTGAACGTAGATGTGAACGATAATAGCTGGATCCTGAACGTAGATGTGATCGATAATAGCTGGATCCCGAACGTAGATGTGATCGATAATAGCTGGATTCCCGAACGTAGATGTGATCGATAATAGCTGGATCCCGAACGTAGATGTGATCGATAATAGATGGATCCTGAACGTAGATGTGATCGATAATAGCTGGATCCTGAACGTAGATGTGATCGATAATAGCTGGATCCTGAACGTAGATGTGATCGATAATAGCTGGATCCTGAACGTAGATGTGATCGATAATAGCTGGATCCTGAACGTAGATGTGAACGATAATAGCTGGATCCTGAACGTAGATGTGATCGATAATAGCTGGATTCTGAACGTAGATGTGATCGATAATAGCTGGATCCTGAACGTAGATGTGATCGATAATAGCTGGATCCTGAACGTAGATGTGATCGATAATAGCTGGATTCTGAACGTAGATGTGATCGATAATAGCTGGATTCTGAACGTAGATGTGATCGATAACAGCTGGATTCTGAACGTAGATGTGATCGATAATAGCTGGATCCTGAACGTAGATGTGATCGATAATAGCTGGATCCTGAACGTAGATGTGATCGATAATAGCTGGATCCTTAACGTAGATGTGATCGATAATAGCTGGATCCTGAACGTAGATGTGATCGATAATAGCTGGATTCTGAACGTAGATGTGATCGATAAGAGCTGGATCCTGAACGTAGATGTGATCGATAATAGCTGGATCCTGAACGTAGATGTGATCGATAATAGCTGGATTCTGAACGTAGATGTGATCGATAACAGCTGGATTCTGAACGTAGATGTGATCGATAATAGCTGGATCCTGAACGTAGATGTGATCGATAATAGCTGGATCCTGAACGTAGATGTGATCGATAATAGCTGGATCCTGAACGTAGATGTGATCGATAATAGCTGGATCCTGAACTTAGATGTGATCGATAATAGCTGGATCCTGAACGTAGATGTGATCGATAATAGCTGGATTCTGAACGTAGATGTGATCGATAATAGCTGGATCCTAAACGTAGATGTGATCGATAATAGCTGGATCCTGAACGTAGATGTGATCGATAATAGCTGGATCCTGAACGTAGATGTGAACGATAATAGCTGGATCCTGAACGTAGATGTGATCGATAATAGCTGGATCCCGAACGTAGATGTGATCGATAATAGATGGATCCCGAACGTAGATGTGATCGATAATAGCTGGATTCCCGAACGTAGATGTGATCGATAATAGCTGGATCCCGAACGTAGATGTGCTCGATAATAGATGGATCCTGAACGTAGATGTGATCGATAATAGCTGGATCCTGAACGTAGATGTGATCGATAATAGCTGGATCCTGAACGTAGATGTGATCGATAATAGCTGGATCCTGAACGTAGATGTGATCGATAATAGCTGGATCCTGAACGTAGATGTGATCGATAATAGCTGGATTCTGAACGTAGATGTGATCGATAATAGCTGGATCCTGAACGTAGAAGTGATCGATAATAGCTGGATCCTGAACGTAGATGTGATCGATAATAGCTGGATCCTGAACGTAGATGTGATCGATAATAGCTGGATTCTGAACGTAGATGTGATCGATAACAGCTGGATTCTGAACGTAGATGTGATCGATAATAGCTGGATCCTGAACGTAGATGTGATCGATAATAGCTGGATCCTGAACGTAGATGTGATCGATAATAGCTGGATTCTGAACGTAGATGTGATCGATAATAGCTGGATCCTAAACGTAGATGTGATCGATAATAGCTGGATCCTGAACGTAGATGTGATCGATAATAGCTGGATCCTGAACGTAGATGTGAACGATAATAGCTGGATCCTGAACGTAGATGTGATCGATAATAGCTGGATCCCGAACGTAGATGTGATCGATAATAGATGGATCCCGAACGTAGATGTGATCGATAATAGCTGGATTCCCGAACGTAGATGTGATCGATAATAGCTGGATCCCGAACGTAGATGTGATCGATAATAGATGGATCCCGAACGTAGATGTGATCGATAATAGCTGGATCCTGAACGTAGATGTGATCGATAATAGCTGGATCCTGAACGTAGATGTGATCGATAATAGCTGGATCCTGAACGTAGATGTGATCGATAATAGCTGGATCCTGAACGTAGATGTGATCGATAATAGCTGGATTCTGAACGTAGATGTGATCGATAATAGCTGGATCCTGAACGTAGATGTGATCGATAATAGCTGGATCCTGAACGTAGATGTGATCGATAATAGCTGGATCCTGAACGTAGATGTGATCGATAATAGCTGGATTCTGAATGTAGATGTGATCGATAACAGCTGGATTCTGAACGTAGATGTGATTGATAATAGCTGGATCCTGAACGTAGATGTGATAGATAATAGCTGGATCCTGAACGTAGATGTGATCGATAATAGCTGGATCCTGAACGTAGATGTGATCGATAATAGCTGGATCCTGAACGTAGATGTGATCGATAATAGCTGGATTCTGAATGTAGATGTGATCGATAACAGCTGGATTCTGAACGTAGATGTGATTGATAATAGCTGGATCCTGAACGTAGATGTGATCGATAATAGCTGGATCCTGAACGTAGATGTGATCGATAATAGCTGGATCCTGAACTTAGATGTGATCGATAATAGCTGGATCCTGAACGTAGATGTGATCGATAATAGCTGGATCCTAAACGTAGATGTGATCGATAATAGCTGGATCCTGAACGTAGATGTGAACGATAATAGCTGGATCCTGAACGTAGATGTGATCGATAATAGCTGGATCCTGAACGTAGATGTGAACGATAATAGCTGGATCCTGAACGTAGATGTGATCGATAATAGCTGGATCCCGAACGTAGATGTGATCGATAATAGATGGATCCCGAACGTAGATGTGATCGATAATAGCTGGATTCCCGAACGTAGATGTGATCGATAATAGCTGGATCCCGAACGTAGATGTGATCGATAATAGATGGATCCCGAACGTAGATGTGATCGATAATAGCTGGATCCTGAACGTAGATGTGATCGATAATAGCTGGATCCTGAACGTAGATGTGATCGATAATAGCTGGATCCTGAACGTAGATGTGATCGATAATAGCTGGATCCTGAACGTAGATGTGATCGATAATAGCTGGATTCTGAACGTAGATGTGATCGATAATAGCTGGATCCTGAACGTAGATGTGATCGATAATAGCTGGATCCTGAACGTAGATGTGATCGATAATAGCTGGATCCTGAACGTAGATGTGATCGATAATAGCTGGATTCTGAATGTAGATGTGATCGATAACAGCTGGATTCTGAACGTAGATGTGATTGATAATAGCTGGATCCTGAACGTAGATGTGATCGATAATAGCTGGATCCTGAACGTAGATGTGATCGATAATAGCTGGATCCTGAACTTAGATGTGATCGATAATAGCTGGATCCTGAACGTAGATGTGATCGATAATAGCTGGATCCTGAACGTAGATGTGATCGATAATAGCTGGATCCTGAACTTAGATGTGATCGATAATAGCTGGATCCTGAACGTAGATGTGATCGATAATAGCTGGATCCTAAACGTAGATGTGATCGATAATAGCTGGATCCTGAACGTAGATGTGAACGATAATAGCTGGATCCTGAACATAGATGTGATCGATAATAGCTGGATCCCGAACGTAGATGTGATCGATAATAGCTGGATTCCCGAACGTAGATGTGATCGATAATAGCTGGATCCCGAACGTAGATGTGATCGATAATAGATGGATCCTGAACGTAGATGTGATCGATAATAGCTGGATCCTGAACGTAGATGTGATCGATAATAGCTGGATCCTGAACGTAGATGTGATCGATAATAGCTGGATCCTGAACGTAGATGTGATCGATAATAGCTGGATCCTGAACGTAGATGTGAACGATAATAGCTGGATCCTGAACGTAGATGTGATCGATAATAGCTGGATTCTGAACGTAGATGTGATCGATAATAGCTGGATCCTGAACGTAGATGTGATCGATAATAGCTGGATCCTGAACGTAGATGTGATCGATAATAGCTGGATTCTGAACGTAGATGTGATCGATAATAGCTGGATTCTGAACGTAGATGTGATCGATAACAGCTGGATTCTGAACGTAGATGTGATCGATAATAGCTGGATCCTGAACGTAGATGTGATCGATAATAGCTGGATCCTGAACGTAGATGTGATCGATAATAGCTGGATCCTTAACGTAGATGTGATCGATAATAGCTGGATCCTGAACGTAGATGTGATCGATAATAGCTGGATTCTGAACGTAGATGTGATCGATAATAGCTGGATCCTGAACGTAGATGTGATCGATAATAGCTGGATCCTGAACGTAGATGTGATCGATAATAGCTGGATCCTGCGTGTTAGAAACACTCAGTACCAGAATTCACCGAAGCCATCAGTTCCCCTCAAGGTTTCCATTAATTTTAATAAAGGTGACACTCAGGGAGAATAAGCATTAATATTCCAAAATGTTACTCTTTTTTTTTTTAATTTGTTTTATTTAAAATGTTGCAAACAGTATAAGTTGAATACATTGATATAACATCTCAAGAATATGACATGAATAATATAAGCAATCCTATTCAATATGGCAAATTAAATGCATTGGCAACATTTGTTTCCTTCTTTTGTTACAAAACCATTAACATATGGAACAACATAACCGGTGGTCTATGCCGCTATAGAATTATAGGAAGGGGAAAAAAAAGTGACAGCAATCGAGACAGAACATGTAAGGATCAGCATCACAACTTACGAGACTTACCTTAGGAGTCCTCCTTAACAATGGACTCAGAAGTGTCTAACCATGGGCCCCAGACTTTAAAAAATTTACCTGGGCATCCTCAAAGTTGATATACTAATCGTTAATAGGTTATGACGGTATTTACGAGTGTCTTCCATTGCAAAATGGAAGGTGGCCTGTCCGCCATCTAATTCATCGCTATGGCTTTCCTAGCCAAAAACAGAGATTCTCTCAGAAATATGCGCGTGTAGTGCGACCATTGTACCATTATTCCAAACATGGCAATTTTAGGAGAATTAGGTACAGGGGTAGGTAAGAGGGACGTATGAAAATCAATTACAAGTGACAAAAAGGAGGAACTAAAATTAGCCTCTAGGCGGTAACGTCTATGACATGGTGTCGTGGGAATCCTGCCCATTGTATGTAGTCTCGTGGGTGTTAAATAGGCCTGATGTATAATACACAATTGAATCAATTTTTTATTGATCGCCGGTGAGACTGTTAAGTGAGCGCTTAATACATCAGTCCGATCTTCCGGGGTGAGGTCTGGAATGTGTGCTAGCCACTTGTCATATATTATCAGTGACATTGACGTCACTTTAGCTGAGGACAAATGAGTGTAAAGTGCGGATATAAGGCCTTTAGGACCATGTGATTTTAAGATACCAATAATGAGGTACTCAGAGATGGTAATGGTATTAGGTGGGAATTGAGATTAAATGGCATGTCTGAGATGAAGATATCTATAACCTTGAGACGAGGGAGGGGATGAATCTCTCGCAATTGAAGGAGTGTGAGGAGGCAACCATTTTTGTATACATCAGGCACTGTCTGAAGGGACAGCAAAGTGGGGTTATGCCACAGAGGTAAATCTGGAAGGGTATCCATAAAATGTAGTATATTTTTTGACGTGCGCCATACAGCTAAGGCCACCCTATGTAGGGGAAGTAACGTGGCTGGTCTAGTAAATTGAGGATATTCAAGGTAACTAAGTAAACTGCCTCCAGCGACCAATGAAGCCATGAAATTAGTGGAGTCTGACAAAGGTTCATCCAAGAACCAGTCTCTCAGTCCACGTAGCTTGCCAGCTAGATAATGAATGTGGAAATCTGACAGTGCCATCCGTCCATCATGCTTGGGTCTTTGCAAGGTGGTCAATTTAAGTTTTGAACGTGAGGAGCCCCAAATAAACGGAATAAGCAAAATAGTTAATTGAGCGAAAATAAGATAAGGGAACTGGAATTGGCATATGGTGCAGTATATACAAGCACTTAGGCTGAATCACCATTTTAATCAGGTTAATACGCCCTGCCACTGACAACGGTAACTTAGACCACAGCTTCAGCTTCAACACTATATGGGCAAACAGCAGGGTAATGGTTTCAGTCTTCACATTAGAGTGATCCAGAACTATCGCCAGACCCAGATAAGTAAATTTGGTCACTACAGCTAGACCACATTGCGATACCAAAGGATCCTGGGTGTGGTTAAGGGCTGTGTACATTATAGATGATTTCTGCCAATTGATTTTTAACCCAGAGAATAGCGAAAAGGTGTCAAGTAAGGAAATATCGTGGCGGAATGACTCATTAGGATTACTTAAAAACAGCACCATATCATCCGCGTATAGGCCCACTGCGCTAGTCTCCCCCTCCCACTACACACCTGTTATCGCAGGAGTAGATCTGAACCGAATCGCTATGGCTTCGATAGCAAGTGCAAACAATGCCGGGGTGAGAGGACAACCCTGTCGTGTATCCCGGGCTAGAGGAAAAGAGTCAGAGGGAATGCCATTAACCACCACATTCGCTTTAGGGGACTTATAAAGAAGTTGGATCCAAGTCATAAAATTAGGGCCAAAGCCAAAGCGTTGAAGGCAAGCCATAAGAAATGGCCATTTAACTGAATCAAACACTTTCATGGTATCTAAGGAAGCCACAGCCCAGGGCATATTGTGTGCCCTACCTAATTGTATGATCGTCTCAACGCGTTTAATGTTTATGGTAGTGGACACAGTGTGGTCTGGATGAATAATCCCTTAGAATAACTTTATACAACCTCTTTTAGTCAGAATTTTATAGTCTACATTAACTAAAGAGATCGGCCTGTATGAGCTGCAATCTTCAGGGTTTTTCCCAGGTTTTAGTAACACTATAATAGAGGTGTCACAGAAGGTGGAGGGGAGTAGACGGGTATTCAGGGGCTGGGTAAGAGTATCCAGCAGTAAGGGGCCTATATGATCCCAATATCTCTTAAATACCTCGATAGGAAGTCCATCTGGGCCTGGGGACTTGTGAGGTGCCATATCATGAACGGCCTCCTGTAGCTCCTCTAAGGAGATGGGAGCATCCAGTAGACTGGCTTGTTCCGGTTCAAGGTAGGGAAGTTTAAATCACTCAAGTAGGTTAAAGCATTAGCTATATTACGATCAGTAGAAAAACTATATAAAGTGTCATAATACTCTTTAAATCTAGTCGCAATGGCACCCCCCCGTCAATATGTGGCCATCAGAATACTGAATTTTAAGAACCGAGTTGGGGGTCTTATCTTGTCTAATTAAATGAGCCAACAATTGGCTGGATTGATTACCCATTTCAAAGTAGGTTTGTGGTGTAAAAAATAGTTTACGTTTGGTTTTGAGATGGAGTTACTGCTTATATAGACGGTTTAAGCTGAGCCATTGAGCTTTATTAGCTTCTGTGGGATCAGAAATATATAATGTTCTGAGTATGCTGTAGTTTTTTTTTAGATATGAAATCGTGGATCTCAAACAGCCACGCAAATAAGCCTTAAACACGTCCCTTTTCAGGGTATGAGAGATAGGAAGATCATGAACTTGCAAGAATTGAACAATTTGATCACTGAGCGTCTTGCTTCAAAATGGTGGAGAAACAACAGGAGTAGAAATATGTCCCTCTTCACCTATCGCACAGCACAGTTAAGGCCCCATGCACACGACCGTAAAAACGGCCATAATTATGTAGACTTCTATTGGCCATGGGTACCTTCCCGTTTACGTACAGGAAGGAGCCCGGGCCATTGAAAAATATAACACATGTCCTATGTCAGGCCGTAATTACGGCACGGGCAGGCCCATAGAAGTCTATGGGGCTCCCGTAATTATGGATGGCTACGTGTGTGCACTGGTAATTACGGGAGCGTTGCTAGGTGACGTCAGAGGATTAAAATTTTTGAATAAAGAGAAGCAGAGAAAATGGCGTCTGAGCGATCATGTGACCCTTTTAAGGGGTTTGGACATGATAGTGACATCATTTCCAGCCCCCCTTTTTTTACAGGTCTGTAAATACGGGTGGAATACAGGTTAAAAACGTGTGACAAAGGATTTACGTCCAGTATTTATGGGAGGGAAAAAATATGGTCGTGTGCATGGGGCCTAAGGAAGTTAATGATGCAACAGGCAGAAGCAGAGTAGAATAAAGCGGTTACCTTAAGGCCTGTATGATAAACAGTTAAAAAGATCGGTACTGTGCAGGAGGCAGGGTAGATTGGTTGAGCAGACTGTAATGTTGTATAGGAGAACACATAAAATGGCCGCAACAGGCCTCAATTTACCATCTGGTTATCTCAGGGAGAAATACTCAGTCCCTATTGCAGTGGGGTCCAGGGCACGCCCTGGACAGCTTGGAGAAGTGTAACATCCGTATGCACACTACTGAATGAATATGGGCATAGAAAACCAGACTGCCCGTACGCCTCCAGAAGCGGGGTTGGTTACGGAGCTCGTTCAAGGAAAGCAGTGTGGCTGTTCTGGATAATATCTCACCCTGCTCAAACACCATTGTCCATCTTGACTGCTGGCCACTCTCCCAAGACTTTACATTTTTAAATACAAAATCTAATGTTTTTAATGAATCCTGAAGCAGAATTTTGAAAATAACTGGAACACTCCAAGCAAAATTGATGGACTGTTATACCCAGTGCAAGGCCTGAAGGGGCGGAGCATGACACAGGGATTGACTCTTTGGTGTCGTGCTCCACCTTCTCAGTTCCTGTACTAGACATAACACAATGTATACGTTTTACCTGGAGTGTTCCTTTAACTTTATTGACCTATATGTTTTCATTTACCAATACATATCAAATCAGAGAGATGGCAAATGATATTCTAAAGGCAATGCCACATGGGTATGAGAACTAATGATGCAGGGACTTGGCAGTCACAGGCCAAATAACACATCTCAGGTGCCATAAACAGTGAGTCTGTATATACTGTGGTAAAATGAGAGATAAACGAAGGCTGGATTCTAGACAAAGCAGCATATTACCATAATCCACCATATAAAAAGCTCAATGGGCCAAAATTGTGCAGTATAAAACGAAAGTAATTTCCATATTGCGTCCCAAATCATTTAACATGGCATTGAATTTATCATTAGCTGATGCCAGTCTCTGATTTGTGCCTGTAAGCGAGCTGCCAGTGTTTTACAAGCAGTTCCAATGGTCGTTGGCAAAAATTCCATTGTAATTTTGTTATGGAACAAAAACACATTAAACCTCTTATGTCTACACAACATAATCCTCGACATGAGTCCAATAATCCTCTGAAAACAAAGAACATTAAACGCGCATACACTAGCTGGTGAGAGGCATGGCTGCTCAGCTCTACACCCATAGCAGGGGCTTGTTATGGGGCAACATCGCAGGTGCAGAAATAACTTCTGCCACATTAACAATCAAACGTTATGGTCACAGGGCTGAGCTTCGCAGGACAGAAGAAAACAAGATTAGTAAGAAAAATAGGATATTATAAGGCAAATGTTAGTTTTTTTTCTGTCAAAAATTGTAAACCTCATATTCCCAATCCCAGCATTAAAAAAACAATGATACAACGCAGGCTGAACCCCTGAACTGCTTTAAATACCACCAGTTTTGCTTAATATTCATTTGTTTAAGATCCACATTGGGACTATGTTAAAAATACATTTAGAAAGCGCTTAAAAAAATACCTTAAGCCCATGTATATTTTTAAAATAGTTGTTGTTTTTTTTTAATAAAAATGTTTATCAGTGTGATTGGTGCAAAATTCAAAATATTTTTTATTAAAAATTATTTTTACTTTTTCAGATACAGCTGTTTTGTATACAGAGCAGCTGTATCTTTCACTGAATCCTGGATCCGTCAGGTCCGTGGGACTGACGGGTTTAGTGTCAGCAGGATCGAGCTGTTACAGATCACATCTAAGTTTATAACTTAGATGTAAGTGATAACAGGTGGGTCCTGCGAACATGACGGATTCAGGTCTTAGCGCACAATACAGCTGCTCGGTATACAGAATACAAAGCAGCTGTATCTCAAAAAGTTAAAATATTTTTTAATAAAGGGTATTTTTAAAGTTGCACCAATCACATCATTATTATAATATATATATATATATATATATATATATATATATATATATATATATATATATATATATATATATATATATATATATATTCATGGGTGTCCATAGCCTTTAATGAAATGGAATAATTGAAGTTACTTTCATTGGTGTTTTAATAATATGTACAGGAGGTGTGCAAGAAATGTCAAATTAACTTCTTTCCCATATACAGTAGGTGTGGACATGCAACAATGGCTGCTGCACAATGTCCTGTAGTAGCTCACTGCCATCTTAGAACATACGTGGTTACTTTTAAGAATTATTTTTAGGGAGACACAATAACTGGCCATACCTTACAATAGCCAGTGCCTATTAGTGCCATCAGAACAACCCCATTAACAATGGCAGAAGATTACTCAATAGAAGTGTTTCAGCAGAATGCCCCTATAAATAAAAAACCAGTGCCAGCAAAGTTTACTGCATAATTAGTGCCAGTATAGCGACCCCTTTAACTCTGACAGCAGAGTGCCCAATCAGTGCCAGTGCATGGGGTTTTAGTGCCCCATTCATAAACAGTGCCCCATAAAAGTGGCAGAATAACAATTTTGTCTGCCTGCATTTGCCACATGCGAAGATCTCCAGATAAATATTTACACATCTTCCTTTGAAGCCATGACCGTGGGATAAACAGAGTACAGTTCTGTAACCCTTACCATTAACAGCGTGTGACATTCCCAACTCCCTTAATCTACCCCTTTACCTTTTTTTCACAAAATAATGACACAGAGACTTAGAGCTGGAATGAATTTTCCACAGCAGCCATTGTATTAACAAAAACAGAAAACAACACATTAATAAATACCAGTAACAAACAACTGCTCCTTCCTGTGCTTCCGGACAGACTGGCGCTCAAAGCAGAGCGCCGCCTAGCCGACCTCATGGCACAAGCTCCTTCCCTTCCTGTTTCCTCCGGTCATGTGGCCTCCGCCTAAGCCCGGGGCAAACTCTCCCTAGTGGTAGCTGCTCGCAGTCTTTTGTGGAAAACTTGCCTGGAGTTCGGAATATCCTCCTCCCCAGTTTCAGGGAATTCCCAGACAATGCAGGAGAGCAGGCAAGTATAGGTATAGCTTAGAAGGATAATACCAGTGATTCTTCCGTCTAATAGACAATGTGCTAGATTCCAATAACACACAGCTACTTATAGATTCCGAGCCACAAAAGATGTTGGAACATTAGTGGGGGCTTTCTTAGAGAACCATAAGGCAAATACTATGTCACAAGTTAGCCGTTTAAGAGCATGGTATCCACATACAACTCTCATTCAGGAACTTGTCAAAATATACCCCTACTGCAAACCCATCAGCATTGGACACAACACTACATGCTACCATAAAACAGCTTATTTACGATGATTGATCAGCATGGAAACACGGGGTTAAAGGCAAATGCGAGTGTTAATTCGGGATAGGGACAGATTACTGTCTGCCAATGTTGTTGATTTGACGGATAGTTATCCCATATCTGAACCTGGTCCATAGGCTATTATATAGATAGATCTGCAGCGTATAGACATGAAGCATTTCTGATAGTAATATTTATCTTTGCAATTCACTGATTCTTTAAGGGCTATGTAAACCTTAGAAAGTGATTTATTTATTTATTTATTTATTTTTTAAAAAGAAAAATCAGTGTGTTTCGTGCAACTTTCAAATTAGTTTTTATTAAAAATTATTTTTACTTTTTGAGATACAGCTGCTCTGTATCCTGTATACAGAGCAGTTGTATCTTGCACTGAAACCTGTATCCGGCAGGTCCACAGGACTGACGGGTTCAGTGACAGTGGGTCTTGTGTCTCTGACACGCAGGATCGAGCTGTTAATTATCACATCTAAGTTTGTAACTCAGATGTGATGGATAACAGGTTGATCCTGTGTGTCAGAGACACAGGACCCACTGTCACTGAAACCGTCCAGGGATGGTGCCATAATGGGATGCCATGTAGCCCTCTGTCTTCTTTGTATGCCACTGATCTTGTCCCTGATGAAACAGCCAGTTCTGTAATCGGGTTAAAGGGGTTGCCTAGGCACAGGGCCAGAACAGCTAATTGGTGCAGGGTTTGGGTGCCGGTGCCCCACTGATCATATACTGGTGACTTTTCCTGTGTATAGGTCATCACTATGAAAAACCGCCCCGTGCCCAGACTACCCCTTTAAGGACTCTAAATTAGGAAAGACAACTACGCCTAATGTGAATCCCTTTCCTGGGATAGGGGCACCTAGGCACAGATCTAGGGCACAGATTATAATGATGGAGATGCAACATGGGTGATCATAACTTTTTCAGCCCTGGGTTCTGGGTTTGAGGACTATTCATGCTGAGGAGAAGATGTGCAGAATTAAAGAGCAGTTCCAATGGAAATTTTGCTGTAGGTGTTACGCTTGCCCTATAGCTTTGTATGGTTCTGGTAGTGGATTTCTTCAACTGAATAGATTTATAAAAGCTACGGTATCACCTGGGCTCACAATATCTATTTACTTTAATTATTTTAGTTATTTTAAATCTGTTATTTCAAGGTGGTGACTTTTTTTCGGGTAGAAGGATTATGCTGAGATCCTTCAGTCTCTGTGAGGCTTTAATTGATTACATTTGTAGCACAGCT
This sequence comes from Rhinoderma darwinii, assembly GCF_050947455.1. Lineage (NCBI taxonomy): Eukaryota > Metazoa > Chordata > Amphibia > Anura > Rhinodermatidae > Rhinoderma > Rhinoderma darwinii. The sequence goes on from NC_134695.1 coordinate 54,194,000, forward strand.
CCATCAAATCTGTATTACAGGGTCAAACATGGTTCAATAGATGTCAGTCTCAGTGAGAATAATGCATTGATTTTTCAGAAGATCACACATTTACCTGCATACAACCCTGGAATTGGAACTGATTCATGGACTTTTAATGGTTTCTTTGACTGCATTTTACCATAAGAGCTGAGGAGCACGGCGGCTTATTAGCATTAATTAGCTTTTATTTGTTTAATTAACATGTAAAATAATCAGAATTGCCGGGACGTGAAACAATGGGGGTGCAGGGCTTGAAGTCACATCTTAGCCCGGTGCCTGAGAAAACCTAATGGCTCCTCTGCCACATAGTAAGTCACCACTATTATGGTAGGTGGGGGCTTTGTTCGTAAGACAAACAGTAGCAATTTGAAGGCAATGGAGAAGTTTAATCAGAGAGAGCTGATCCCCCTCACTGCGATCATACAGTGAGGTAGAATGGGGTCGATACCCCGTTCTATTGATTAGTGGGGGGTACCAGTGGTGAGACCCCCAGCGATCATAAATGTATTAGCTATTATGTGGATAGGTGATCAATGTACTTAGTGGAGTTGTAACGTTTTATATGAATATAGATCCTTTCATTTGATTTAAGTTAGTAATAAACATTATGTAAAGATGTTATTGCAGACCCTCATACTAAAACAGGTTGTGCTCACATGGGGGCACTGGACAAAAAGCAATGTAGGGCTCACCTTCTTACCATTTTTTGAAAGTTTTTCCTTGTAATTACAAAATCTCTGGGGGTCTGGCATAGTGAAGGGGTTCATCGTAACTCCCTGGGAGTATAATTTAGGGAAGGTGTTAATTTTACATTCCTTGGGTGTCTAGGGCGCTGAAGTAGTAAATTGTAAATTCAGGTTGCCCCCTACACAGGGGACCTCTAGGAAAAGTGTACTTGGTGCAATTGGTGTTCCACCACCTTAAAACGACCTGAGATGAGCACTGAGGGGCTAAATGTTTATGCAATGTGATTTGCAATGTGGACAGGGGTCGGCATGGACATTCTGACCGGTCTGCAACTACGCAGCCCAAAATGCAGCAAGTTGTGATGTTTTGTGTTTTTTGACACCTTTCAATCTCTGTGAGCAGTAACATATTCCAGCAATTTGTGCTACAGTAGCTCTTCTGTGGGACCGGCTAGTCTTTGCTCCCATGAGCGTCAGTAAACATTGGGCGCCTATGACCCTGTCGCCGGTTCGCCAGTTGTCCTTCCTTGGACCACTTTTGCTAGATACTAACCACTGCATACCGGGAACACCCAACAATTTTTGGAAATACTCTGACTCATCTAGCAATTACAATTGGCCCTTGTAAAAGTCACTCAGATTTCACCAGTTTCCCTGCTTCCAAAACATCAATTTCAAGAACTGACTGTCCACTTGCTGCCCAATAAATTCCTGTTGACAGGCGCCATTGTAACCAGATAATCAATGTTATTCACTTCACCTGTTAGTGGTTAGTGTCTGGACCGTGTATATTACAATATTAGAATTAACCCTTTGTATGAGATTCATGAATACCGATGCACTATACAAATGGTGCACCGGGCTCTACCCCAGTGCAATGATCAACATGCCCTGTTAATGAATGTTGCGGTGGCCGGATGAGCTCGGAGTAACTCTTAAGACTGAACTCATTTTCTGACGCATTCATCATAATTTTCTGGTACTGCTTTAAATTCATTTCTAAATTTGTCCCTGTATGTTGAAAGTGGAGTACTGTGTTAGCAGAAGGAATAACTTGAAGCTCCTAGGCCCCAATGTAAAATCTGTTACAGAGCCCCCACCTCCTATTGTGTCATTTATATATGTGTTATGTTGCAGAGGGGACTTTGGCCCTCTCAGGCACCAGGACACAGGTGAGACCGTTACCTCTGCACCCCATCCGCATGCTCCAGTGTATTAAATAATCAACCGCTCCCTTTATTATGTATTTTTGCTCATCTGATACAGTAGGAAATGTTTATTAAATTGTCACTAAATCGGCAAGTGAATAGTTTTGTGCTCAATTAATTTTTCCTCCTGAACTGATATAAAAACAAGATCTGGGTTATTCAATGATATTGCAGTTGTTGTCCCTAAAAACTAAGATTTACCAAGTTTTCTCTGTTAAAAATATGATACCAAAATGATTTTTGGTATAGTTGGGGGTAGGGGCATTGTTTATTAACTTAAGTCCAATCATAGACATGGGACGCATCATAGGAATCTATGAACATATGCTGCCTATACACACAAGGTCTTTGTAAGTAAATGGTGTTTCCTCTCCCTACAGCTTTGGTCCCATTTGGACATCACATTTTAACAGAAGGCATAGATTTAAAAGAAAGACATAGTTACATAGTTACATAGTTACATATGGTTACATAGTTAGTACGGTTGAAAAAAGACACATGTCCGTCAAGTTCAAGCAAGGGATGGGAAAAAGGAAGGGAAAGGGAAACATTTCTACACATAGGAGCTAATATTTTTTTGTTCTAGGAAATTATCGAAACCTTTTTTGCAGCATCTACTGTCCCTGCTGTGACGGCTCCTGCGGTGACTATTCCATAGATTCACAGTTCTCACAGTAAAGAAGGCTTGTTGCTTCTGCAGGTTGAAATTTTTTTCTCCTTTTCTTCTTTGTATTTTTTCTAACTCCAGGGCATCCATTCTATGAACTGGAGCCCAGAACTGAATTGCATATTCTAGATGAGGCCTCACTAATGCTTTGTAATGTGGTAATATTATATCCCTGTCCCGCGAGTCTATGCCTCTTTTAATACACGACAATATCTTGCTGGCCTTTGAAGCAGCTGATTGACATTGCATGCTGTTATTTAGTCTATGATCTACAAGTACACCCAGATCCTTCTCAACAAGTGACTCCCCCAGTGTAGCTCCCCCTAGGACATATGATGCATGCAGATTGTTGGTACCCAGATGCATAACTTTACATTTATCTACATTAAACCTCATATGCCAAGTGGATGCCCAAACAGTATATGTGAAGAAACACCTCCAGCTCACCTTGGGCAGGATCCTGCTGCTGGCTGCGCCCGGATCGTCGTGTCGGCACACGGTATATGTAGACAGGAAGTAGAGCAGGGTAGATTCCAGCACAAAAATAATTCTTTAGAAGATGAAGAGTTTAAAATGGAACCATGTTCCAATTTTATTCGAAATATAGTAAAACAGGGAAACAATGTCCCGTAGAGAAAGGTGGATGTAAAAGGTATACGCTGCCAACGTGTTTCAGACAGCTTCCGCGTCCTTAATCATGGCTGAAGTGAGAGTGTGACAGCATGGTCGGGGTTTATATCCGGTTAGTTACAGGTGAAAATTAATTGCGTTTCACGATAATTCGTTTGGAACGCACGGCGGAGAAAGTCCGCGCGATCCATGTCAGATGGATGTTTCTGGATAACAAGTGAAACTAGAATCTGTGATCATACTAGGTAGGATGGTAGATCGTAAGTAATGCATTTTGTCGTGGGTTACAATGTGTGACTGTGTTGAATACTTTAAGACGGAATTCAAAAGTATTGTGTACCTGTTGCTTGTTTACCGGATGTAAGTATTGTTTCCCTGTTTTACTATATTTCGAATAAAATTGGAACATGTTTCCATTTTAAACTCTTGATCTTCTAAAGAATTATTTTTGCGCTGGAATCTACCCTGCTCTACTTCCTGGATGCCCAAACATTTTGTGTGTTCAAATCCGTTTGCAATTTAGGAACATCTTCTATAGACTGAACATTACTACATAGCTTGGCGTCGTCTGCAAAAATAGAAACAGTGCTATTAATCCCATCCCCTATATCAGTGGTCCCCAATTTTTTTTGCACCGAGGACCAGTTTAATGCAAGAAAATTATTCCAGGGACTGGCGGGGCTTAGAGTCAGTTCACACATTACGTAAATACGGCGTATACCTGTATCATGCTCCGGAAAATCTGCAGCATAATAAAGTAGCAGCAAAGTGAATGAGGTAAAACAAGTCCCATCCACACTCTGCATAAGTACTGAGCGGAAAAAACGCTCAGAAATGGACCTGCGGTGCAGAATTTTATTCCACAGCAAGTCAATTGAATTCGCGTAAACGCTGCTTATTTGTTGCAGGTTTTCCCCATTGAATTTAATGGGAGGTAAAATCCACAACAAATAGCAGCAGGGGTGTAGCAAAAGGCTCATGGGCTCTGGTGCAAGAATTCAGCTTGGGTCCCCCTAACCCTCCCCAACACCACCAGACCCCTGCCCGCACCTATGCCCAGCCGCCTTGCCCAACAGTCCCCATGGATGCCCCACAGTATAATGCCCCCATAGTATAATGCTCCCTATAGCTGCCCCACAGTATAATGCCCCCCTTACAGTATAAGGCTTCCCATACAGTATAAGGCCTCCCATGCAGTATAAGGTCCCCCTTAGCTGCCCCCATAGTATAATGCTCCCCATAGTTGCCCCCACAGTATAATTCCCCCTATACAGTATAAGGCCTCCAATACAGTATAAGGTCTCCCATACAGAATAAGGCCCCGCTTAGCTGCCCTATACATTAAAATGTTCCCATAGCTGCCACCATATCAGCCCCCCCCCCATACCCAGTATAATGCCCCCATGTGTGCCTAATAAAAAATAACATAATTACTTAGCTATCCCCGTTTCCATGACGGATGGAGGATCCTTCTCTTCTGGTCTGTGCTATGAGTGACTCGGCGCAGACAGGCGCAATGACGTCAAAACAACGCGCCTGCCTGCGCCAAGCCGCTCACGGCAGGGTGAATGCTGGTGCAAGGAGCCAACACTTGCTCCAGTATTCAATTCAACTGTATCTTCATCTTAAGGATGCAGATGCAGTTGGAACTGGGACCAGTTTTTCGCCCGAAATTCCCTGAGGCCACAGGGGCGGATACCAGATACCAAATGATCCGCAGACCGGTATTGGCCCAAGGCCCGGTGGTTGGGGATCACTGCTCTATATCATTAATAAATGAACTCTGGGGTGCACCACTTATAGTTACAAACTATATTTTCTAAACCTATAGTCCTTAATTTACCCATTAGACGTCTATGAGGGACAGTGTCAAATGCCTTTGCAAAGTCCAAAAACACTATATCCACAGCGGCCCCTCTGTCTAGGCTTCTGCTCACCTCTTCATAAAAACAAATCGGGTTGGTTTGACAACTTCTGTCCTTAGTAAAACCGTGTTGGCTGTCACTTGTAATACTATTTTTTGTCACATAATCCTGTATATAGTCCCTCAATAGCCCCTCAACATTTTTTCCCACATTTGATGTTAAGCTTACTGGTTTATAATTACCCGGGGAAGACCTAGAGCCCTTTTTGAAAATAGGCACCACATTTGCCTTGGCACTATACCAGTCACCAGAGAATCTCTAAATATTATGAAGAGGGGGACATAAATAACTGAACTAAGCTCTTTATGAACTCTAGGGTGTAACCCATCTGGCCCCTTGGCCTTGTGTACATTTATTTTATTTAACTTAGCTTGGACCGTATCCACATTCAGCCAATTCAGTATATCAACTGATATATTAACAGCACTGGCACCGGCTACATCAGCTGCTCTTTCTTCTGTTGTATATACAGAGCTAAAGAGCCCATTTAGTAACTCTGCCTTCTCTTGATCCCCTGTGACCAACTCTCCATTACCACTATCTAGGGGTCTTACATGTTCAGACCTTGGCATTTTTGCATTTATATACTTAAAGAATTTTTGGGGATTTGTTTTACTATCCTTGGCCCCCTGCCTTTCATTTTGTATTCTTGCTAATTTTATTACTATTTTACAGATTTTATTAAGCTCTTTGTCATTTACAAAGTCTACAGCTGTACCCTCAGATTTGTATTTTTCAAATGCCCTTTTTTTTGTCATATAGTGCCCTTTTTACCGAAGGTATAAGCCATTAATTTTAGTCATTTATACTTGTTTTGTACCTATAGGAATACATTTTGCACTTTAATTATACAAAGTAGATTTTAAGATCTCCCATTTATCATTTATACCATTATTTGACATTAGTTCTATGTCCTGAATTGCAGCCCAAATCCTGGGGAAATCTGCCTTCTTAAAATTAAGTGTGTTTGTTTTTTACAGTATAGGTAAAATGTAACTATATTGTGATCACTGTTAACAAGGTTTTCACGAACATTGACATTCCCAACAAGCTCTGCATTATTAGAAATGACCAGATTCAACAGAGCTTCACCTCTAGTCGGGTCTTCCACAAACTGGCCCATAAAATTTTCCTGCAACAGGTTGAGACTATTTCTCCCCTTTGCAGTTGAAGCCGAACCATGACACCAATTAATATCTCAGTAATTAAAATCTCCCATTATCACTACTGTAGCCCCCTGTGCTGCCCGCTCCATCTGTTTATATAGCTGACCTTCCTTCTCCTCAGTTATATTGGGGGGTCTATAGATTACACCAAAAGTTATTTTTTCAGTGTTTACCTCCCTTTGTAATTCCACCCACAAGACTTCAATCTCCTCACAATCTTCACCCACAATTGTCTCTTTCACACTCACCTTCATATCACTTCTCACATACAGACATACACCACCGCCTTTCCTATTTGTCCTGTCTTTCTGAAACAGTGTGAGACCTTGTAGATTTACAGCCCAGTCATGAGAAGAGTCTAGCCATGTTTCAGCAACACCAACTATATCAATATGATCCTCCAGTACCAAGGCCTCAAGCTCCCATTTTGCTTGCTAGACTTCTTGCATTTGTGAACATACACTTTAACTTGCATTTCAAATTGCCACGTTTGGTATCAGAAATGTGATTATTTGACATTATTTGGACATTTTTATTTTCACTGCTGTTTTGTAACAAAAGGATAGCCTTATCTTGTTGTCTAGTCCTCTCCCCACCGTCTATTTCTCCCCTCACCAATATAGTCTGACCCCTCTCTAACCTGACTACCCCTTTATTTTCTACATTGACCTCCCTCCTCAGCCCTAGTTTAAAAACTCTGCCACCCCAGCTAGAATTCTCTCCACCAGCACAGCGGCCCCCTTCCATTTAGGTGCAAATCATCTGCAGAATACAGCAATAAAAAGTCAGCCCAGTGCTCTAGGAACCCAAAGCCTTCTCCTCTACACCAAGACTTAAGCCATGCATTTAAGTCCCTAAGCTCCCGCTGTCTTTCCTGTGATTCGTATGGCACAGGCAGTATTCCTGAGAATACAACCTTGGAGGTCCTTCCCTTCAGCTTGCAGCCTAGTTCTTTCAAATTATTCTTAAGGCTCTTCCACCTACCAAGTATTCTATCATTGGTACCCACATGGACCACGACAGCTGGATCATCACCAGCCCCACCCAGTAATTTTTCCACCCGTTCCACCACCCTGGCACCAGGGAGACAGCAAACCATTTGGTTGAGGCGGTCTTGGCGACAAATTATTCTATCCGATTTCCTGATTACAGAATCCCCTTACCTGCATTACCATCCCGCGGACTACTAGCTGGGCGGTTCTCCAGCCTATTAGGGAGATCAGTATCCACTAGGGCTGCCATTTCTGAGGCAGACACCCTCGCATCATCACTCAACTTGGCAATTTTACTTGGAATTACAGAAACAGGATTGACCTTCCTTTTCTTGGACCCCTTTCTACTGCCCCTAACTACATTAACCCAACTACTTGCCTGATCCTGCTGACCCATGTCTTCACCCTCCAGATCTACTCCACTAACTGCTTGCTCAGTGAGCAGCATGCTCCGCTCAAGATTGTGTACCACCATGAGTGTTGCATTTTGCTCCTCTAGATCGATTTCTAATGCGAGCTTCCAGGTGAACAACATACTCACATCTGCCACAGAGGTATTCACCCTGGAACTCCGGCTCCAGTCGTGTATACATATGGCAAACTGAACACTAAAGAAAACCTCCAATCTTGATGTCCATTATCCCAGTTACATAAAAATAGTGAACAATTCAAAAAGTAAAAGAAGAGAAGTAGAAAAGTACTTACAGGGGCTTTAACTCCTCTTTTCAACTCCGGTTTAATAACTCCACTTGTTCACAAACCACTTAATCCAGCAAGCCCATATGAGACATGTCTTCAGAAATTTTCAGTGAACCCCTGAAATACAGCAGCTGAAGGCATAATTTAACAGATTTTCCTGATGCTGATTCCTTGGTTATATTTATTCCGCTGAATCATATATATAACAGCAGTATTATGTTTTACTATTGAATACTCCATCTGTTTGGTCATGGAGATGTACATATGTTTGCCATTTGCAGATGTCACGTTGTCATCTTGTATGTTTGACTGCTGTTTTTACTGTGACATTTTTAAAAAAAAAATGTTCTTTTTAATGTTATGAATATTTATCAGAACGTAAAGTTGAAGAAAACAAGAACATTAGAACATTAGCAAGAAGAGAACAAGTGCCTATCAATTCCACTTCCTGACCCTTTACAAAGCTCATCTCAAATCACAGCATTTTGGTTTGTGGCGTTTTTTGCAGTGTTTTTTTTAGGTCAGTGGCGTTTTTTCTGGTTTTCTGAAGGCTTGCTGCTAGTATCCTCCACAGATTACAACTAGGGGTCACAGCAGCGGCATACCCTGTGCTCAGCTCATTATAGAGCAACCTCTGTAACTAAAAGAAATCATCCAAAGGGGAAAACCGTTTTAAGACAAGCTTTCTATTCTGTTATTAAGGAAACTACAGCTCAAAACTCTTTTTTGTGCTAGCAATCCCCAAGAAAAACATAAAGCTTTATATATATCTTCTCCAGTATCTCCAGATGAGAAGCTCCTTTACAGCGTTCTTTATTTTGAAATCCAGCCATAACTTTTATATATTAGTTGTAAGATTGATTTATGACCATTGATTAAGATGAAAAAAACGGAATCCCATCCATCTCACAAGGATTAGTTGGACCAGGCGGAAGACATCAAGCAAAGCTCTTTGTAGAGAACAACAATACTTTTTAATCCTCTGCAAAATTTTTGGTCTCTTTTTTGTTTTTGTTTCTTGCCACAAGTCTCTTTTATAGGTATTTCCCAATCTTGGATTTATATTTCCAATTTGCAGACACAATCCACTGTCTCCAAAATTACTGTAGAGAACATAAGCAGCTGGCTCTGTAATTTGTATATATAATTACCACACATCAAACGCAATAAAAAAAAAATAACAAAAAAAGAATATGGACAAAAACAAGCACCTTTTAGACTATACTGGACCACTGACAGGTCCGTACATTATTATGCAGGCCCGATGCCTGGAGAGCTCATAGACTTGTCACAAGTGTGTCTGAAGGATGGTAATTGGTTAATGGATTTTGTCCAGGTAGCTGTCACCATTCGTAAAAATTCTCCAGGCACTGTGCCTTGAAGATCAGTGTCTATTTCTTATGCTTGAGGACCCAAGTGTTTTTATAATCAGCTACCAGACCACTCAAAAGTTTGAGAAATTCTTCAAAATTGTTAAAAGTTATGTTATTTTCTCAGTCAAATACAATAAAAAAAATCTTATGCGTTATATGCTTGAGATCCCATGGGAACGCTGTGCCAAAGATATAGAAGTAATTCAGTTGACTTTGATGGAGAAGAAGTGTAATGCTGTGTTGTTGCTGTGGAAACTCGAGTTAACTTTTGAATAGTTTATTTTATCTCCATCTTTCATATTCAGTATATATAAGAAGGCCATTTTGGGGTTCAGTTGCTCTTTAAATAATGTTATAGTGCTTTGTGAAGAAGCTATCAGTTGTAATCTGTTCAATTTCTGGAAGCACTGATACAGGGGAATTGATGCCTTACATGTAATACATGGACATACTGGTTCCTACAGAGAAAGAAAATCTTTGTAATATCAACCCTGCTCTGGCTAATTGATAAAGATCCTGATTTAGGGACCCCCAAAATAATTTCAGAATGCCCTAATTAGTTATTTGAAGACCGGGTGGATAAATCTGTTCTTAGGCAACTCTACAAAATCATTCGAGCGATGCTTAGAAAAGATCTTCTGCTTGCAGAGATTATAAAGTAGTGTCACGAGATGTTCGTGGACCCCCTGGGCCGTACCGTCTTGGCGGTATGGCAGCTGGCCAACAGGACGCAGGTGAGAGTCTATAGTTCGTATAGGGTACCTGTGGCAGCTCGGACAGTAGCAAGGCTGGCTAGGCAGGAACTTGGCAGCAGGTGGACGTCAGGTGTGGAGAAGCAGGTCAGGCGTAGAATACAGCACAGCATGGCAACAGCAAGCACGACACTAGATCAGGATACAGGAACAGGAAACACTGCGAGCAGGAAAAACTAGGGACCCCTCTTATAGTCCAGAGTACTCACGGGTCAAAGTTCAGGAACGAGGTCTGGTGCGTGCGCTGCCCCTTTAAGAGCAGGCACGAGCGTGCCCGCACACCCTACGGGATCCGGCATTGGTGAGTAGACGCGAGCACTTGCTTCTCCTGAGAAGGAGGCTGAGGCCAGCGTTTGCCGACTCATGGCTGCGGCTGTCAGGGGAAGAACGGAGCTGACAGCCCGCAGCCACGGACATGACAAGTAGAGAGTCTGAAGGTTCATAATACACAAATACAACAGGAAACTTCAGTTTCAGCAGAGTTTCCCTTTAACTGTAACGATAATAGGAGGAAAAGCGTCACTTCTATGTCACAGCTCTATTCATAAGCAGATAAAGATGTACCTGGACCAAACATTTCTAATGGACACCTGAAGGTTTATTTCCAATATGTGGCCCGAATCAGCAATTCAACTTTTTGGTTTTAAAAAGTCCCCAATCATGTGGCACGCCATTTTTGTGCAGTAATTTGCAACTTTTCTCAGCACTCGCTGTCACAGCTATGGGGTATGTGGACTCACTCGGCCGCTTTGCCATAGCGGAGTAGCAGCTGGCCAAACAAAAGTCAATAACTGTTTCTAGGTCAAGAGAAGCTGGACAGATGATTTGGCAAGCACTCAGCGTGGCAGACACTAGGTGTAGCAACACGTGGCGTAGCAGACACTTGGCAGAGATGACACTTGGCATAGATAAAACTTACCGCAGAAGGCACTCTCGACTCTGATACTAGATAACGCTCGGAACAAATACAAGTATTGGATATGGGATACAGGAAACGGAAACCATTGGCTGGGGAACTTTGCACATGTGCGTGCGCTGGCTCTTTAAGGCCGGGAGTGAGTGCGCCTGCGTGAGCCAGCATCTCTGGGGATGGAGACGCCAGCATGAAGAAAGTGTCCTGCGGTCACAGCTGCTCTAAGCAGGACATGCCGGCAGTCAGCCACCGTGGGTTCAACATTCGCCAGTTTTGAAAGAGCTGAGAAATGTAGATGGCATAGACGTGGTCTCTAACTTTTTGATTTATTAATGGCTGAAATTTTGGTGCAGATCTACACCTGCCTATAGACTAGAACAGGGCTTCTTAACCAGTAGTATGCCAAGAAAAGAACCTGTAGAGTGCCACCAGTGCTAGACACTGTGCTCTCAAGTAGAGTGCCACAAGTACCTGCCAAGTACCAGCCCCTGTGCCCCCAGTAACCTACTTTCTCCGAGCTTCTGTATTTTCTACAGGAATTTAACTTGTCTTTCCATGTTGTTGTCGGAGTAACATTTCTCATTACTGAAAAGGAAGATCTCGGCCCAAACTCCACCTCTAGCAAATCACAAATCTTAATAGAAAACATCTCCTAACATCCGCTAAGTCACATTTGTCCATCATTCTGCCAGATGAGGAGGTATGATTCATTACCTCAGGGAAAACAGTTCCATGAAGGTGTTTTTTTTTTTACTATATTCTTCATTTTATGCACCGGTTATCAGCGAACGTGCCCATAATTGCCAAACCCAATCATGAGAGAGGATATCCAGTTACTTTTGTGTTGTGTATTCATACTAAAGTAAATGTTGGATGCTTCTTGTTTGCTTTTGTTTTTTCTTTAGTTGTTTCTGTATTTTAACACTTCTCAGCAGGTCTCATGATGTTTGATACAAAACAAAGAACACAATCAGTTGGATATCAAAATGAACATATTGAAAAGTCAGCAGGAATAAAACTGATGTGCGACTTGTGTATATTTATGTACTTGTTTGATTAGACCGAAGGTGTTCATCTATTTAGCTAGAGTCCAAAAGTCAATAGTTGCTATTTCAGTGGCATGAGATACGTCATTACTCTGATGTCATAAAGTGGATGTATGTACAGTATATTTGACAATTGCAGACCACTATAAGGATCTGATTAATGTATCATGCACCTAAGATTAGACAGTAGGGAGAACTGTCAACTATTTCAAAGGGTTTTTATCACTATAGAAAGTGATGGTGTATCACTAGGATATGTCATCTCTTTCTTATCGGTAAGGGTCTGACTGCCAGGACCCCCAACGATCTTAAAAATGAGGGTGCTGCAGCGCTAAACTAGTTAAAATATTTAATTGAAATTGGCTCTAAAGCAGCTGCAGCACTCAAATTTCTTACAACACCTCAGGACCGGCGGTTATTTTTGAGGTCAGACTCCCATTAATCAGAATGTTATAGCATATCCTAGCAATATGTCATAACATTAAAAGAAGCTGTCCGCTTTGGAAAACCATTACTTGTTAGAAGGGTCCCTTGGCAATTCGATTACAAAGTGTCCCCCTTCTGGGACCCCCAGCGATTATCTGTAATCTGTGGGAAAACTTGACACTAAAGGTTCAATTTCCCTGCAGCACCACCACAGGGGATGTGAAGCATTACACAGTGTCCATGCAAATCATTGGGTTTTGTGTGCAATGCCGGACAAGACAGGTCCTCCAGAGTGAGACGATCTTTGTAACCACTCTCCACTCTGTCCAAGAGATGAGGATCCTGAACAGAGAACCTGACTCTAATAACTCAGAATTACCTAGTTGGGTATATGAAAATGTTTTTTCAAAACAAAATAACCCCTTTAGTGATGGGAATACCCTCTAATATATAATGGTGTAAGGTTACATTGTCCAGTTCATAAAATAAAAGGGTCGTCTTCATAAGACAACCCCTTCTTAGATGGAAGCAGGCACATAAAACAGCTGATTGTCCGACTTCAGAAACCCCCGGCGAGCTGCCAGTAGCCATTCATTTTCCTTGCAAAGGCTGCTGCAAAGAAAATATGTTCCAATAAATGGTCAACCATGTAATACATGGATGGTCCTCCAGAGGAGGAGGTGCCTCTGTGCTCTTACTAAAGGAGGGATGTCCCAAGCTCAGCCCTCGCTCGCTATAGGGTCCATGTGCTTTAACAGGGCATATGGCAAGGGATTGTCTTATTTTGTCTCAAATAGTACTGCCACAAATACTGCTGAGTTGAATAATTGTAACTATATTAGTACATCAGAAAACATCCTATATATTTATACAAAGAGGGGATTAAATCCTAAATGAAAGATACCTTGCCGAGATAAGAAAGCTCATGTATATTGGAGAAGCAGAGAACTATTCTGCCTGGAGTTTTCAGTTTGGTCAATCTTGGCAGATAGGCCATGACAAAAATACAGATTAAACCCTCTATCTATATTTGACAACAGTGATATAGAAAAATGTTTGCAGGGGATGATGGGAATAGCATTGACATCATTTCAAATTCCATGGAAGAAGTTATATTATTAATATAATATTAGTATATTATTTTGCCTAATTCACTGGAAAAATGCATGAATAGCAGAGTTTTAATGAAAAGCGAAAGAGCCTTAGAAATAACAGTCAGCAAATATATTTTTAATTTCGCCCAAAGCTAAACCAACCAGCCAAGCCAAGCATACAGTATAGATGCAGCTCCAATGCTTTAAGTCCATGGTAAGGACAAAGGGCAATGATTAGGTTGGCTTCATCTTTCTCTCACAAGGGTGGTGCATGTGTACAGAAGTCTTCCACCCCAAGGGTTACACTGCTAATCTCGTCTACAAGCAATGACTAAAAGGCAGAATAGGGGATGTGGTGATGTTCAGCATGGAGACTCATTTGATTTTAGATATGCAGTAGATTTTCCTCCTTAAAGAGAACCTGTCAGCTCTAACGACAGGTATGTTTAGTAAATATTTTTATTCCACACAAAATACCAATTCAGGAGAATTTTTCCTTAGAAATCTGCATTGTTCCATCCCTCTGTTATTCCCCCTAGAAATGTATAAATAAATGAACAACTTCCACTTCACTAAGGGGCGTGTCCTTACACAGCCTGAGGCTGTGAGCACTGATTGGAGACTGTTGGTACACACCCCCCAGCTTGTAACACCCAGTTTTTAATGTATTCATATATTTGTAGGGGTAATAACAGAGGAACATTACAATGTGGCAGGTCCTCATTAAACTTCCCTGGCAAGTGAATTAAGGTTGGTCTGGGGAACCTTTAGCCCATCGGAGGAAGGCCCACCCTACAGCTATACAGAGGTGCATGTTCACATGTATTTGCTGTTATGATTGCACACACAGGTCATATCATCAACAAGAACGAAGATATTCCAATGAATTCTCTGCTAAAGATTAACATCCAAGTAAAATATGCAGAAGATGTTTTCATGTTGATTACTATTCCTGTTATTTGGTGATTGTATTTCTCTGGTTGACTTCCTCTGCATCAGTTATAAATGTTCTATACTGATTCCGACTTGAATAGTTTTTGCTCATTCTCCTTATTCAGGTCCATATTTTCCTCCCTCTGGAGCAGTCTTTTGGTATTTTGTATGTCCCAGGAGCGAGGCGATTAATGCACCTAAAATTTACTACTGGCACCTCACAATTTTGGCTTGTTTTCTATTGATGTCTTTGGAAGTTTTTATTGTCCGGCTACTAAAAATCAAATTCAATCCTACAGGTAGTCCAACTGACTCATAAAGTCTACAGTAATTTGTCCACCTCTGGTATAAAGAGTTGCACAGTCTTACAAATTGACAACGACTCTCCTGAACCGTAAATATGTTCAGAGCAGTTGTCACTTCCCCGCCCCCACTCCTTTCTGCAGGTCTCACCTATTGCTTCCTTCCGCTAAATGAGACAAGGAGACAAAATCATCGTATTAAAAAGAATCATAAACTGTGGTCTATTGTAAGGCATGATGGAGCATCAAAATGCAATGCTGCACAGATGGCACGCGCTATATTTGTATTTATGGGATTCTGCAAACTGTGAAGAAAAACTCGTGATGCATAATAATGTATGAAATCCTTGTGTTAGTTTCATATAACTTCTAAAATAAATTTACCTTGTATTATACAAAGTATGTGCACCTCAATACATTACCAAATAAGAGTAGAGAATGTCATGCAGAATAATTGAGCTGAATAAACTGTGAAATACAATAGTATAGCAAGAGAGGTGCTATGGATGTGGCCATTCAATCACTGATATGGCTCCGCTGGTCACCATACAGTAAAGTCTCTCTTATGACACCCCATATGGAGGTGCTATGTGCAGGACCGCTGCAGGACTCTTTTTCAGTTAGGGGTATTTCACACGTGCCATTTTGATGCCGTTTTTTTGTGTAATTTTTTAACCCAATGCCAGGTGTGGATCATAAAGGAAGGAGAAGTTTATAGGAAAGATTCTACTTCTCCACTTTTTTTTCTGTTTAAATTTTTTTTCTAAATCACTGCAGCCATTTCGTTATGTGTGGACAAGCCCTTATACAAGATATGCTTTTTGACAGTAAGTCTGTGTATATATATATATATATATATATATATATATATATTCATCTTTCATGTACAGTGTTTGTAAATGTAACTTTCCAACATATCCGACCATTATATAATGTATTGGTTGCATGGAATCTTTGGGACATAATAAATTCTACGACAGGCTTGACCTTGTGCACTTGAGAGTTTCCAGCACTCCCTCGAGTTCTCCCTGTGTACTGTCTTGTGCGACAGCAAGAATGATATCCATGCAGGTATTAATTGGCTCATCTGAAAGTTGTCAAATACATGAAATTGCTTTCTTCTGTCATTTGCTTAAAAGTCTTACTGTTGTCCTTTTCATACAATGTTATATGCGACGTCAGCTCCAATAGATCACGAGGACGTCTCAATGTGTCACCTAAAACATAAAGTTTTATCTTGATAATTTACATATGGCAGATTAATAATTAGGTCTCAGTTGATTGATCTAGTGCAAGAATAGCCATGTGGGAGTTTATCAAGAATTGAAGGTTAGACATTTGCAGCACTAAAATGTACTCGGCCGTAATATGGCCACATGTTCGCATCCGTAACACCAGAAACACTCCTCCTCCCCTGGTTCTATTAGACCTAACAAAAACACTAAGGCTTTATCCAGATGAACGAGTGTAAATTCGGATAGGAAAAAACACAGTTTTTAACGTCTGAGTCTCACCAGTGCAGGACCCATTTTCACAGATCCCTCACAGACTTGAAACTATTGAGGGATCAGTGAAAACGAACGAAAATAGGACATGTCTTATTTTTCCACGGGCCCTTCACATGGTCCAATAAAAAAACGTCCGTTACACGGACGATTTTTACGTTCAGCTGAATAAAGCCAAAATAATACGTTTACTGGGAATAAATTGGTGGATATAACTATGTTACAGCATTGGTTAAGCTTAAAATTCATATACGGCATGTGTGCATTTCAGTTGCACCCAGTCCGTGAATCCAAAAGATCCTTCTGCTCCATGTAAGGCTGGGTTCCCACTGGGTCGGATATGCTAGGTAAAAATCACGCAGAGTGTCCGACCTGAAACCCGCAGTACATTCCGTCCGAAAAATTGCACCATATTGTGGTGCATTTTTTCGGACAGATTTTCCTCTGCGGAAAGTAGTGGTAAAAAAACTCCCATACTTACCCTGGCCATTGTTATGGCGACGCGTCCCTCCTGTGCAGTCCAGTCCGGCCTCCCTGGATGACGCTGCATCCCATGTGACCGCTGCAGCCTGTGATTGGCTGCAGCGGCGGTCACATGGGATGTAACGTCATCCCAGGAGGCCAGCCCTCTGACATCATCCAGTCCGGCCTCCTCAGATGACGTTTCATCTCATGTGCCCACCATTGCAGCCTGTGATTGGCTGCAGCAGTCACATGGGATGCAACGTCATCCCAGGAGGCCGGATTGGACGAAGAAACACAGGCTTCTGGATAAGTATGTTTTTTTATTTTTCCGTAGCTGTGATTTTTGCGGCGTAATCGCAGCGAATACGCTGCAAAAGTTGCAACACTTGGCTTTCCGTTACAGAATTTGCATCCCCTTTGAATTCAATGGGGAAAACCCGCAATGGAAAATCAACTAAAACACAGCATAAATTGACATGCTGCGGAATGAAATTTCGCACCGCAGGTCAATTTATTAACGTTTACGCTGCGTTTTTTTTTTCCACAGAATGGGCATGCGATTTTCTAAGGCTGGGTTCACACGAGCACATTAACGTCCGTAATGGACGGAACGTATTTAGTCCGGAAGACCCGGACCGAACACAGTGCAGGGAGCCGGGCTCCTAGCATCATAGTTATGTACGATGATAGGAGTCCCTGCCTCGCTGCAGGACAACTGTCCCGTACTGTAATCATGTTTCAGTACGGGACAGTAGTTCCACGGAGAGGCAGGGACTCCTAGCATCGTACATAACTATGATGCTAGGAGCCCGGCCCCCTGCAGTGTGTTCGGTCCGGGTCTTCCGGCCGAAATACGTTCCGTCCATTACGGACGTAACATGGTCGTGTGAACCCAGCCTCAATCTCATCCACTTTGCTGCTACTGTAAATACTACGGAATTTCCGCACAAAATTCTGTTGTGAAAATTCCGCAACATTTACGCAACGTGGGGACCCCGACCTAAAGACCCCAGTTCGACTAAAGACGTGATTTGGGGGCCCTCTAACAGGTTTTTCATTAGGGCCCACGTCTTTCAAGTTAGGCTACTGATGCTGGGGTGCATTTGTAATATGACTTTAAGGACAATAATTACTGACACCGGGATTATATTCGTTTTGTCTTTACTGAACATGCAGAAAATATGACAACAGTCAAAAACTTGAGCTCTAGGCAAAATATAACTGGTGCTCGGTAAACAATACAGTCTCTGCCTTTATCCGGCACTTCAATATAACACAGTCTCTTATAATCCGTAATGATTAAAATATGTTCTCTTTATCCGGTGCCTTAGGATAATAAAGTCTCTTAGCTTCCAGGTTTAGTGTAATGTGATCTTTGAGGTCCGGCAATGTAATACAATGCACTCTCTGATGATCCGGCAGTTAATGGCTCTATGTTACCTTATGCTCAAAATGGCGTCTTCAGCTTCTTGCTCTAAACACTCTCTTCTTAACTCAGCCGGATCTCCTTAACTTGGAACTCCAGTAAATGCGTGTCTGATACTTCACATTACTTATGCTCTGCTGCTGGCCAGAATGCTCTTTATCTTTTACAGTTATCTGAGTCACAATGTCTTCCTTACTTGCTACAGCTCTCTCAGTCCAGTCTCTGTCTCTTCCTGTCCAGCGCTTCTCAGACCTCTCTCCAGACACTTCCTCACTAGACCTCTCTTGTATATCACTCCACACACTAAACACTGTCGATGTACTAACCTCACAGCGCCCTCTAGTGGCCGGCCACAACCTCCCATTTCTCAATGCCATACAATCCTTTTGCTGGGTTACATCTTTTCCCCCAGGTTTATCAGTTGCCGTCCCGGCAACTTGCTGTGGCGTCACAAATCCTTCAAACCTAGAAGGAAGTCTTCCAAAATTGGATCGCTGAGAATGACGTACCTGTGACAACTCTTCTTCCACAGGAGTAACATTCTCTTCTTGTACTTCACTGGTACTTTCTTGTCTCTCTGGTACTTGAACCGGCGGACTCCACCAACCTTCATCTATGGGAACGGGTGTTGCAACAGGAGGATCTCTAGTGTTTGCTTCTGGTTCACGACTTATAAATGTGCAGGGTCTCAGCATATTTCTGTGTACGGTTTTCAAAGGGCCACTACTACACTCCGGCTTGATCACAAATACAGGAATATATGGATTGGGCTGACGCACCACCTCATACGCCACGGTTTCCCACTTCCATTGCAGCTTTCCTGCTCTTCTTGCACCCTGGTTTCGCACGATTACTCTGTCACCCACTTGCAAAGGTAGTTCCTTCAATTTCTGATTTACTGTAAGATCATGAGGCCCCAGTCTCTGCGCCACTAAATTATACATTTCTTGTACCTTGCGTCGATGACCCCACATCCAGGTCTGCGGAATCCACTCTTCTTGTTCTTCCGGGATAGGCATCATTAAATTTAGGGGACATCGTCCATTTCTTCCGAACATTAACAGAAAAGGAGAATATCCAGTAGTGGCATGTACAGTGTTATTATAGATCCAGATTAATTCTGCAATGTAGTCAGGCCATCTCTCTTTTTTTTGTTTCTCCAGTGTTCGCAACAACTGCAATATGGTCCGATTCATCCTTTCACAGGCCCCGTTCCCTTGAGGGTGATACGGGGTCGTGCGGGTCTTTTTAATCTGGTACAATCTGCATAATTCTTCTATTACTCGCCCCTCAAAACAAGCTCCTTGATCAGAGTGAAGCTGTGAAGGACATCCATAGGGTAAGATGAAATGAGTCCACAATCCCTGTGCCGCAGATTCAGCCGTTTGATCTCTGGTAGGTACGGCCACTGTGAATTTGGTGAAGTGGTCTATCACAACCAATAAATATCTGTACCCTTGTAAAGACTCATCTACTGTCAAATAGTCCATCATGACCAACTGTAATGGATAATGCGTCTGTATATGCCCCACCGGAGCTTGTTGTTCAGCCGCTCTGGCCAGGGTGCAATTTCTACAGTTCTGACACACTTTCTGTGCCACTGCAAACAGCAAAGGATGATAGTAGAATTGTTGCAACCAACGGAAAGTCTTTTCAGGACCATAATGCCCCTTTTTCTCATGCATCCACTTAACCGTACTTTCTAACTCTCGCTCCGGCAACACAGCTTGCCAGACGGGTCCTTCCATGGTCGGTAGGAATACTCGGCGGTACAATATCCCTTGTTTTACTGCCAATCTATCTCGTTGGCGATATATTCTCTGTCCCACTCCAGACAATCGCAATCGCTCTCGTTGATTGGGTCGGTATCTCTCTAGCACCCATCTTCTTACAGTCCGAATTTGAATATCTTGCAACTGCTGTTTCTTCCATTCTTCAGCAGTCCATTGATCGATGGTTTCTCTTATGGGCTCCACAGTATGCACCGGAGCACTTTGAATATTCTCACCTGGCATCTGATCATGTACTTCATTGGCAAGGAAATTAGGAGTCTCTGTTTCCTCTAACTCCTCTTCAGTCAGTCCTTCAGGCAAATCTACTGGATTACGGGACAGGGCATCTGCATTCCCATTAGCTCGTCCTGGGCGGTACTTCACAGTAAATTTAAATTTGCTAAGTCGTGCTCGCCAACGTTGCTCCATAGCACCCAATTTGGCCGAGTCTAAATGAACCAATGGATTATTGTCAGTCCATAACACACACTCTGCGCCCAGCAAGATATCTGCAAATCGCTCGGTAACCGCCCATACGACTGCCAAAAGTTCCAACCGGAATGAGCTATAGTTGTCCGGATTCTTTTCCCCATCTCTCAGCGTCCGACTGGCATAAGCAATGACACGTTCCCGTCCATTCTGCACTTGAGAAAGAACAGCTCCTAATCCTTTTAAACTTCCATCGGTACACAAAACAAATGGTAGAGAGTAATCTGCATACGCCAAGACAGGAGCACCAGTTAGTCGTCTTTTTAACTCTTGGAAGGCTTGTTCAGCCTCTATTCCCCAAGTGATACTTCTCTTATGATCGACTCCCGGTTTGGTTCCATTCAGTAACACATATAGGGGAGCAGCCACCTTAGCAAAATTCTGTATGAACCGTCTGTAATATCCAATCAGTCCTAGGAAACTTCTAAGCTCTGTTACTGTCTTTGGTACCGGCCATTGTTGCACGGCTCGTACTTTGGCATCCATTGGTTGTACACCGTCTCTAGTAACCACGTGTCCCAGGTACTCAATTCTTTCTTTAAACAAGTGACATTTGCCCGGTTTTAGTTTTAGACCATGTTCTTCGATACGCGTAAGTACCACTTTCAATCTTTCCAAATGTTCTGTGAAAGTGGCTGAGAAGATAATGATGTCATCTAGGTAGATGAGCAAACATTCAAAGTTTAAATCTCCCAAACAAACTTCCATCAAGCGCTGAAATGTAGCTGGTGCATTGGTTAGACCGAACGGCATTCTCAAAAATTCGTATAACCCCATAGGGGTGATGAATGCAGTCTTTTCTCGATCTTCTTCTGCAACTGGTACTTGCCAGTACCCACTGGCCAAATCCAGGGTAGAGAAGTATTTGGCCTTACCCAAAGCCAGCAAAGAGTCTTCTATTCGTGGTAAAGGGTATGCATCTCTGACGGTGCAGGCATTCAATCGCCGGTAATCTACACAGAACCGCAAGCTTCCATCTTTCTTTTTTACTAATACTATGGGAGAAGCCCATGGACTTTTACTGGGTCGGATAACATGACTGTCTAGCATGCGTTTTAGCAACACTTTGGCTTCTTGATAAAAAGCGGGCGGAATGGTACGGTATCGTTCTCGTACCGGGTGAGCATTTCCCGTATGTATTTCATGTTCTAAAGTTGTTGTCAACCCAAAGTCTGCTTCATTCTTGGAAAAAGCCTTGGAGTGCTCTCCTAACACTCCCGCCACTTCATCTATTTGTCTGGTAGTCAAATCCGTTCCTTCTAAAGGTATTTGCTCCAGTAATCGCCTCCCAATGGTGTCATTAGCTTGAGTGGTGGCTCGACACACTGTAACCACAGCTACACTTTCACAAGGATAACTCACTTGCCAATCTGAACGGCTTTCCACCTGTTCCTCCCTCACCGGAAACACTTCAGCTACTAGTTCCCGGGGAAATAAGGTTACATTTTGTTTCGTGATATTAACCACTCGTAATAATACTTGTCCAGCCTGTACCTTGCATATCGACCGGGCCACGGCTACTCCTTCTTTCTGCAGAGCTGATTCAATTAACACAGTGGTGCCCTTTAACACTTTATTAGTACCCACTGGCAAGGGTAACAACATTTCATGGCCTGCTGGTACTTGTATACTTCGAGAGGCTGGTATCTTAACCAGTCCTACCCTTCCAGGCCAATTTAACAGTTCTCCATTAATGCGACAATGTTTTAAAGTGCGCTGTAAAGCCATTTGAGAAGGTCGTTGAGTGGGTATTTGTTTCCAGTATTTTGGGCCCAGCTCTTGTGACATTACTCCATCTAAGTCCCGCAATATATTCATTCCTAGAATCACGGGAATTTCAGAGTCCATAGCTTTTTCTACTATGATAACCCCCTTTTTGTTCAAATCACGATTCCATATTGAAATGTCCATTTGTATAACTCCCAGGATAGGGATAGGTAAACTATTAGCTGCCTTGAGTCTTATCCAAGTGTCACTCTTCTCACATAACAAGGAAGGGAAATAAGTTTCAAACACAACTTTATCCATAGTGGTCACTTGAGATCCAGTATCGATTAAACATGACAACTCAACGCCATTGAATTTTGCTACGACGACGGGACATTCCCCCACTATATCTGTAGCATCTAACGCAGGGCATGTATCCGTGGACTCCCCTGTAGTTTGCCCCTCAACTACAGGTCGTTCTAGTTTAAATTCCTGCGATTGCTCTGATAGTGAGAACGCATGCAATTTCTAGCAATGTGTCCTGCTCGGCCACAATTATAGCAGATGGTAGGGTCTGGAGCATTCCTACCTTGATTCCTCCTATCTGCAAACGACTGTCTCTCTTGTGAGTATCGAACTGGAGTTCCAGGGTCAGGCTTATTAGTAATAGCGGCTTTCAACTCTCTCATGGCACCTTCCAATGACTCCATTCTTGCCTCCATGTCGGGGTTCTTCTTGGTTACAATTTCTGCTTGCCTGACCACCGTATCAGTGCTGGCCGATTCCTCTTTTTCCAATGCGATAGCTTCCGTCAATAATTGATGAATCGTCATATCTGGTTCTTTCTTTAACTTTTCCTTCAGAGTTCTCCTTAACGGTGGATTCTTGAGACCTATTACAAACTGATCCCGCAATACTACGTGTACATTGGTAAAGGACCCGGCTGATTGTTCTTCTTTACGTTGCAACATTGCCATTATTTCCTGTAATCCATTTGCAAACTGCGCCAGTGTCTCTTCTTCTTTCTGCTGGCGGGCAAAGAATCGCTTCCTTATCATGCCCTCAGAGGACGTATCCCCATACACATCATCTAATAGCTGCCGAATTTGTTCGAAGGTTTGTCGATGTCGTGCTGGCTGTAACAAAACGGTTTTCCTAGCTTCTCCTTCTAAGGTACTTAGCGCCAATTCTACTTTTAAATGTGGAGCGACATTACAGAGCCGTGCCGCTCCTTCCAGCCGTTCACTCCAATCTTCCAACAATAGATCAGATCCATTAAACTTTGGCAAATGATTTAAGAGGGCTCCCACCGGTATCATTGGATGGGTCACACTGGATGATAATGTTGTCTCGTCCATTGTATCTGCATCCATCCTTGCCGACTACGCCAAGTTGTAATATGACTTTAAGGACAATAATTACTGACACCGGGATTATATTCGTTTTGTCTTTACTGAACATGCAGAAAATATGACAACAGTCAAAAACTTGAGCTCTAGGCAAAATATAACTGGTGCTCGGTAAACAATACAGTCTCTGCCTTTATCCGGCACTTCAATATAACACAGTCTCTTATAATCCGTAATGATTAAAATATGTTCTCTTTATCCGGTGCCTTAGGATAATAAAGTCTCTTAGCTTCCAGGTTTAGTGTAATGTGATCTTTGAGGTCCGGCAATGTAATACAATGCACTCTCTGATGAGCCGGCAGTTAATGGCTCTATGTTACCTTATGCTCAAAATGGCGTCTTCAGCTTCTTGCTCTAAACACTCTCTTCTTAACTCAGCCGGATCTCCTTAACTTGGAACTCCAGTAAATGCGTGTCTGATACTTCACATTACTTATGCTCTGCTGCTGGCCAGAATGCTCTTTATCTTTTACAGTTATCTGAGTCACAATGTCTTCCTTACTTGCTACAGCTCTCTCAGTCCAGTCTCTGTCTCTTCCTGTCCAGCGCTTCTCAGACCTCTCTCCAGACACTTCCTCACTAGACCTCTCTTGTATATCACTCCACACACTAAACACTGTCGATGTACTAACCTCACAGCGCCCTCTAGTGGCCGGCCACAACCTCCCATTTCTCAATGCCATACAATCCTTTTGCTGGGTTACACATTCATCATTATTTTACTCCAACTTGATGCAGTTAAAATAGCTTTGGTTCGACTTGGATAGGAGTGAAGAGTCGGGAGTGGATTTAATTTGAGTTTTATGGCCTTACATAGAATATAAATGGAGGTGGAGCACAGGGAAAGTAGCACTAAAGTAATAAGGTTAATCTTATTGTGAACATCAGCGGTTTATAGCATAATGCCTACCAACATAGCGGCATAAAGGCATCTGCATTCCCTTCCATCTGCTCCCATTTTTTATGTCTGTAGTTTAGCAAGTAGGAATGACAGAGGGAATGGAGTGACGTATGACTGCAGTATCAGACTACACAAGTCTTGAGCATTTTTTAACCATAAAGACACATAGCACTGCATATAGGGGCTACACAAATTTTGTATCAATTCTGTTTACACATTTTTTTTTAGATTACCTAGAGCAATAAAAAAAAATAGATTTTCGATAATACAATTATTTAATTATGTAACTTGATCCTAGACATAATGTTTAATAATAACGCATAGCACTAGGCCAGCAACTTTTTGCATGGAATCAATGGCTGCTTTCACACATCCGTAATACAGGCGCATTTTAGTGTCCGTATTACGGCTGCAATACCCGCACCGCCCATGGTTCTACTGAAGTGTACTTAGGTTTACCGTGGGATCCTATGGTGATCTGAGTCTGGTTCAATAGAACCGCCGGAAAATAATATGGTGATCTGACTGTTTCTCTATAGAACTGTAGGAGGTCCGGGTATAACAGCTATAATATGTGCGCTATACTGCGTCTATATTACGGCAGAGTGAAAGCAGCTACAGGGTCATGTATTATGACAGTAGTACCGGCTGAATGTGAATGGTACAGTAGTCATGGCAGGAGCAAAGTAAATACCGTATTCCCCAACACTGTGTATGCATGAGGAATATAGCGCCCCCTACTGTAAAATGCCAAGTCTCACCTATGTCAAAGAAATGTGCCAGGGAAAATTAGTAAATAAGTGGCACTTGTGTGAGTGGTAGTGGTAATAGGCCAAGAAACTGGCTTAATAACATGAATACATCACCACTAATTTTACACATGTATGTTATTAACTGGCAATAAAACCTGTTGTGAGATAAAGTAAAATGGACTCTAAAAAATTCTGCCCCCTAATATGCCATCACTCTGCCACCTGTATGCCACCACTCTGTCCCCTGTTTGCCTTCACTGTCCCCTGTATGCCACCACTCTGTCCCATGTATGTCATCACCATTCCCTATATACCCCCACTATCCCCTGTATGCCATCACTGCCCCTGGGTATGCCATCACTCTGTTGCCTGTTTGCCATCACTGTGCCATGTGTCTTTACTCTACCCCCTGTATGTCCATTGCACAATGGGCTTTAGAAAACTCTTGTTGGTCAGTTCTTTCATTTTTCATAAAACATTAAAATACAAAATGTGGAAGTATTTGCAGGATGATAATCCTCCCAGGGCAGGAGATGTGGAGCCCTTTCGTGTGCTGCTTCATATTTTTTTTGTTTTTAATGTTTTTTTTTTTGCTCCCCCCATATCTATTTTACTGTCTGTATCCACACACTAACCTCCAGATTACAGCCTTCTACTGGTGCAACAAAACCGACTACACACCCACACCCACAATACGCCGGATTTACCTTGGTCGCTCATTACCCCCATCTAATTTCTGACCTATTTATCGTCTTTATTTTCTTTGTAGCTCTTCTTTTACTTTTTTTTTTTTTTACTTCCCTCGCAATCTCCTAGATTTCTTAATTCTATCTATTAAACGTTCTACTGAGGATTCACATGTAGGCAATCCACCAGATTTTACTTTGTAGAAATAGGAGTTGATTTCTTTACATTGAAATCGGATCCAAATAATGAGAGCATTTTCTATTCTTAGTCAAATCTGTAACTTAATTTGTCAGTTAAGAAAATAATACTGTACACAGGTGATGCCCAAAAAATCCAGCAGAGGATGCAAATGCACTGATAAATGATATTTTATGACCCCGGCGGTAATTAAAATCTGCAGCTGCTCATAAAAATCAATTGCATGTAAAAGCAACATCACGCAGACCAAAGCTACAGTATAAACCGTGCAGAAAGCCTTTATGGGATTACATCCTTACTTGTTTTCGGACAGCCTGACTCTGACAAGTGACTAGTGGTGATGAAGTCATTGGTACAGTGCCGAAACGTTCAAATAAAAAGGTAAAGGGAATCTCCCCTGGCACATTGATTATCCTTGCCAACGGCAAACTTCGTACCTTGATTTTTCTCACTGTTTCTTTACTCCGTTTGGAGGGATGTGACTCGAGACATGCTTATCTTGCTTCCAATGTGGCGCAGCAATCAGCATGCATCTGTCTTCTCTGCTCTCATCAGTGTTTTGCCTGTGACTGGCAGAACCACACCAGATTGGCACATTTCTTCTCAACTCTGGCATGAAGACATTGGTTATGCTGCGAGCGCCGTATGATGAGACATTAGTTCTCAATGAGAAATAGGTCCACCAAGTGAAGACCTCGACTAGCTTGGCCAATACTTAAGAATATTGAAGAACACAGTTGGAAAATATTCCGGTTAAAGGGGCACCCATGGATGAAGTCCGTATACTTAGAATTTCATGTATATAGATATTGTACTGCATGCTTAATGTAGAGCAAAAGCAATCACCTCTGTAGGCTGGGTGTAGATCCGACCATGTTCATTAAATATCACAACTTCACATCACAACCTAAAGAGGACCTGTCACTAAGTTGAACTAGTTATCTGACCAGAATATCGCTGTTTTTCTGATTCCAGCACTGTTGCTTTCTTACTAACTCCCCCCCCCCCCCAGTTTCCAGAGATATGGACCACTGTTGTGTTAGCTCCCTATATGCTAATTTGCTGTTTGGGGTGGAGCTAGCTTTCCTGCCTCTGATGCTGACCAATCAGCACGAGGCAGCATGAGGGTAGTTCACGCCCTGTTGGCTAACTACAGCAAAATAGCATATAGGGAGCCAACACAACAGTGAGCCATATCTCTCGAATGAGGGAGTCCAAGAAAAAAAAAGCAAAACAGTGCTGGAGTCATGAAGACAGTAGACTAGTTACATTTATATAACTTGGTGACAGGTCCTCTTTAACATGTATTCTATATTTCTGTTTCTTTTGTCCTTAGAGGTACTAAAAAAAGAAGAATCTTATTAGAAATATAAAAAGCCTGTCCCAATAAACATAGTAGCTTATTATAATATAGACTTAACATATTTTCTTTTACCAAATCTGCAAGTTCATCACCATAGAAAAGATTCATTGTAAACTGAATTAGTCTTCCATTTAAGACTCTTGGACCTATGCCCGCTGTGTATAGACCTAAATATTCCTCGTGGTAATTGTCTTGACCAGACTTGACGAGTCTTACTGTATGTGCGCTTTTTATAATACCGCTGAATGCCACTTCTGAATGTATTATACAAAGTAATGATAAATACTTTGAGACATGTTGAGTGTTTGGAGATGACTCTGCTTGATAATGTGTTGCGGAATAGTTGTAGATGGCAATCGTCTGGCCACAGCTCGTGCTGGAAGATGAGAATAAACATTAAATGAAAAATTGGCTTCAGGGCACAAATGGGCACCAGAAAGAATCCTCTATTCTCAGGCCAAATATACAATACAAACTGGAAGGTCTATATATAATATGGATGAGTTCCAATGTGGCTGAGACGTCTAAATATGTTGGTTACCAAAGACCTAGCAAGATTGTCCTGTCTAAAGTGGTAACAAAACGTGTCACTATGTATATCAATTACAGAACAGCACGAGGGAACAGTAATAACACATTTCTACGTCAGTTTTCAGGTCTAGAAATGTTGCAAACAACACAAAAGTAGGCAAAAAAATGCTCCTGCTCTCACAACTTTAAAAAGTGGGCGGAGCTTCACTGAATGGGGCGTCACCATCGCGGACTGATGCATTTACTATAATTTAGGCCTCCTGGCTGGCATAGGTTTCATTAGTGTCGCCTGGACAGCCGAAGATGCGACAAATTTATTAAGAGGCCTCTCAATAAATTTGTTGCATCTTACTCTAGATTGCTTTTTCTTAAGACTGGCGTAGTCTTAATGCATCTACCCCTATGTGTATAAATTAGTATCATGTTTTATATCTAATATAATGTATTTACAATTTACACAAATCAATGGCGTTACTGTATATCACCTATTTATCACCGTATAGGGCTGATTTTAGGAGTGGCAAACGAGGCAATTGCCCAGGGTCTCCATTTCCTAGGAGACCTCCCCGAGAACGAAACCCTCATCGATAACCTGACTTTACCATTGACCCATTCACTGCCCTAGACCACCAGGAAATGAAATATTAACCCCATTCACTGCATTAAACCACCAGGGAATTCGCATTGATCCCTTTTACTACCTCAGACCACAAGGGACTTGTGAGGAGCACTATTTTTCTTGTTCTCCAAGGCCTTATTTTACATAAAACTGCCCCTGTGCCTTACTAAGCTAGATAAACTTTTTAACGCATATATTTATGCCTTCTATTTTACTGGCAAATTTTTAAGGACATATTTAAGATCCATTTTTAAGGCCATATTTAGCGATATTTTTGTATAACTTTAAGGAGTTATTCCAAAAATACCATATAAAAGGTAATGTACACATGGAACATAAGAAAATTAACTGCAGTATTTGCTAATTAAGGAAGTCTCATTGCTTTTTTGGCTATTTATCCTCCCTCAACAGTAAGGCCCCATGCACACGGCCGTAATTTTGATTCGAAACTACGGACCGTAATTGCAGATCAAAGTACGGACCCATTCATTTCTATTGCCCACGGACACCTTCCCATATATTTACTGGAAGGTGTCCGGGCCGTAGAAATGACCCGTAAAAAATAGGACATGTCCTACTTTTTTATTTTACGAACTTGGCTCCTATACTTTCTAACAGTAACACGGCCCGCAAATGCGGGTGACTGTCTGCGGCCGTCCATAGCTGTAATCACGGACCAGGATTACGGGTACGAAAGTGTGCAGGGGGCCTAAGATGGCAAAGAGGAGTAGTATTTTGTCTGAAGAGAGATCAACTTCCTCTATCTGCTATATCACCCATCAAATTACTGACAGTATCTTGCATTACCTGTGGCACGTGTGGTCATAATGTTGTTTTTTAGTAGTACTAGAACTTGTAAGGGCAGTATCTTCTATTCATCTAAAGGTTCAATTTCACTTATTAAACACTACAGACTGGCAAAACTAATCACGGGGGAGAGTGCTAGAGATTGGTAGCCTCCATTACTTTGGGCATATGCCTGTCACTACTTGTGTTCTACCAACTTTAGGAGAAGGGAGGTCCAGGTATAAGAAGGTACTTCTGCAATATTATAGCCCAGGAATTTAATTTCTTGACTTGTCACATAAGGAGCTGTAATGACGACATGCATTTATTGTCATGTCGGAACTTTCCGTGATTACACCATAGATACATTGATCCGTACTACACAAATATCATTTATATTAAAGGGACACAGGTATGTCATGTCCCCATCAGCATTGACATGGTGAATTTCCATTTTGGAGAGATGTGTCCTTTAATTATTATTTTTGGCCCAGCAGATTTAGGATCTACATTAAATTTCACCTGCGCCCTTTCATTTAGAAGCTTCTAGTGTGAACTAAACATGAAAAGTTCTGCTGTATTTTATGGCCTCGCTTCGTATTAAAACACCATTACCCTACGACGCAGCTTCCAGAAGATAATGATAGAATTTCAGGTCCCATGATTAATGTTAAGCGCTCTTGGCTTCAATGGAAAGTACATTTTTGGCTCCATTCAATCTACTCTCCTCCGCAGTATAAAGAGTCCCGTCTCTACAAGCTGACAATGTGTAATTAGCAGAGATGAGTGAATAAGGGGATTTCGATGACAGGATTTCTTGCTACTAAGTCATATTTCAGCATGACAATGGACACGCAAAATACTTTAAGGGTAGGAACACACACGGCGTAAACATTGCGGATTTTCTGCAACGGATTTAATTGAGGAAAATCCGCAGCGTATTACAGCAGCAGCAGAGTGGATGAGATTTGAACAAATTTTATCCACACAGCAGAAAAATATCTGACGATAAATATTCATAAATTGACCTGCGGAACATTTTTTTGAATCCACACAGTTCACACAGGTTTTTTTGGCGCTGAATTTGAAGCGGAAAATGTGTCGAAATCGGTGCCAAAAAATGGCCGAAATCGCCCCCCAGTGATTTCAATGGGAGGCAGAGGCATTTTTTGGCTGCTAGCGGGAAAATAAAAGTGGCATGTCCTTTTTCGCCGCGGTTTCCGCCTCTGACCCACTATTGAATCAATGTGAGGCAGAAAAAAACCTACGGTGCTCGTTTCTGAGCATTTTTTGCTGCATTCCCCCCTCCCCCCCCCCCCCCCCCGCGTTCCTTGCATTAGCTGTAATGGGCGTGGGCGAAAAGTGCTGCAGAAAAGAAAAAAAAGAAAAAATGCGTGCAGATTTTTTTCTGCCTGCAAAAAAAACTCAGTGCGCACAGGGCCCTAATTGGATTTTCTTCTATTATGTTGCAAAGTTTGCATTTCATTTTAATATATCTGGAGAAGAAACCTGAACATAAGAATAGATTAGTATTGTATGGTAAAGACTATAGTATACAGTCTATGGTTTATGTAGTCAATGCAACATCGGGTATGGGAAACTAATTAAAAGCCTGAACCTGGAGCACAGGCAGATGAGAATTTAGTAGACAGTAGTCAATAATAAGGGTATGTGCACACACACTAATTACGTCCGTAATTGACGGACGTATTTCGGCCGCAAGTCCCGGACCGAACACAGTGCAAGGAGCCGGGCTCCTAGCATCATACTTATGTACGACGCTAGGAGTCCCTGCCTTGCTGCAGGACAACTGTCCCGTAGTATAATCATGTTTACAGTACGGGACAGTTGTCCAGCAGCGAGGCAGGGACTCCTAGCATCGTACATAAGTATGATGCTAGGAGCCCGACTCCCTGCACTGTGTTCGGTCCGGGACTTGCGGCCGAAATACGTCCGTCAATTACGGACGTAATTAGTGTGTGTGCACATACCCTAAGAGTGATCCGAAACTGAAGTCAAAGCCGGGACCAATGTAAAAGTGATGCCCACACTAGAATACCTCACAGGAATCAATAATTTATAATCACACAATAAGCTCTGTCATCCAATCTAATCTAATCGTCATTCTACGGGAACAGCCTGTCAGCACTGACAACCATTGTTCCATCTATATAGATTCACTTCTTGCTATGAGAATGACGGAATGTGTACATATAGAGAAGAATGATCCATTTCTCATTTTAATGTGTATTAATTATGCCAAGGATATTGTTACATGTAGAAATGTAGGTGTTTTATTTCAGATATGACTGTTCTCCAGCTAACCCAGATTTTTCTCCATAGGTGGCAGTATTGTAGGAGTTATTGCTAGTCCAGTAAGGATATGAAATATATGCCAACCATTTTCCTCAGAGTAGCTGTCACTTCCCTTCCCTCAATTCTCTTGGCAGCTTATACAGATGTAGCCATATTTATCTTGACTCTTAACCCAATCAATACACAGAGGCAAGAAACTTTAACTTGACTTTTTCAATGGTTTTTGTCGTGTGATATCACTCTGCAGCAAGTTATCAGAGTCAAGATAAACTGTTCACTGTTAAATGGACAGGAAACAGCAGGAGGCGACGAGGAGCACAGGGGAAGGCTCCTCCCACATTCATAAGAATGTGGAATTTGGGCTTCGTACTTGGGCAAATATCATTTTAGAACTTTTTCGAAGCAGTTTTCCCCAGCAGACATTCCGGCCGAAAAACTGCACCCCAATTTGGTGCGGTCTTTTGTCTGGAATTCCCTGCAATGTCCAGGGCGGATATGCCATGTACTTTTATGCAGCATATCCGCCTTGTGTGAACATAGCCTAATATAAAAAAACTGTTTCGTAAAAGAAAAGTATATATAATTATAACCTGACAATCCATTCAAAAATATCAACTAGAAAATAATTTGTATATTCATTTTGAGTATTTTGTAGATTTCTGAATTAAATATTGCAGATATTAGTTCAATTAAGGGGGAGGCCACACATTGCTGCTGAGATACAGTCAAAAAACGCAACCACATTCAATTTTACCCCAAAACAGTGGGGCAGATTCACTATCGTGTCTGCAGCTTTTTTTTTATCATATGTTATGCCCAACTGTGGCACATTTTTGGCGCACAATGTCATATTTATTACCAAAATACTTTGAAAGGAACAGATGTTTATGCCTCACCAGACGCCTTGTCAAAAGTGTGTAGAAAATGGGGTGTGGCTTAGTAGAAAGGGGTGTGGTTGAAAATGTGCCAACGTATACTAAAACTGAACCATAAACTAAGACCTCATGCACACGGCCGTAGCTGTGAATGGGAATTCGTTTCCTCTCGGAAACGGAAACACGGAAGTGTACACACGGGAACCAGACTGATACAATCACGGACACACGGATCCGTGAAAAACGGCCGTGAAAACCTTGATGGAAGAGTGGTAACCCCTGTGGGAGCAGCAATGCCATAAAAGTTGTCATCTTTCTCAGAAACTTCTATTACTTAGAAACATAACTTGTAACAACTTGGTAAAAGGACAAATGTTTGGGGAACGGCTCATTATACTATGTGTCAAATGTAACAAATATACTTGACATTTTGTAAGGATAGCTGAATCATTTTGATGACAAGTAGAATAAAAGTGTCTTTAATTAATCTGACTAAAAGCTTTTATAATCTCAGTACTCGTAATGAACAGTCAGAAATGACCTAGATGTTCACACAGGGCGGATAAGCTGCGTAAAAGGAATTCCGGCCAAAAAAAGGCACCAGATTGTGGTGCAGTTTTTCGTCCGGAATGTCCGCTGCGGAAAACTGCATTGCAAAAAAATATGGCTATCATGGCGACATGTCCCGACGTTCTGCGGCCCTGGATGACGTTTCATCCCATGTGACTGCTGCAGCCTGTGATTGGCTGCAGCGGTCACATGAGATGAAACGTGATCCCAGGAGGCCGGCCCTGATAAAGAAACACAGAATTCTGGGTAAGTATACGATTTTATTTGTCTGAGTTGCGTGTTTTGTGGCGGAATCGCTGATTTTCCGCTGCAAGAGAACCCTGCAACATCTGCTATTTGTTGCGGGTTTTACCTCCCTTTCAATTCAATGGGGAAAACCCGCGACAAATAAGCAGCGTTTACGCAAATACAATTGACATGTTGCGGACTAAAAAAACACACCGCAGGTCAATTTCTGAGCTGGTTTTCTGCATTTACGCAGCGTGTGGATGGGATTTGTTCATATCTCATCCGCTTTGCTGCTACTGTACTATGCTGCGGATTTTCCGTAAATCCGTTGCGGAAAATATGCAGTATTTATGCTACTTGTGAACTGACCCCTAATGTCCCATGCAAAGTTTTGGGGGGATCTGATAACTCAGATGTGGTCATTTTCCCTGTCAGTTCTCTGGAGGCTCCAAGCATTGCAGTTTTATGATTATTGTCTGTATTGTGCAAGCTTGCTCTTCAGTGCTGTAATTCCTTAGTCTCGCTGTCTTAGGCCTCATTTACACGAGCGTGTGCGTTTTGCGCGCGCAAAAAACGCTGCGTTTTGCGCGCGCAAAAGGCACTTGGCAGCTCCGTGTGTCATCCGTGTATGATGCGCGGCTGCGTGATTTTCGCGCAGCCGCCATCATAGAGATGAGACTAGTCGACGCCCGTCACTGTCCAAGGTGCTGAAAGAGCTAACTGATCGGCAGTAACTCTTTCAGCACCCTCGACAGTGAATGCCGAACACAATATACACCAACCTGTGAATAAAAAAAGACTTTCATACTTACCAAGAACTTCCTGCTTCCCCCAGTCCGGGCTCCCGGCCGTTGCCTTGGTGACGCGTCCCTCTCTTGTCATCCGGCCCCACCTCCCAGGATGACGCCGCAGTCCATGAGACCGCTGCAGCCTGTGATTGGCTTCAGCCTGTGCTTGGCCTGTGATTGGCTGCAGCTGTCATTTGGACTGAACTGTCATCCCGGGAGGTCGGACCGGAGTTATCGGTAAGTCAGAACGTCTTTTTTTTTTTTACAGGTTCATGGATTTTCGGAGCGGAAGTCACTGTCCATGGTGCTGAACCAGTTTAACGCTTTCAGCACCGTGGACAGTGACTGTCTCCTGACGTCGCGTACCCGAACATTTTTTACCGGTTTCGGTCAAAACGAGTTTGGCCGAACCCGGTGAAGTTCGGTGCGCTCATCTCGAATTTGACACTCCGTTTGGATGTTTGTAAACAGAAAAGCACGTGGTGCTTTTCTGTTTACATTCAGGAGTTTGACAGCTCTTGCGCGAATCACGCAGTTCGCACGGAAGTGCTTCCGTGCGGCATGCGTGGTTTTCACGCACCCATTGACTTCAATGGGTGCGTGAGTGCGCGAAAAACGCACGATTATAGAACATGTCGTGAGTTTTTTTCTGCGCACACGCGCTGAGCGCAATTCACGCATCGTGTAAACTGCCCCATTGACTAATATAGGTGCGTACGACATGCGTGCAAAGCACGCGCGTCGCACGCGCGTATATTACGTTCGTGTAAATGAGGCCTTAGACTGTTGTGTATTTAATTGCTTCCTATCTTCAGCACTCAGCTCAAGTCTTAATACAGAACGTCCTTTGCATTAAAGTGAACACGACTCTGGTTAATTTTCTTTCTCTGTTAGTAATAATTTCAACTTTGCAAAAGAAATCCTCTGAAATTGATATACCCAGAATATATATCCAAGTTCCCGAATCTCTTTTTTTGTGTTGTTTTCACATTTATTATCCAATGCCTGGTTTAAAAGAGTTATGTAGGTTAGAAAACCCATTTTCATATACCCTATTCTAGAATAGAGGGGGTCTCCTGCTCAGAACTCTTCTATTAGCCAGGGCAAAAACTGTCCATACATTATACAGATGCCCATGGGACCCATGTAATACTTCAGGTCTCCTGTAGTAGCGCTATAGAAAAATTTAACACCTGCTGTCAAGTTTCCCCACAGATTACAGTTTATCGCTGGGGGTCCTAGCAGTGGGAAACCCTGTGATCACCATGTAAAATGTTGGACTAAAATGGATCGATGACTTTGTATTTGGATTTCACAACTTTAAACTTAATGAATGTTTTTAGATGGACCCATGTTTTACTAAAGAACAGATTGGGCTGGTCCAAAACCGTATGTTTTTCTTTGCACAGCTTAGTTACATCATGAAGAAGTTTGGAGGTGGTAGGTTTATGTTTCCAAGTTTTAGAAAATGGAAAGCGAAACATAAAAATGGGGCGAACCGTGGCACATTTTTTCATTCTCCACAGAATGCCTCCATAATAGAGCCAGCTGCAGTCTCCCCATAATAGTCAGTCACTTTGTCCACACTACAGAACCAGTCTCAGTCCCAAGAGTCAGTCTGCAACATGTAATAGAGCTAGCCTACAACAGTTTCCCCACAACAGAGCTGGTCACAAATAGTGCGTCCATTACAGATTTGGTTAACAACAAAAAAACTATCTACACAATATACCAAACAAACTCCAAACTAGCTCTAAATACCCAGCATAGCAATAACTACCATAGTGGCATGCATAGCAGGTGCTATGTGGTCCAGCAATTGCGGGGGCCCATTTTTAGTCATAGTTGAGGTAAAGTTAGGCTAACTGTTTAATAGCAGTGCCGGATCCCTGCTGGTCCAGTGGTAATAGCAGTGCATGGTCCCTGGTGGTCCAGTGGTAATAGCAGTTTCGGATACCTGCTAGTCCAGTGGTAATAGCATTGCAGGATCCCTGCCTGTCCAGTGGTAATAGCAGTGCATGATCCCTGGTGGTCCAGTGGTAATAGCAGTGCAGGATCCCTGGTGGTCCAGTGGTAATAGCAGTGCAGGATCCCTGCTGGTCCAGTGGTATTAGCAGTGCCGGATCCCTGGTTGTCCAGTGGTAATAGCAGTGCCGGAACCCTGGTGGTCCAGTGGTTATTTGCAGTATAGGACCTCTGGTGATCTAATAGTAAAAACAATACTTGATCCTTATTAGCAAAGATGGAAGAAAAAAGCTAGGATCCTAGTCTTAAGAAAAACATGTGCATGATCCCTAATGGTCTTGCAGTAAAGGGAATGCCCTGATTCATGATTTTCCAGTAGAGAAAAATCAATGCTTATTCCGTGGTGATCTATCACTCAGAATAGTGTCTTGACCAATAGATTAGGGAACATAGAAAGGGTTTTCTAGGACTTAAAGATTTATCAACGGCTCATATGTACGTGTGGCTATGCCTGGTACTGCAGTTCAGCCACATTTAACCACTCCCCCCTTCATTTTGCTGATCACTAAGGGTCCAGGGGATCAGAGCCCCACCCAACTAAGTAACCCGGAAAACCCCCTGTAAAGGATTTGCCTGACACAGCTTCGGTGTCGACGCCCGTGGCCAATCAGTTTGCACCTGCTCCTATGTCTCTGAGTCTGACTCCATCTTCCACCACTCAGGATGGCAGGCTTAGGAGTGTGAGAGCCTACCACAGCCTGGCCAGACGGAGCTAGTTCCCGCCCACTGTCTATTTATACCTGCCTTTCCTGTTCCTCCTTTGCCTGTGATTCTTCTATGCTTGTTTCCTGGCTTGCTTCTGCTTGTACTACTCATCCTCTGCTTGGTATTGACCTTGGCTTTCTGACCACTCTCCTGCTCAGCGTTTTGTACCTCGCTCTCTCCTGGTTTGACTCGGCTCGTTCACTACTCTTGTTGCTCACGGTGTCTCCGTGGGCAGCTGCCCCGTTTCCCTAGCTTCTGTGTACCCTTGTCTGTTTTGTCTGTCGTGCACTTACTGAGCGTAGGGACCGTCGCCCAGTTGTACCCCGTCGCTTAGGACGGGTCGTTGCAAGTAGGCAGAGACTGAGTGGCGGGTAGATTAGGGCTCACCTGTCTGTCTCCCTACCCTGTCATTACACCCCTGGTGGAGACAACTGAACTTTGCCTGGCAGCATAAGTTTGATACAACTATCCAACTTTGAAGGTTTCTCAAAGGGTATGTTCACACGGGCTATTTTCATCAGTTTTTCAGGCCGTAATCGCCCCGAAAAACTGCTAAAAATGCGGGTGCTGAACGCCTACAAACATCTGCCCTTTGATTTAAATGGGAAAAACGGCGTTCCGTTCCCGGGGCGTAAAGAAACGCCTCGTAAAAAGAAATGCATGTTACTTCTTGAGACATTTTTTGGAGCCGTTTTTCATTAACTCAATAGAAAAACAGCTCCAAAAACGTCCGTAAAAAACACAGCAAAAAAACGCAAGTTGCTTAATTAAAAAACAGCTGAAAATTAGAGGCTGTTTTATTAAGCGTGTGAACATACCCAAACTGTGACATATGTTCATTTGTTCCAATTTAGCATTTT
This sequence comes from Rhinoderma darwinii, assembly GCF_050947455.1. NCBI lineage: Eukaryota > Metazoa > Chordata > Amphibia > Anura > Rhinodermatidae > Rhinoderma > Rhinoderma darwinii. The sequence continues at coordinate 54,231,810 of NC_134695.1, forward strand.
ATTCTTCAGTACGTTGGACCCTGATTTTCTCGGATGATGTAACCTCTTATATGGCAACATGTCTGACATCTTAATGAAACCCTAAATCTTTAAGATCTAAATGTTAATGTGTTGCCCTTTTCATTTTCCAGTCACCACAATGCCACACTACCAGCCTCTTGTATAATGTAATTACATAACTCTTCTCCGGCTTCTTTTGCTGCTTAGACAAGCACTATGTAAAATACATCGCAAACACAATGCAGCATAGTAAAGAGTGGTTAACAGTAATAAATGAAATTAATACATAGGACTTGTCCGCGGCTGGTTTGAAGGAGGATTTAACTATATGACAAGAACATCTAGCTAAAGGCAATTGTATTGTATAACTCCTCTCAAGCATAGAGAAAAAAACACCATCATGATTAGATTATAACATGCATTATTCTGCTCTACTTACTCATGGATTGTACTGCACATCTAAGTCATTATTAAAGCTTTTTATTCCGCTTTCAGAGTACTCTATAGAGAGAAATTCCATTAATCCAGAAATTCTAATAATTGGACACTTCTTTCAGGTGTAGAAACTGTAAAATAATCTGGAATCTTACAAAAGCAAAACAGTAGAGATACAGATGTGGGGTTTTCTGACTCAAAAAATCCTTTCAAAATACTCAAACCCTGACAGAAACCTGACGGACCCCATTATAAGTCAATCAGGATCTGTTTGGTAACAGATCCAGTATAGCTGTGATTGCTCTGTTCTAAACAGAAGCCTTGACACTAGTGTGAATAGAGCCTTAAAAAGTGATAGTAACATATTTTATGTGCTATGTACACCTTCGAAGGGCAATTTTTTTTTTAATAGGGGGAGCCATCCTGGGGACCAAGAGTGAGTGGGCGGTTTAGTGACTTCATCTTACACTTTAACCTGCATTATGTGTACTCTTTTCTTTGAAAAATCCACCCCATAAAATACAATTTTTCTGTGGAATTTTGAGTGGTCGACTCAAGGAAGTTTCACTGTATTTGCTATCAATATTCTCCTGCATGCTTTCTAGCAACTGACTAGTAGTCCATTTTGCATTTATTTGTTTTAATTTTAATGCAACAAGGGGGCGTGGCTTGGATGGAAGCCTGAGAGGACTCATTGTCCGGAGCTCCTGCCATCATGACAACCATCCTGCTATTTCTGCTGCCATCCGTTGCCCTACATCCTGCTGACGTAGTGGATCTTATCCCTGACTGGTCCAAGCATCACCTGGTCGCTGAATCGCAGTGCTCCTGCCTGCCATAGCGGAGATACGCCACCCTCTTTACTTGATGGCCTCGTGCCTTCGCCATATTGCAACCATCCTGCCGGCGAATAGCCCGCCTCGCCTGCTTCCCCTGAAGGGACATGTGAGTACCCCCGCTCATTTACTTACCCGGCCTACGCTTACGGAGCCGAAATATCTGGACTGCACCTTGTTGGGGATTGTGCACTTTGCGGCGCCTCCTTGTTGCCTCTGCTCTGGCATCTTTGCTGTACCCGGAGTCTCATATGCCATGCCAGGACTTGCATCCATTTCCCTGTAACTATTAGAGACTCCTGCCGATACGAACAGTCCACTGTTTGTCATTGTGCGTTGGCTTGATGATGTCCCACCGTTTCCAGTGAGTGAATCTCTACATATTCCCATTATCCATATCCTGTCATTTTGACTGTGTGAGACTTTGCTTCTTCTTGAGGCCCTCCATTTTGCTACGTTTATAAGCACTGTTCAAACTGCTTTTACCTTCTTAACCTATAAAGTGCGACGACCATGTCATCTACCTGCACTAAGGGCCCTTCTGCCTCTGGAAAGCTGAAGGATTTTGTCAGAACTGATCCCCCTGAGGGGGCTAGATCCCTACGTTGCAACACTCCTAAATCCACAGACACGTCTAGGGCACCTGTGTCTGGAGATGAGCAGGAAGAGGAACCCACCATGCGGGCGGTATCCCATCAATTTTAATGCAACATAGGCAAGCAATTTTAACCACTTTTTTTCATAGTACAGTTCCTGTATTACTAAAAGGGGTTTCAGTATATTACCGAGCACCAGGGCTCCTCCTTTTTAAGCATCTTTGGAGGTTGAAGCTCACATACCTTTACCAATGTTGTCTACTAAGCAATGGGCAACGTACCTAAGGCAATATGGCACCATCTGAAATAAAAGACTTACACAAGAGGCCAAATCTCTTTTCCTGCCTCTATTGGGATCTGGATAGCTGAATAACTCAGGGCTGCAGCTAAAGACTCATGGACCCCGATGCAATGGTTCTTCTTGGGCCCCCCCCACAAACTTCTCATGACCGACGGCCCGCAGCTTTCAGCTGTATCGCTGGGTCTCCTAAGAGACCCAACGATGAAGCACTAGTAGCCAGGGGCATCGCTAAGGTCTTGAAATGTTAGGGGAAATAGCCCCAATACCTATACACCCCCCAAAAAATGTGTGTGTATATGTGTATATAGGAGACAGCATATCTATAGCACTATGACCCTATAGCTATGGATAGGATTAGATAAAGTGGTTCAGCAGACAGTATCACACATTATAGGATTAGATACAGTGGCTCAGCAGACAGTATCACATGTAATATGTAGGGATGTAATATTGTAATATAATCACATGTAGGGATGTAATATTACCACTTTAAAAAGCATTAGTGAGGCCTCATTTAGAATATGCAGTCCAGTTCTGGGCTCCAGTTCATAGAAAGGATGCCTTGGAGTTTGAAAAAATAACAACAAAGCTAATAAGGGGCATGGAGAATCTAAGTTATGAGGAACGATTAAAATAATTAAACCTATTTAGCCTTGAAAAGAGACGACTAAGTGGGGACATAATTAACTTATATAAATATATGAATGGCACATACAAAAAATATGGTGAATCCTGTTCCATGTAAAACCCCCTCAAAAAACAAGGGGACACTCCCTCCGTCTGGAAAAAGAAAGGTTCAACCTGCAGAGACGACAAGCCTTCTTTACTGTGAGAAATGTGAATATATGGAATAGTCACCACAGGAGCCGTCACAGAAGGGACAGTAGATGGCTTTAAAAAAGGCTTAGATAATTTCCTAGAACAAAAAAATATCAGCTCCTATGTGTAGAAATTTTTTACTTCCCCTTTCCCATCCCACTTCCCCTTTCCCATCCCTTGGTTGAACTTGATAGACATGTGTCTTTTTTCAAGTACAAATTATGTAACTATGTAACTATAAGATACAGTGGCTCATCAGACAGTATCACACACTATATTATTAGATGCAGTGGCTCTGCAGACAGTATCACACATGATATGATTAGATACAGTGACTCAGCTAACAGTATCACGCATGATAGGATTAGCTATAAGGCCCAGCAGACAGTATCACACATGATGGGATTAGATACAGTAGCTCAGCAGACAGTATCACACATTATAGGATTAGATACAGTGGCTCAGCAGACAGTATCACACATGATTGGATTAGATATAGGGCCCAGCTCGCTAACATTGTGGCTGCAGCGCTGGACCCAGGAAAGGTAAGAATAAGAAGAATTTTACTTTTTTATGTTTTACTAATTATTTTTGTGTGTTTGTGGTTTTTTTACAAGTTCGGTGGTTGGACTACGTCGGATTTGAGGACTACTTCGATGACAGTGTTTTATTATTCTCAATGAAATGGATAACGAGGGTTGTGTGGGATTTTTATTTTAATAAAAGATTTTTCCTATGTCTTTGTATTTTTTTAAACTTTAATATTACCGTCTTATTAATGGCCACCGGCTGATTGACAACATCTTTTACTAAAGCGAGTCTTAATGTTAGACAAGAAGAGGCTAACACTAACCCCCATTATTACCCTGGTACCCACCACCACCAGGAATACTGGGAAGAGCTGGGTATGATCCAGCACCCGACCATCTGTAGTGATGGCGTGGCATTGGGGCGGCCGCAGGCTGGTATAATTAGGCTGGGAAAGCCCAAAAACAGTGGCCCTTCCCACCCTTGTAATGCTAGGCTGCTTCTGGGGTGTTGTATCTGGCTGGTTATAAAAATGGGGGAACCCCACATCGTTCTTTCCAATTATTTATTTGTTTTTTTGTTTTTTTTTAATGACGTGGGGTCCCCCCCATTTTTTATAACCAGCCAGATACAACACAGCAACAGCAGCCTAACATTACAAGGGTGGGAAGGGCCACAGTTTTTGGCCTTTCCCAGCCTAATAATACCAGCCTGCGGCCGCCCCATTGCCCGACCATCACTACAGATGGTCGTGTACTGGATCGTACCCGGCTCTTCCCAGCACCCGTGGTAGCGGTGGGTACCGGGCTAATAATGGGGGTTAGTATTAGCCTTTGCACCAGCTAACACTAAGCCCTGTAATGCCCATGGCCGCGGGACGCCAGGTTTACTTACCTCCTGACGGGCGCAGCCATGGATTAGTGAGTGCTGATCCCCATCTCCTCCTCAGGAGACGCCAGCGCTCACTTCCGCTTCACTCTGCTGTGTCCCGCAGGGTGCACGCGCACGCTCGTGCCCGCTCTTAAAGGGCCAGCGCACGCACCTGAATTAAAGACCAAATTAGCCCATGAGCACCCTGGACTATAAGAGGGGCCCAGCCCCTTCCTGCATTGTCTGAGCGTTGTTGTCATTTACCTATGTTTGTCTCTGCAAATGGTCCCTTAGTGTTTACTAGTTCCCAGTGTTCCCATTCCTGCTACCTGTATCCTGTGTCCCGTACTATCCAGAACCAAGTGCCATATAGAGTTGGAGTCAAGCTGCGCTAAGTACTACACCTGTCCTGTTACACCACGCCTGGTGTCTGCCTGCTGCCAAAGTCTCATTTGACCCTGTCTTGCTGCTGTTCGAAGTTGCCACAGATACACCTATTTGAACTATAGACTTTGACCCGTGTCCTGTTGGCCAGCTGCCATACCGTTAATTCGGTACGCCCCAGTGGGTCCACTCACCCAATGTGACAAGCCCCGCCTTAGAAATGGATGCTGTCAATCAGCCAGCAGCTATTTATAAGGCTGTAGTAATAACGTTTTTAAAAAAATACAAAAACATAGAAAAAACAGTTTTTTTTTTAAATAAAAAGAACCCCCACACAACCCTAATTAACCATTTTATTGATAATAATAAAAAAACAGTCATCGAAGTAGTCCTCGTATCCGACATGTCTAATGACCAAACCTTTAAATAAAACACAAAAAAAAACATTAGTAAGGGCCTGTTCACATCACCGCTGCCCTTACTAATGTTGGAAAGGCAGAAACCTCTGACGGAACCACTCAGCGGAAGGGCAACGCTGATGTGAACACAGCCTAACACATATAATAGGCTTAGATACAGGGCCCAAGTGCTTGTGTCATACTGTTTGTTAGACCCTGTATCTAAGCCTAAGGTAGGCTTAGATACAGGGTCCAGCAGACAATAATCTTATACAGTATAAGATTACTGTCTGCTGGGGCCCTGTATCTAAGCCTACCTATGTAGGCTTAAAAGGGGTTGTCTAGTCCCTATACATTGATGGCCTCAGGATAGGCCATTAATAGCTGATGGGTCAGGGTCGAAGTCCCGGGACACCTGCCAATCAGCTGTTTTGAAGGGGGTGCAGCGCTCGTACAAGCGCTGCTTCCCCTTCATTCCCCTTACTTGCTCACACTGTGAATCGCTGACACTTCTGCGTCGGCGATTCAGTGTGAGAAAGTGACCGGAATGAAGGGGAAGTAGCGCTCGTACGAGTGCTGAACCCCATTCAAAACAGCTGATTGGCGGGTGTCCCGGGAGTTTGACCCCAATCTATCAGCTCCAGCAGACAGTGGTATTAAACTTACCCTCTTCTTCGGCCGCAGAGGAGGTCCTGACTCCATCCAGGGTCGGGAAGTTGTGCGCAGTGCATAGTGTTATGACGTCATGCGCTGTGCACAGAGCTGTGACGTCACGACCGCCGCTGCGCTCCGGAAGGAGGAATGTAATTACTGTCAATTTCTATAGTAACAGGGGCCTGTGTAGTTTATTACATAGGACCCAGTTAATATAGTAACTTTTCATTGGTGTGGTACGGGGGGGCTACGGGCCCCACTGGCTGCATGGCCCGGTCGCATTTGTGACTGCTGCGACCCCTATAGTTATGCCACTGGTAACAAACCATTGCTCTGCAGCACTGCTGAGTACATGCCAGGGAGACCCAACAAGGAAACTTTTGCCAAACCAGTGCATTTATGGGGGTTGAAATTGGATGGTCTGAAAAGGGACAAAGAACAATTGCTCCATTGTCATTTTGCTATGGCCGTTTCGCTCCTCAGTGTTGGCCCTGCACGATGATTCAAATATACATTTAAGTGGAATTTTCTTTTTAGTGCTATTGTTTCATCATGCTTTTTCCTGTCAAATCTTTGTTCCTATCAGGCTGCAATTTAGAAACTAAGAGTGCTAGGGAAAGCGTTTTATAACAAAGCATCATTACAATGGAAAAATATAGAAGATTATAGTATATAAAACACCATAAAAAGCCTGGCGTGCATAAAATGTTCACTAAGATGACATGATGAATAATTTATATAATCTCGACTCAATGTAGGCGTGAGTGATTTATTATCCTGTCAATAAAACTTTTAATAGGATGTTGGGTATTCGTTTTTTTTTCCTTTTCCACAAAAAGTAGAAAATCTAAAGAATATGTTTTACCAGTTATTTTTTTTTCCCAATGGCCAATAATTTGAACAAACTGAACTTACATACATTTTGCTTCCAGATAAGGAGTTAGCTGAGTAGGTCTGGGTGATCTGCAAATTTGGAGCTGCCAAAGGGGTAAAGAGTAGTGGTGCCCCACTGGCCTCCCTTTCACCTCATTCTGGCAAATTGACCCAGTGGTTGATCCCATTGTCAGAGTGGGTTTCCTTGGGCATTCCAGAGGAAATAGTTCTAAGGGTCCAGCCTCCATCTAGATAGAGTACATTGTATACACGGCCACTTTTAATTGCATCGTAACATTAGTATTATCATTGTACACACAGAACATATCAATAAGGTTATTTGGGAACTATCTCATAGGATATAGACCCTAGTGACAGGTAATTGGCTCCAAATTCCACTCCAAATGAAGTTGTCATCTGCTAGACCTTTTGGAGCCCATTATTGTACAAGAGCCTGTGCCCATCGGAGGATCCTATAATACTCTGGTGGGCCAGTCCGATCTCACTATTATAAAAATGTCTTGAATTTTTTATTTTTGTTTACTTTACTTTTATTTTTACTAAGGGCTAAGTACGATATATTTCACTTTTATATGCCTGTTTTATGCCCTGCTCTGGAGGAATAAATGCTTTAAGTGAAGATAGTATTTTGACTATAATTGTATTCAGCAGCGCGCAGCAATCCTCCAGGACGTAGAATAAATGAAGAGATCATATAAAGCAGATAATATGATGATGGATTTTTTTTCCAACTATCTTTTTGATGTACGATCATCTTGTAAACCTGAGGCTCATGTCATTTATGAAATGTGAGTGTATCCTGGATTCACAAATACACCGCAGGCATGTGTGGAGAAAGGAAAGTTGTCCCTGAAGCATTTTTTTTTTACCGTTTCTCAATAAATTGCGATTTTTGTTTGCAGATTTATTTAATTTCCCAGCCATCACTAAGAACTGTGATACACGGTCGGATTGCGCTGGTTCATTTCCTATGCAAGGACCCGGTGATCGCATTCACCTCTCCACAATTCAGCAAAGTACCGAATGTGACAAATAGCTGTCACATTAAGGATGATATACTGGGAAACCACATACTTTTTGATGACCCTTGGTAGTGCCAATTGCATTGGGTTCCTCTAATTGAGTATTCAAATGCAGAGATCTTTCCTCCCTTCTCAATATACTTATATTATACAGTAATATCCTTAATGCCAGTCTTACACGGCTCTAATACAAACACATTTTGGCAGGCGTGTTATAGCTGCAACACCCAAAACCCATGGTTCTAATAAACTGAACCAGATTATCATATGTAAAGCAATATGTATGGTGCTCTAAGTTGGGTTCAGTAGAATTATTGGCGTCCAGGTGTTAGCTGTAACGCAGACCCTAAAAAGTGTCCGTATTATAGTTGTGTGAAATGGGCCTTACCCCTTCCTGCATCTACAGAGCTTTATGTGTCATACAGCTAGGGCTGAGCAATTATAACCTAAATCAAAATCACGATTAATTGAACAAGTAACCTCGATTACGGTTATTGAACCATTATGTAGGCTACACCCCTTTTTGCATACCACGCCCCCTATTTGTGTGCTACGCCATTGAATTAATTTTTATCCCATGAGCCTGCTGTACACTACTGTATATAATATAACCCTGACACTGCCCCCACACAGTATAATGCCCCATAGCTACCCCCACACATTATAATGCCCCTATAACTGCCTACACACAGTATAATTCCCCTATAGTTGCCCCCCACAGAGTATAATGCTCCCCATAGCTGCCACACTATAATGGCTCAGTATAATGCCCCCATAACTGCCCTTCCCACAGTATAATGCCCCATATCTGCCTCTACATAGTATAATGCCCCCATAGTGTCAGATAAAAAATAATAATATACATACTCACCTAACCGTGTTCCAATGACGAGTGGAGGAGATCCGTCTGCTCCTCCGGTCTGTGCAGCTCGACGCAGAGAGGCGCGATGACGTCACTGCCTCGCGTCCAGTGAAACATAGTGAATGGTAAAGCAAGGACCTTATGGTCCCCTGCTCTACCATTAGGATCCAACTGTATCTGCGTCCTAAAGATGCAGATACAGTATAAACCGGGAGAAAATAATTGAGAAACCCGAAAATCACAAGATGACGTTGATTAGTTGCGCTGAATTTTGATTCTTTTTCGATTAACTGCCCAGCCCTACATTCAGCACATTGTACCATAATATTTCAGTGTTACCCTATTATATTATCACAATGCACATAAGGAACAAATGACAAATACAACTCTGCTACAACTGTCCCTCTTTGATATGATAATGGTTTTTATTAAGTGATGAGTGACCGTTAAGCGAAAAATGAGCACCTCTTAAAATATTATATTAAAATAATTTGCAAACCTGATTATAAGTTTTAAAGGAAAAAAATGATAAGCGAACCTTTGGTGACAATATTAAGAAAGTTCTGTATTACTAACTTACTAATTTTTATTATCAGAATAGCTTTTTTTTTCACAGTGGGGGTGATCATGTAAGGATATTTATTATTATTGGAAACCTCTGAATGCTTAACTGGATTTTAAGACTATGAAAATAAATGATTAAACTGAGGATTTGAAGTGCTTAACCGTACCTGTCGCTTCAAGTGACTTCACAATAAGCTGTCATATGAGTTTACATGAGGAATAACACGATTTCTGGCCATTATATTACTTGTATTCTGCATTTTTTTTTTAGCATTTTTTTCCTTCTGCAGGCTCTCTCTCTAATTCTCAGTTTTCTCTTAACTAGTGGGCAGAGCTTAAAGGGGTTTTCCACTTTCTGATAACTGATGACCTATCCACTGGATAGGTCATCAGTATATGCTCGGTGCGTGTCTGACACCCGGACCCCGCACCGATCCGCCACTCAGACCGCCTCCGTGCACCGGATGTTTGGAACGGTATGCAGTAGTTGGACCCAAAAGCAGATGGCTCCGACCACTGCATAGCGGCCGTTCGGCAACATAAAGCTCTGCTACTATAAACTTGAATAGGAGCAGTGCTTCAGTACTGCAACTCGGCCGATATTCTTTGACCGGAGCCATCTGCTTCCGGCAATATCGTCCAGTGGATCCGTGTGGGTCCGGGTGTCGGTAGTGCCACACAGCCCCTTTGTAGGTAGTGCCACACCCCCTGTAGATAGTGCCACACAGCCCTTGTAGATAGCACCCCCATAGATGGCACCCTCTGTAGAAAGCGCCACTGTAGCTATGAGCGGAATCCCTCTGGCCGGGGATTCAGCTCCTAGACGGAGCCCCTGACTTCTCTGTCCATATATGGATAGTGACGTCAGGGGCTTCTCCTAGAGTGGAATCCTACCCACCTGGGGCTGTGTGGCACTACCTACAGCAAAAAAAATCTCCTCCTCAAATGCACTTCGGGCTGTGAGGAAGAGGCGAGAGCGAGCATGGTTGTTTTCCGAAAAATAAATCACAAAGCGTCTGGTGCACCCTGTATATAGATTACTGCTTTTGACAAATTCTAATGGAGAATGTGTAGTCTGTATAAGACTGAGAAATCTAAAACATTCGGTAATGTGTGCAGGGATCATTACAGGAAGACCTGACATGTATGATGTTAAGTGAAGTTCTCTTCACACTTAATGCATTGTAATTACCATCTAAGCTAAGAGAACTCAGTAATTTTGCCTGCAGTCCCATGTAAAAGCACTGATGTCATGATATCACAATGAGCTTTGCCAATTAACAATCCCAACTCTATTTATTTAGCGGTGACATATTCTGCAGTACTGGACAAAAAAAATTATTCACTAATACCGGTCCTACAATACTGTGCGGCTCAAAATCCACTAATATAAACACCTTCTAGAAAAGTGCAGGAAAACTGCACCATTTTCTGCGCAGTTAAACGGGTTTAATGCTCCTCTTGGGGGTGGAAAAATTTCAGCCCAGGAGGTAAGAACTCTGTGAGGCACCTGCGACAGGCACTCTCATTGGTTGGCATTTTAGTGGCAACTGTGGTAGGCACTCTGGGGGCTTTTGTAAAGGAGGAACAGTTGTGCCTCTTATTTATTTTTAACTGTAATATTCAATAAAGGGGAGGCCGACCCATGACATTTTTGCACTCAGCCCGCCAACGTTTAAAATGGCGCTGACAGGTCCTTTGATGAGCGGATCACAGACCTGCTTGGTCCCCTTTTTGTTTTGACACATCCTGGACACTTTTAACAAGTGTCTATGAGGCATCAAAAGTTTTTGTAAACTGAAAAGTCACCTATTTAGTGCAACTTTAATTCTAGTTGTAATTGGGATTTCTTGTTTTTAGTCCTTGTGAAAATAATAAAGCTTGGAGTCATCTTTCAGATCCTATTAGATGTCCTATGAGGGCTGTGAGACATCCTACTATACGTATCTTGTTCACCATTTGGCTTTCTGTCTTCTATGTGGATTTTATGTTGCTTCGGAAGGTCTAGTATATGCCATAACCATCCATCCATGATCACTGCTCAAGTAAAAGTTGCTGCTGTTCTGTTTACTGTCCTGTTTAGTTCTGTTTACTGTCCTGTTTAGTTCTGTTTACTGTCCTGTTTACTGTCAACAAGGTGGGGGCCCTCTATTAACTTTGCAATGGGGCCCTTTAAATTCTAGGTATGTGTGTAGTAGTGGCAGGCCATGCAACTACTATGGTGCCTTTGGAAAAAAGTAGCTTAGCTCCAGGACTACCCTCCTTTCCTATGGGCTAAGTGAAGCTTCATAGGTCTCCCTCTCTACAGACATAGCAGCATTATCAAATAAGTGAGCAGAAAATGTCCAGAGGGTCATGCAACCCCTTTTTCTCCTACATGAGAAGGGAGTGGGGAGGTCAACATCAGATTGTCCTATATCCAGAATAGTGATGTGTGAGAGTATGGATCAGAACTAATAGGTTACTTTTTGCTATTGGAACTCCTCCACACTACGTAAACCATGGCTTGTAACACTGATCATTTGCACAAAGATACATGTGCCCACTGGTGTAGCTCTTAGGTAGGCATTGATAGCAGTTATGCCCTAGCCCTGGTGCCTAAGGGGGACCCAAAGGTACCTCTGCCACATAAGAAGACACGTGATATAAACTGGACATAGGGTTTCTGTTATACATTTTGCATTGGGCCAAGGAACTGCAAGTTAGACACTGAATGTGCCCCATTATATCTGGTATAATAACGTGCTCATGTTTTTTTGTATATTGGGTTCACTCATGTAAAATCTTGCATTATTGTTTGGATCAGGTTTCCACTTTACCTAATTCTGGAGAGTCACCAGCCGTAATCCATTTATAAACTATATAAACCAGGCTGTTACATTTTATATGATTATGAGAAGAGTTAATGGCTGGCATTATGTAATCTTGGGCTATTATGATACCTTCATTGTCTTTGGAAGCAGCGCAGCTTAAAGAACTTTATTGCTTTTTTATATTATGAACGTTGCTTTTCCCCATTTATCTCATCAAGCTGCTGCTGTTGACTTCACTTGACCTTGTTTGCTGCGATGTCCAGGACATGTATGAAAGGATTTGCTTTTTACTGAACATTGCAAACCACAAGCTTGAAAAGCAGCCAAGAGAAAGTGCTCGGAGGAAGCCTTTTGCTGTAAGAAATGGATTTTAACACGTTCCAGAGAAAAGGGCTAAAATGTTCAGTACAACCATGGCAAAGCATATGTCGTTCTGGACTTGTATCACTGGGTAAAATGAAGACCCCCCTCAATAATAAAACATTGCAAAAACAGCAGTTGCCCAATTTACTGTATAGATATAGCAGAGCTAGACAAGGGATGTGGCAGAGCATTAAACGTTAACAGAATTACAAGAATGTAGTTCATTTATATCGGTAAATAGTAAAAGAAAAAAAATTTTTTTATTTTTTTTTGTGTGTGTTCTTTTTTTTTTTATGTTTTATCCTCAATGTTTATTGGTCCTCTTTTAAACTTGTGGTCATGAGTTACTATAAGTAAGATATTATAGGAGGATTTTTAGAACCAATAATAAAATATCCATGAGAGCCTGTATTCTTTGAAACTGTTTTACAAATTTTGGTGGATACAAAATCATTCCGGTGCACTCGACACCTTGTCCATGTTAGGCTTCGTTGACATCTGCGTTGGGACTCCGTTTATGGGTTCCATCTGAGCTTTCCGTCAGAGGAACCCATGAACGGAAACCAAACTAAAACAAATATAAACCATAGGTTTCTGTTTGCATCAACTTTGATTTCAATGGTGACGGATCCTTTGCAAATGGCTTTCATTTTCCACCGTTGTGGAACGGTTCCGTTGTACGGAATTAATACCATAAGACGACTGCGTTATTGATTCTGTCAAAATGATGGAACCCTTACACAACGGTGACAAATGGAAACCATTTGCAACGGATCCTATTGTTTCGGATCCTATGGTTTCCGTTTGTTTCAGTTTGGTTTCCGTTCATGGGTTCCCCTGACGGAAAGCTCCAACAGGACCCAGAAACGGAGCCCTGACGCAGATGTGAACGAAGCCTTATTGGTTTAATGGCGAGCTGCCATTATTTCCCATATAAAAGGAAAATATTATATATGAATTTGTAAAGCATATATTTAAAAAAAAAAATAAAAAAAAATAAACGTGCCTTTTGGTCAACCAAAATTAGAATACAGTAGCACCCGCTGAATTACTTTATCATCTTATAGATGTTCTTTATAAATTGCATGATAGAATTAAATATGATTTCCCCAGTAATGTTTCATGATTTTTACAAAGAATTTAATAAAAACTTCAAGGATGTATTATATGTATACCCGACGAGGCTGCATAAGGACCTTGTAGGCAAGGGCGGTTCACAAATAGTACCCTCTACTGTCTATTAGATATCTAAAAAGTACAAGGCTCACAATCACTGGTGGATTATTATGTGGAGAGCTATGAGAGGTGTTCTAGGACTTGCACCCCACTGTCGTTAAATTAGGGTTTGGATAGCAAAGAGCCTGTACAGGGGCGTAGCTAAAGGCTCATGGGCCCACGTGCAAGAATTCAGCTTGGGCCCCCTACCCCTCCCCAACACCACCATCATCAGACCCCTGCACGCGCCTATGCCCAGACGCCTTTCCCAACAGCCCCCAAGTATAATGCTCCCATAGCTGCCCCCACACAGAATAATGCCCCATAACGTATAATGCCCCCCATAACAGCCCCATACCATATAATGCTCCCCATATCAGCCCCCACAGTATAATGCCCCACATAGCTGCCCCCATACAGTATATTGCCCCCCATATCAGCCCCCATACAGTATAATGCCCCCCATATCAGCTCCCCATACAGTATAATGCCCCCATATCAGCTCCCCATACAGTATAATGCCCCTCCATATCAGCGCCCATACAGTATAATGCCTCCCATATCAGCTCCCCATACAGTATAATGCCTCCCATATCAGCTCCACATACAGTATAATGCCCCCCATATGAGCTCCCCATACAGTATAATGCCCCCCATATGAGCTCCCCATACAGTATAATGCCCCCCATATGAGCTCCCCATACAGTATAATGCCCCCATATCAGCTCCCCATACAGTATAATGCCCCCCATATTAGCTCCCCATACAGTATAATGCCCCCATATCAGCTCCCCATGCAGTAAAATGCCCCCAATATCAGCTCCCCATACAGTATAATGCCCCCATATGAGCTTCCCATACAGTATAATGCCCCCATATGAGCTCCCCATACAGTATAATGCCCCCCATATCATCCCCCCATACAGTATAATTCCCCCATATCAGCCCCATGCAGTATAATGCCCCCATACAGTATAATTCCCCATATCAGCCACATGCAGTATAATGCCCCCTATCTTATCAGCCCCCCATGCCATATCAGCCCCCCATGCAGTATAATGCCCCCCCCCCTGCAATATCAGCCCCCCCATACAGTATAATGCTGTATATGTGCATAATAGAAAAATAGCATAATTACTTATCTATCCCCGTTCCCACATCGGGTGGAGGATCCTTCGCCTCCTCCGGTGTGTGCTATGAGTTACAAGGCGCAGACAGGCGCGATGATGTCGCTACATCCCGCCTGCCCGCGTCGAGGCGCTCAGGGCACAGTGAATGCTGGAGCAAGGAGACGTCAGCTCCTTGCTCCAACATTGAATGGTACCGGGTCCTCGGTGAGTGACTCGCGACCCCCCCGGAGGTCTTCACACGAACCCCCAGGGGGACGCGACCCACAGTGTGTAATGTATTGTGTTGTATTGTGCAGTTTGCGGGGAAGAGAGGAGGGGGGGGCTGTAATTTAACGGGCCCCCCTCTCCACTGCAAACAGCACAAT
This sequence comes from Rhinoderma darwinii, assembly GCF_050947455.1. Taxonomy (NCBI): domain Eukaryota; kingdom Metazoa; phylum Chordata; class Amphibia; order Anura; family Rhinodermatidae; genus Rhinoderma; species Rhinoderma darwinii. The sequence goes on from NC_134695.1 coordinate 54,246,859, forward strand.
ACAACACAATACATTACAAGGCAACACAATACAACACAACACAATACATTACATTACAACACATTACAATACAGACTCTGAAGCTCACCTAGAGTCCTCCACACCGGCTCTTCCACTGCACTGGCTGGGAGATGTGTCACGTGACAACACGGTCACATGGTACACTAAGTGTACCATGTGACCGTAACCAGGAAGTGCCGGCTTCACGGCACAGAAAATTTATTTAACAAGCCTGCTGTATGGCAACGGGGGCCCGTGGGGCCCCCAGGCTTAGGGGCAACTGCGACCGCTGCGACCCCTATAGCTACGCCACTGGGCCTGTATATTGTTCTCACACAATGCCCTCTAAAATCTGTATTCATTATTAAAGGAGTATTCCCATTTAAAGCTGGCCATACACTTGAGATAGCTGTCAGATGAACGTTTATTTGACTGACAGCTCTTTCTTCCGACTCCCCCATACGCATGCACGCTCGGCTCGTTTTCAACAGGGAGAAGCTAGAAAGACGCTGTTAGTCTGCTGTGGTAGTGACTTATATGTTTCCAACTAAAAGGATCAGGCATGTTGAAATTCAACATGCCCGACCCTTCTCTCCCCTGACATCTGCTGTCGGGGGAGAGTCAGGACGCCACTATACAAATTAGATGATCGGCCGGTTCCAACGAAATCGCCGGGTTGCATCTAATGTGTATGATCAGCCTTAGACATTTAGAGCATATCCATGAGTTATGCCCTAAATATCTGATAGATACGGTTTCCAGCTCAAAGTCTTAGATGGGAATGCCTTTAAAGGAACTAGATATCCTGTCATCTATTTTTGCCTTGTCCAGCACTGACCTGTTGTTGGTTTCTCAACTTTAGATTTCTTTTGACTTTGTCTCTGAATTTTTGTTCTAGTCCTTTTTCTGGTTATGTAGTCTATGCATTCTTAACTATACACCTGTTCTTCCTGACTTGAGCTTAGTAGGGTGGTGGGTTCTTGTATGCATTGGTTCCTTCTGGTATCAATTCTTCATCTTGGACTGTTTGTTTGAGCTCAACAGTTGAATGAATATAAGCAGCCAAACCCCTTCGTCTATGTGTAGGCCCGTGGTATCAGGTTTAACTCCACACCCATGAGGATCTCTTCCCTACATTAAAAATATCTGCATATTGGACTCGGCTCACACTACTGTTAGGGTTTGTTTTGTCAAGTGCTTTTTCATGTCTAGATGAATTAATGATCGGTATTAAAGCATTGTTGCCTCCATTGTCTTATATAAGGTAAATTTGGCTCTTTTATAAAAAAGTTACCATCTGCAACATTTTTCACATATTCGCTCACCTCTAGCTAGAACCACTGCTTTGTAACAGTGTCTGGAGTTTGTATCCTCTCCGAGTTTTCTCGGGATACTCAGGTTTCTTCCCCCACTCCATTGACTGCTTAGTTTAATTGAATTTTTAAGAAACTGGGCCTAGGGTGTATGTGTGTAGGGAAATTAGATTGTGAACCCCGGTGGGTGCTATATAAATGACAATATATAAAATATGGGCTGTGTACCAGTTAATATACATGTAGTATGGCGTTTACCGCTATAAAACAGTAGGTGCAATCTGTATTTTTAATTAGGATAATTATTTGGCCTTTTTTAATGACTTTCATCACATATGTGTATAAAGTGTTGGATTGAATTTTAACTAAACTTTTCCTTTATCTATTTGTTAAAAGTGGATATTGGATATGGTCATTTTTCCTGCAGTGCAGCCCTTGGCTCTGCAGTGCAGACATCGTGACCAAGTGATTTATAATTGTTCTCTATCACATTTCTGCGCTATCGGCTGTTAAGGCCTCTGACCTGTTTTTGTTGCTGTGTGCAGTCACTGTTAGATCACAACTTCTCACCCACCACAGCGAGTCAGACATCTGATGTGTGTACGGGAATGTTAGTAGATTAGTATTAGCAGAGTGGAAATGATTTGGTTAGACCGCTCAAAGCTGCTTAAAGTAGTTACAATATGAAGAAAATTGAATGAAAATAAATTTTGAATTAAAGGAGTTTTCAAGCCCCATAAAATAACAAAATGAGAAATACTTATTTTACTATCCCCAGACACTCCCTGGTCCCCGGCCAGTCTCTGTTTACCTGGCTCCAGCGATGACATGTTGTCTTTACACGTGACCACTTAAGCCAATCACTGGCTGTAGCGGTGAAACCTGGACCCGGATGACGTCACCGCTGGGACCAGTGATTGGCTCATATGTTGAGACGACATGCAGGCTCTAGAACCGGGAAAAGAAAAAGACCAGAGATACATTAGCATAGTAGCGGCAGAAAATTGGTATGATGAGAAAAAATTTCCCAGGGTTGGAAAACCCGTTTAATAGCAGGGGCCCCTCATTCAGTTAGTTAGGGAGAGCAGCGGCAAAGAGTGCGCATTGCTCAGAAAGACTTAACAAGCCTGTGCGTTACACAGAAAGCACATCAGGCACCATGTAATTCTTCATTTGCCCTGTGGTGGAGCTCTAAGAGAATTAAACACTTATTGCCAAGTTCCTCAACAGATTATAGCTGATTGCTGGGGATCACAACAGCAGGAAATACTGTGATGAGTTTATTGTTGGTGTGGAATAAAAAAGGTTCTAAAGGGCCTCTTACACCGACCGATAAGCCGCCGGTACAGCGAGCGCCGATCAACGAAACATCGTTTACACAGTGAGATGTGCTCTCAACAACTATAGCATTTTACTTTTTTTAAATGATACGACCAGCAGATGACCCAGCGTTTGCTCGTTCATCTGCTGATCGTTTCCCTGTTTGCACAAGGCAATTATCGGCAACGAGCGTTAAATTAACTGTCTGCCCGATAATCGTCCAGTACAAAAACCCCTTAATCGACATATCGATTAGTTGTTGCCAACTTTTCCATTTTTTTCATGGTCCTAAGATGGATGTTAACACCATTACAGCTACTGTATGCATATAATTTTATGTATGGAGGATAAATTTTCACCATTGATAAAAGCTACTATGATTGTTGATTATTTTGTTATTTAACACTGGGTAATTATCTTTATGCTTATATTCATATGTAGCAGGAACTAAAAGAAAAGTTGCCACATGGTGGCGTCCTTGGAGCATCGCAGTTCAGTGCTGTAAAGAGTATCTGCACTTTAAAAAAAAACCGTTTAATATGTTATAGAGACATATTAGGAGTTTTGATAAGTGGGAGTCCGGGTGCTGAGACCCCCACCATCACTGAAAGGATGGTGCCGAAGCGTTCAACTGAGCTCCCTGCACCTTTGGTTGTTATCAGCCCTCCTTGTTAAGAAAGGCTCATAAAGGTCTATGTGAGCCCGTCCTCAGCATGCCAAGGAGGGCTGATCACAGCTGAATATGCAAGGCACTCAGCTGAGTGCTTCTGCACCTTCCTTTCAGCGAAGGACATGGACCCCCACCAAACTTCTTATATGTCTTTATGACAAATCAAAAAAAATTTAATAAGTGCATTTGGTAGGGGTCCATGTCCTCAGCTGAGCTCCTTGCACATTCGGCTGTGATCAGCACTCCTTGTCTTGCTGAGGATTGGCTCACATAGACATATAGACCGTCTATGATCCCTTCTTTAGCCTAATAAGGAGGGCCAATCATAGCCGAGGGTGCAGGGAGCTCAGTTGAGCGCATCTGCACCTCCCTTTCAGTGACCGTGAAGGTCTCAGCACCAGGACTCCCACTGATCAAAACTTCTAATATGCCACTGTGACATATCAAATGAAAGTGCAGATACTCTTTTAATAAACATAAAAGCAAGTTAAATTATTGTCTGTTTAGTAAAATATTTTAAAGATGCTATCAAAGTATGGTATAAAACATTTTATAGTTCTAATAGTGGATTCCATTTAAAAATGAGTTGAACATTAATCCAGCTGGTTAAGGCACCTTGTACAGAAAGACATGGAGTCCATACTGGTCCATATTACAGATCAATGGGCGCTCCATGTGCCATGCCACCATGTGGCGCCTCAAAGAGGCACTGTATCCTGTACTAGAAGCAATGCTCCTAGGAGAGAATTCCTAGGTAATATGACATGCTATGGAGGGTGCCATAATTGTTTTTCAAACATATTCCATATGAATTTGTCTGAAAAATCCCCTCTGTGCCTCCAGAAAAAATTATAGCCACATGGAGTAAAAACATAAGCCCATATCATGCTATAAGCGTCATATTATGGATCTGTACAACACCTATAGGGGAAATGTATGCCCTGACAGGACTTCCCCAATGACTATTACAGCTGACTAGCTTCGTTTTTTGTAATGATATTATATTTCTATGTAAGCTAAGGCATCGTGTGGTGCCGAGACATCATAAATAACCGTAAGCGGGTGGTAAAGGTGGTAGAACAATTATAGTCTACCTATTTAGGGTCAATACACACCATGCGTATTATGTGCGGTTTTGCCGCTCGTATTTGCGTGTGGCAAAACCGCAGCGTAATACAGTACCAGCATAGACAATGAGATTCCAGGAAATTTCATGTACGCGCTGCTGTATTTTTCGCGCACGTAAATTGACCTGCGTTGAGGATTTAAAAATCTGCAGCATGTCAATATATCTTGCGTCTCCCCTTGCAAATTGTATCTGCCTAAGGCTGGGTTCACACAAACCATGTTACGTCCGTAATGTACGGAACGTATTTCGGCCGGAAGACCCGGACCGAACACAGTGCAGGGAGCCGGGCTCCTAGCATCATAGTTATGTACGATGCTAGGAGTCCCTGCCTCTGCGTGGAACTACTGTCCCGTACTGTAATCATGATTACAGTACGGGACAGTTGTCCTGCAGCGAGGCAGGGACTCCTAGCATCGTACATCACTATGATGCTAGGAGCCCGGCTCCCTGCACTGTGTTCGGTCCGGGTCTTCCGGCCGAAATACGTTCCGTACATTACGGACGTAACATGGTCGTGTGAACCCAGCCTTATGCTCTGGAAATTCGCACCAAAACCTCCATTAGCTCTGCAAATTTCCTACGTGTTGCTGCGGTTTTGGTGCGTATTTTCTGAAGCAAAATATGCAATGTGTGCATGTAGCCTTAAGAAGTGACTGTCTCTATTGCCAACCACTTGGGATCCAATTTAAATACCTATGGGCTGTATGTGATAAAAAAATCGACTACAATAAAGAGTAAATGAAAGCACAATGTAAAAGTTTGCTGAAACATTTCAACTCTAGGAAGATTTATGTGACAAGAGAGATAAATGAGCCGACTTTACGGACTGCTGTGCAACTTTCAGAAATGCTTGTATTGCTCTAATACTTATTACAAATCACATAAATGTTCTCACGCAGAATTTAGGTAATAACTTCGTCACACAAGATGGAAAACTTTCAAGTTTTAAAATGTATAAGCACAACAAACAAGTTTACCGCAGGCGTCCCTCTGCCTTGGGCTATGCCTACATAGAGAACATTTTCAGTGTGATGTTGTGGCCATGAGCAGGATGAGCTGAAACTAGAAAGTTTTAATAAACCCTCGAGGCTTATTATATGTTTAAAGAAGAAAAAAAACGAAGAAACAAATCTGTTAATTAAAGGCCACTCGACTCTTTGGTTATAAAAATAATAACATTTTTATTCGTACAAAAATGTAAAAAAATATCCAAAAATAACTGCATCACGGGTAATCCTATATAGCAGTAGAGCAATATACACCCGGTTGGGTCAAGGAAAAATATAGCCTATATTATTACAAATGCATACACAGCCAATAATGTAATTCAATAGTTACAATATACAAAAAGGCGATAATGTATAGATGCACATAAATAAACAGGGATATTCAAAATGCTAGTAAAGGCTATAGTTACAGCATTAAATAGTTGGTTAATTGTAAATCAATGGCCTTCAGTAAATGAAACACTTTAATAAGAGAGGTTTGCATTCAATACGGGCAAATAGCAAGACCAAAAAACATATTGCTGAAATATGGGTGGGTATATAACCAATAGCAGGATCACACCAAAAGAGTCAGAAAAAGGTTTCGAACATAAGTAAACCAAGCGTGAGCAAATACTATAGTAGCAGAAAACCCAATAGTATATTCAGTGACCTAGCTCTGATTGAATGAACCCATATAGCAAGATTAATTATATGTTTAAATTGTCATAGAATGGACCACAAAGTACAGATAAGACAGTGCCGTACGTAGATAAGACAGTGCCGAACGTATATGGGTAGTCATCCAGTGATGGGATACGGGTGCTCAGCCCGGCAGGAAGCTTAGGTAGACTCGCTAACTGTTTATTCCAAGAGATAATGTTCAAGTTTGAGCCTAAACCGCAATGTCCGGAGGTCTCGCCAAAAAGGCCGCAAGTAAAGCAGCGACATATAGTAGACCATGGCCGTGCATACAGGGATCCGGGTGTGTGACGTCAGAGTGTATGGTTTAGGTGCGCTGACGCGTTTCGTCACCACGTGACTTCATCAGCGCATCGCATTGTTATATGTTTAGATCAATGGGATGACCCAGTATGTGTTAGGGCTACCCTGTCCTAGGGACAATGTTGTGGCAACTGAATTGTTCACATAGACCGAGCCTGTGAATGTGCTTCAGGAGTTCATGTATGGCCTTATGGCTACTTACTGAATGGTGAACAGCGCTATATATTACCAATAGGAGAAGTAATTCTTCACCAGGCAATTTATTGCAGGCACTTATCCCATTCTGAACTGCCCGAAGCAAGCAGGAAGAGCCCTAAAGGTCTCCAAATTGGAGAAACGAATGGTGGGAATGGTGAATTGGTTCCAACTTGTGCAAAAACTTATAAATAGTAGATTGACTTAAATTAACAGGTTAGATGGCCTAGTACTGTTTCTAAACATGGCAAATTCTTGTTCACCTACTGAAGCAATAATTTAAATAAAATTTAAATCATGGTGATTATCACTGCTGCCTTGCAGCATTGGGCCCCGTCAAGTAGTCAGAACCCCATTATCTGTGTACAGTGGTCTGGTCCACAGTGCACAATGTATGCCCCTCTAACTGATTAAATCAGTATGGAACAGACCACTGCTCACAAATTAAGGGGGGTTTGACTGAGCTAGGTAACAGTTTGTTGCGTCAGTTACCTGAGGATTTTTCTATTATTTCTGCTATGCAGGAAAAGCAACAGCAAAACATAGACATATAAAGCATTAGAAAAACGATATTAGAAACATAAATTGCTCCTTATAATCTCCCAATCTCCTAATTAAACGATGCTTAAATCATATTTAGATTTTTCGGGAGAACTGACTATAATAGGATTCCTCTAAAGGGTTATTCCCATTACAGAAAGTGATATCATATTGCTGGGCCACGCCGATCCTGAGATTGAAGAGGTTGCAGCGCCTGAAAATGATATGATGATAAAAAGAGAACATGCAGTTTAGGCTGGATTCACACAAACGTGGCGTTTTTGCGCGCGCAAAAATCACTTGCCAGCTCCGTGTGTCATCCGTGTATGATGTGCGGCTGCGTGATTTTTGCGCAGCCGCCATCATAGAGATGATTCTAGCCGACGTCAGTCACTGTCCAGGGTGCTGAAAGAGTTAACTTTTCGGCAGTAACTCTTTCAGCACCCTCGACAGTGAATTCCGATCACCATATCTAGCAACCTGTTAAAAAAAAAAAGAGGTTCGTACTTACCGAGAACTTCCCGGCAGTTGCCTTGGTGACGCATCCTTGGTGACGCGCCCTTGGTGACGCGCCTCTCTTGACATCTGGCCCCACCTCCCTGGATGAGGCGGCAGTCCATGTGACCGCTGCAGCCTGTGCTTGGCCTGTGATTGGCTGCAACTGTCACTTGAACTGAATTGTCATCCCGGGAGGTCAGACTGGAGGAAGAATCCGGGAGTTATCGGTAAGTTAGAACTTTTTTTTTTTAACACGTTCATGTATATTGTGATCGGAAGTCACTGTCTAGGGTGCTGAAACAGTTTAACTCTTTCAGCACCCTGGACAGTGAATATCTCCTGACATGAATTTCGGTTCGGTTGTCCGGTTTTGCTCTTCTCAAAGACACTCCGTTTGGATGTTTGTAAACAGAAAAGCACGTGGTGCTTTTCTGTTTACATTCATCCTTTTGACAGCTCTTGCGCGAATCACGCAGTTCGCACGGAAGTGCTTCCGTGCGGCATGCGTGGTTTTCACGCACCCATTGACTTCAATGGGTGCGTGATGCGTTGAAAACGCTGAATCAACGGACATGTCGTGAGTTTTTTGCAACGGACCAACGCAGTGCAAAACTCACGCACATGTCTGCACGGCCCCATAGACTAATATAAGTCCGTGCAACGCGCGTGAAAATCACGCGCGTTGCACGCGCGTATTTCCCGTTCGTCTGAATAAAGCCTTAAGCAAATGCATTAAATATGCACTTATTTGGTCTTTCAGTTTTTTAAATAAAATATAAAGACAAAAATAATTTAAATTGATATGGCATATGATATGGTGTACAATTCATTTTTAGAAACACCTACAATTTACAGCGTCCTTGTTTGTTGCTGAGCAGTGCAAGTGTGCCACAGGCAAAATGAATGTTCCAGTTCTTTGGAGTCATTTTTAGGTCATGGTAGGACGTGGTCGGATTTGAGATAATTCATTATTTGTAATGCTGAGGGATGAATGTAGAGACATAGGGTCATTTGGTTAGTACAGATCAGGTAAAACACGAATCAGCTGTTCCGCATGCGAAAAAGCTGTGCAGACGCATTGCTTCAAGAGGACCTGTAGTCTCTCCTGACATGTCTGTTTTAGTGTCTACATGTATTCCTTATAATATAAGAATTCTTGAGCATCTTTTCTTAGAACTCTTTGTTGTGTCATTCCTCTGTTATTTCTCCTAGAAATTTATAAATAATTTGACAACTGGGTGTTACCATTCCCCTTGTCAAAAGGGACGTGTCCCTTCACAGTCTCACTCTATCAGCACTGATTGGACATTGTCAGACTGTGCAAGGACACACCCCCAACTGGTAACACCCAGTTTTTAATTTATTCAAAAATTTGTAGGAAGAATAACAGAGTGATGGTATAACACAGAGTTATAGGAAAGGATGCTCCAGAATTGTTATTTTATAGGGAATACAAATATCTACTAAAACAGACATGTCAGGAGAGCTGACAGGTCCTCTTTAACAGGAACACTCAGTAGAAGTTAATGTACCCATGGATTTCATGAGAATTATTTAGACATTGGGTCTAGAGTCCTTTCTTTTAGCATGACTGGACAGCGTTCACTACTGGATGTCATCAAACCCTTATCCATGGCAAGGATATTTTTCATATCAACTAGTCAGATCACTGTTTCCATTTTTTAATTCAAATTAAGAGGAGAATGATGGATGAAATTGATTGGTTTCTATAGGCAACACTTCCACTTGATACATTTAAATAAATAAATAAACCATAATGGGAGGTGGGGGGTCTGTAGGTAAATTTTGGGGTTTTAAAATATTGAATATTTTCATTAAAAAAACCATCTCAGTGGTGCAGTCACATAAGGCTATGTTCACACGGAGTATTTTGCAGGAGGAATATCTGCCTCAAAATTCAGTTTGGAAGTTTGAGGCAGATTTTCCTCTCCCTGCACGCCGATTTTCGCTGAGTTTTTCGCAGCGTTTTTCGCCCGCGGCCATTGTGCGCCGCGGGCATAAAACACCGCGAAATACGCTTTCTCTGCCTCCCATTGAAGTCAATGGGAGGTCAGAGGCTGAAACGCCCGAAGATAGGGCATGTCGCTTCTTTTTCCCGCGAGGCAGTTTTACTGCTCGCGGGAAAAAGACGCCGATGCCTCCCATTGAAATCAATGGGAGGCATTTTCGGGCCGTTTTTGACGAGTTTTGTGACGCGGTTTCCGCGTCAAAAAACTCGTCAAAATACTCAGTGTGAACATAGCCTAATAAAAGAGTCCAGGCTGCTGTACATCATTGTGTCATCAATACTCTGCCATACTTGTTACTTTATAAAAGCAAACAGATAATTAAATGTTAATAAGAAATCTATCCCAATTGTGTTATAGTAAATGAGGAAACATTCAATACGACTGAATTTTTAATTAGAGCAGACAATTTAATATATACAGTATAGTGAGAGGCTTGTTCTATAAAATTAGTTTATGGGCCTGTGAGCAAATAGCATTACTGAACGACAGCCAAAGACTCTCATGGCGGAAATAGAAACACTAGTACCATCGCACTGCACAGCCAAGATAAGGGGAAAGGTGCAGGTCAATAACTCCTCTTGATACAATAAAGATAATATTACAGGAGTCATAATTAAGTGCCAACAGTAAGGAAATCACCGTATGTTCCCTTGTCAGTAAATCTGGTGATCTTTAGCTGTAAACATGGCTATAGAATGATTTAAATACTGTACATTAAGAAGACAATGCAGATTAGTGATCAACAGGGCAGAAAACCAGTGTTTTGTTGTGAAGGTATGAGGTTATTGAAAAAAATGGTAAAATGTTGGGAGAAACGTGTACGTGAGTACATAGCTGGGTGTGTCGTGGTGCTACATGTGTTGGGGGCGACACTGACTCCAGCAGTAAGTGATAATACATTTTCAATAAAAACGGGGTGACATGCTATTTTAGCTGCAGACTCTCTTTGCATGGTGGAGGAGAGCAGCAGCAGTAGTGCAAAAGCAGGTCAGGCTGAGAGATGGGCAACTAAGCTACAAATTCCTATATGCACGTCAGCCAGGACGAACAGCAAAGGGTCCCAGTGCAATAACAATACTAGCCCCATGATCTCATCATAGAACCCTCCTTTTTGTCCCTCTATCAATCAGTAATTCGATGTCATGAAATCCATTAGCTCGATCTGTCACATACAATCTAATAGACAGTAGGAAGATCATTTTAAGGTGGCTATGGGCACCCTACCTACTTGGCCTTGTGCAGATGCACATCTGACGTCAGTATACAGGGATTTATATGACTATTTTTTGGGGAGGGACACCAAACTCTGGCTCATACATGGGGGTACAAGTGGAGGACCCTTTAACGATGATATTCATATGACCCATTAGGGCATATGGACAGAGGTTGTCTATGTGAGAAAAATAGAAGAATAACACAATCGCCAAGTGGTATTTGCACTTTCATACAACCTTTATGTCTCCCTGTATAGCTGACAGCGTGGGCCCCTTATATGGAACCCCTCGAGTTCACCTTAGGTACCCAGTACCTGTGATCTAAGATCCAATGTTTATGCACAAACCAAACTATTGTAAATTATAAAGTTACGTGAGCACAATATAAAAATAGTACGGAACCTTTTATAAAGCTTCTCCATCAAGAGTTCAAGAAAATCTACAATACATTTTACTACGGTTTAGGTAATGGGTAATGTGAGTACTGTGTTAGAGGGTTTTACCACTAATAACATTTATGGCACAGCCGTAGGCTAAGCTATAAATATTTGATAAGTGGGCATCTGACAACTGGGACCTCAGCAAATACGACTGGTCATATCAGAACTGGGAGGAGAGGACGGAAGAGTAGGCTGCACATGTGCAGAAGTTATAGAGTGCTTACTTGTGTAACGATTCGTGGGTGTGTGGACCCACTAGGCCGCAATGCCGTAGCGGAGTAGCAGCTGGCCAAACAACAGTTCTAGTACAATAATACCTTTAATAGTCCAGACTGTAATGGAGACTCGGCACAGATGAACTTGCAGACACCAGACATGTTGTATCTCAGCAGGCGTGACAGGTGGCACAACATGACTCCAACACTCTAAGGCACAGGAACAAATATAGCACGGGATACAAGGTACAGGTAGCAGGGCACGGGAACAACGGGAACAGGATTACACTAAGGGACCATTTGCTAAGACTAACATGGATAAACACAACAAGGCTCAGGCAATGAGTGAAAGGGCAGAGCCCCTTTTATAGTCCAGGGTCATCATGGGCTAATTAGAGATTCTTTTCATGTGCGCGCACTGGCCCTTTAAGGCCGGGCTCGAGCGCGTGCGCACACTCTACGGGACCCAGTGAAGCAAGGCGGAAGTGAGTGCTGGTGTCTCCTAGGAAGGAGATGCCGGCCAGCACTCACAGAGTCATGGCCGCGGCCGTCGAGGGGTGAGTAGGAACGACGGTCCGTGGCCATGGCCGTTACAACTTGGCTGTTTCCATCCCTCGTATAGACTAATAGAGAAAGTGCCTGCACATGCATGATCCTTGGTTTTCTCGGCTCGATTCCGATTTTAGCAAATAGGGACAAAGAACAGACATTCCTATGATCAGTGATGGCCCCACTGGTCATACCCCTAGTGATTAAGCGTTGTGTTATGCCATAAATATATTGAGTGAGAAAACAGCTTTAAAGCGTACCTAACTTGTCAGATGAATTTCCATAATAAGCTGATATATGTGTGTATATGAGGAATAACACTATTTCTGGCCATAATATGACATGTATTCTGCTATTTATTTTTTTTAGCAGTTTTCCACTCTACAGGCTCTATATCTAATTCTCAGTGCTTTTTGAGCTAGTTGGGTGAAGCCTAACTGCTATCATTCCTCTCATACTCTGCACACATAGAAGAAGAGAATCCTGCTCTCCTAAAGTATCTCTATCTATATCTATCTATCTATCTATCTATCTATCTATCTATCTATCTATCTATCTATCTATCTATCTATCTATCTATCTATCTATCTATCTATCTATCTATCTATCTATCTATCTATCTATCTATCTATCTATCATCTATCTATCTATCACATATACTGTATAGAAGCTGCAGCAGCATGGAGGAGATTATACAGCAGTAATGAGCAGTGTAGCTGTGAATCCAGCACTGAAGTGACATATAACACTTAGGGTATGTTCACACGGCAACGCCAATTATGTCTGAAATTACGGAGCTGTTTTCATGCGAAAACAGCTCCTGAATTTCAGACGTTTTGACAAGTGCACGCGTTTTTCGCGGCGTCTTTAACGGACGTAATTGGAGCTGTTTTTCATTGGAGTCAATGAAAAATGGCTCCAATTACGTCCCAAGAAGTGAAATGCACTTCTTTGAGGCGGCCCTTTTTTTACGCGCCGTCTTTTGACAGCAGTGCGTAAAAAAAAAGCCAGTCTGCACAGAACACCGTAAGATCCATTGAATTCAATGGCCAGATGTTTGAAGACGGTTTGGAGCCATTTTTTCGGGCATAATTCGAGGCTTAAAACGCCTGAATTACGTCCATAAATAGGGCGTGTGAACATACCCTTACTAGAAGCTGCAGTAGCATCTGTGTATGTGCCTCTTTCACTCTGCTACTACTCTCTACACACCCCCTCTCCATAGAGTTCAATGGGCAGCTGTAGCCTGATCCCTCAGTGAACAGATTTCCCATCTTGTCTTGAGGAGACAGAATTAGGAAGTAAATTCAGAGTGTGTAAATAGTAAGGAGGGGGAGTGTGGAGAAAGGAGTCTGATAAGTGGGGAAAGAGGCATTTTTTTAATTAAAATTAATTATTACAAAGTGCAAAGTTTGTTTAAAAAGTTAGTGACTATTTAAGCTAAATTCGGCTTTAGAACAGCAGTTGATATAGCGGAACAATTGTCACTTTGTACTTGAACCTTCCTAAACTCTAGCATGAAGCACGGAACAAGTCTGGAATTTCAATTACTTATCGACAGTACCTGATGGATATGTAATCCAATTTTTAGATTTGCTAACACAGCAATTTACAGGATTACAACTTGTGCAGGACATTGTACATGACTACATGACTGCCGCCAATCAGAGCAAGATCAGCAGTTTACTACTTCTACAATTATAAGAATGTTCATCTCGGGTATTAGGTCTTATATTGTAGATACAGGTGGAACTAATAATGAAGTATAAAACATATCCATAGCATGCATAGATCGCAATAGAAAATTCTCAGTATGAAAAATGCTTAATGTTTCAACAATTTAGTTCTGATCTCGAGAGGGGAGTTCTGCACAGTTTCAATGTACCTAATAGCAAAAGGGGTTCATGTAGCGGAGCTGACACCACTTACCATTTCTTGCTGCTATCTATGGGTGAGTTCATGACTTGACATATGACTCGTTTGACAGCAATGTCACTTGGATTATACCCTCTTCTGGTATTCACTAGTTATTAGATCTGTATTTCACAGCTATTTCTTCTAAGAGAACTTTTCCTTCCTATGAGGGAGGGTATATTGGTGTCAAAAGTGTCTCGATCATTTTAGTTACTTATATGTACACCCATATATTTGAGCTAGCAACAAATATTGATATTGTCTCCGCAATTCACACTAGAGTTGTATCTTTCTGTATTTTAATTGTCCATGTTATTTGTCTAATAAAATTTACTACTTTTATATATACATTGGCGTCATAAGCTCTGGTTGTTTCTTTATGGTATGTGAATTTGTTATGGAGCTGCTTTTGTGACATGGGGGGTACGTTCTGTTATTTGCAGTGCCCAGCCCTTATTACACACTTGTTTGGAGTCTATATATTGATTCTAATAGCAAAAGGGATGGATTCCAAGGTTGGGCCCCCTCTCTCCACATAGCAGGAAAGGGTTACGTTCTAGCGAAATGGAGATGTGGCTTAAAATGCACTTCCGGATGCCAAAATTGTGACAAATTTTTGGTGCGAAACACTGGCGTAAACGAAGCCAATCAAGAGGTGATTTAAGGAAGAGAAAATTTTCTAACATGTCTAGCAAGATGCGCCAAATCTATCATACAGTGTGCACCACTGTGAAAAATTTGGTGTGTCTTCTGACTGCCTAGTCTAAGTTTACACTGTCTAAATATTAGACAGTATATATAGTAAATCTGCCCCATTATCTTGTCCAGCTGGTTTCTGTCATGATACTTCACATATACGTCATGACCTCAAATGTGGCCCACGCTAAGAGGACAGGTAGGAGCTACAAATGTGTTAAGATGCACTCAGACACTTCCATTCATTTCTGGAAATAAATCTGCCTTCATCCAGGCCTCCTTAATCACAACTCCGCTTTATATTTAGTGTTATAGCCTCTTAGTCTCCAGAGAGTCCACAGCTCTTTCTGTCACCCCATGAGTCTGTGCTTTGTCTTCTTTCACTTGTGTTATTCCCAATGATGTCACTAACTGAATTTACCAGCTCCAGACTATATATTCTCCTCTCCTTTATACCGTACTCCCACTCTGATCAGATTCTCAACATTGTTCAGTGAACATAGGTTACGCCTGTGGATTTTTCTATGGAACATGTTATTTCTGTGGATTCTTCCTAAGACAGTTTTACGTCTGCAGTAAGCACAGAGCTGTATGTCACCATGCAAGCAGCGAGATGTATGTCACCATGCAAGCAGCGAGATGTATGTCACCATGCAAGCAGTTGAAGGAAACATCTCAACAGCTTTCATTTGCTTTCATGCTACCGGTTGCATATGGCAGGTCGCACAATGCAATTACGCAGTTTCTTCTTTCTTTATAGCTATCAAACAACTTAATAAACTGGACAGCAAAACTCAATATTATTATTTTTTCTACTTCATTAGGTATGTTTAAAAGCAAGAGTGGGACAGATAAGGAGCACCAACTGAAGCCATCAAGGAGAAGTATGCCATGCTTAGCCCAGAGCCAAACCCACCCTCAGCATCTAAACAAGCAGTCTACAGTGATCCAGCAGAATAGAGTCCAGCCTCAACCGGATAGTGAAGAATCCTCAGCCATCGATGTAGAGCCTCAACAAGGTAAGACCTATCTATAATTCACATAATAATATGAGTCAAGGTCAGAAAGAGTGAGAGTTGAAGGACAATTGTAGTGTCTTTGCAGGAGATCTGAAATGTAGGTTATTTTCATAGGGAACATGAATAACCTAATTTATATTAATCAATCAATGATAGACAGAAACATGCCCCATACTGTTCAGAAAGAGGTTTTTCAGCAGCTGAGGTATGCATTTTAAGGAATAATGTAATTAAATCGAAAAAAAATATCATCTTCATATTAAAACCGGATCAATAATTTGTATATAACAGCTGTTTTTTTCCCTGAAAATCTGAATTACATTCCTCTAAAGGGTTTGTCGGTTGTGGATGATCACTGCTTGTTAGAAGGATACCTAGACAATAAACTGATCAAAGGTCTCACCCCCAGCGATCAGCTGTAATCTGTGGGTAAACCATGGCAGTAAGTATCCAATTTACCTGCAGCGCCACCACAAGAGAAATTAGGCATTACACAGTTTCCATTCAAACCAATGGGTCATCTGTGTAATGCCGGACAGGACAGGTTCTCCAGAGTGAAAAACACTCTTTGTAACCGCTCTCTACTGTGACCTAGAGATGAAGATCCTGAACAGAGGACCCCTCTTTATTAACTCAGAATGACCTAATACTGTATATGAAAATTAAGTTTTCTAAACTGGACAACCCCTTAAACATATCTCTTTGTCCTGTAAATTCCTGGTATTACAGGTCAGTGCTCCCTAACCAGTGGCTCACATGTGGTTCTAGGACCCACTGCTTGTGTCTCCCCCGCTGTTGATAGCTGCAAAAACTATTGTGCACTAGTGGCAGCAGGGATGTCTTTGCATTACTAGACCTTGGCACTAGGAAAAATAAAAATCATTGGAAACTAATACTAGGGTAAGAACCATTTCACATGGGTAAAATTACTGCGGACAGTTTTTCTTTTAATACTCAATGAGGCTCAACACCACCAGTCATATTTGAAGCTGGCTCACGAGCAAGATTACTTTATTGCTTTGCCACAAGCTTTAAATAGATAATTTGAGTATCTCAATTTAAGTGACATCATCATGCTTGAATGGTGATGTCACTAATCCCCACCCATGGACCTGGACATGTGTCATTCTACTCAACTATTACCTCAGACTGATATAACTCTAATCATAAAGTTTTAGGTTACACAAGACTAGGCGACATCTTGTGTGGCTTAATTTTATTACATCCTCATATTGCCATAGTTAATAACATAGTTTAACGAAGAACTAGACTTTTAATGACTAATGGCATTGAGCTATACTTTTTTTAAAGGAATGTATGGAGCTCTAGTGGGTGCAGAGGTAGCACTCTCACCAGGACTTGGTGCCTGAAAAGCCCTGAAGGCCCCTTTGCCATTTAAGAACACACGTGTATTATAAATGGCACATGGTAGGTTGGGACCCTGTTACAGATTTTACATTGGAGATTTAAGTTATTCCTCTGTGTGAAAATGGATAACCTTTTATTGACTAACCTGGGCTCATTCTCACACTGTAAATTGTTGAGCGCTATACTTGGTTAGTATTATGCTTTAATAACAGCGCACTACATCAGAGGTCCGATACAGGCGGCGCAATGACGTCACGTCTTCACACTTTGCTGGGCCACTGACATCCTGTGCTTTCAGTGGCCTGGTGCAGGTAGTGCAATTCAGTGACATCATTGTGCCCAGGGCCGTCCTTAGGTTGAATGGCGCCCTGTGCGGCACTCTCTATTTAACGCATTAAATACACAGTGTCAAGAAACTTTAACGTGACTTTTTCAATGGCTTTTCAACGGCTTTTGTTGTGTGATATCACGCTGCAGCAAGTTATCAGAGTCAAGATAAACTTGGCTACATCTATATATACACACACACAAATATATATATATATATATATATATATACATATATATATATATATATATGCACACATATACGGATGTAGCCATCTTTATCTTGACTCTGATAACTTGCGTGATATCACACAACAAAAGCCATTGAAAGTTTATTGAAAAGGTAAAGCTAAAGGATCTTGCCACTGTGTATTTAATGAGTTAAAAGTCAAGATAAAGACGGCTACATCTGTATATACACACACAAACAAACAAACAAACAAACAAACACACACACATATATATATATATATATATATATATATATATACACACACATATTTATATAGTGTATACATACACATACACACACACACACACACACGCGCGCACACACACACATATATATATATATATATATACACACACATATGTGTACACACACATACACACACACACCTAATGTAATATATGTAATCTGCAGTCCTATGTAACACCACAGATAACACACAGTGGTAATTCCCTGAGTACAGATAATGTAGTGGATGTTACCTGCAGTCCTATGTAACACCACAGCAGTGGCATAGCTAGCGGGGGGGGGGGGGCAGGTGGGGTGGTGGTCCTGGGCCCACTGAGATGGTGGGGCCTGCCGAGATGGTTGGGTCCGCCTCTCCACCGCCCCCACCATGACCGGTGCGGCCACACTACAGTATTATTCAATCTAGCAAACGTGCCGCACGCTAGGCACCTCTGCTAGAGCATGCCTCTGACGCTGCCCGTCAGAAGCAGAAGAATCCTGCGTGTGAGGAGAGGGTGAGTAAGCCCCCCTCCCTGATGGATAAAGTTATATTGTTAGGGTTTATATACAGGGATAATGGCGTGCAAATACTGGGACGATGGGGGTTAATATAGGGCTGATGGCTGGACTACCCATCATCCTTGTATATAACCCCCATCATCCCCATATATTATCCCCACATACATAACAACCATCATCCCTGTATATACCAGCCATAATTCCTGTATATAACCCCCATCATCTCTGTATATACCAGCAAGGCTGGTATATACAGGGATGATGGGGGATGTGTAAAGTGATGATGGCTGGTATATACAGGAATAATGACTGGTATATACAGGGATGATGAGGGTTATATACAGGGATTATGGGGGTTATATACAGTGATGATGGCTGGACCAGGAATCATCCATGTATATAACCCCCATCATCCCTGTATACAACCCCCATCATCCCTAAATATACCTGCCATTATCCCTGTAGTTAACCCCCATCATCCCTCTATATAATTTCCACTATCCCTGTATATACCAACCATCATCCCTGTATATAACCTCCATCATCCCTGTATATAACCTCCATCGTCCCTGTATTTAACCTCCACCATCCCTGTATATACCAGTCATCATCCCTGTATATAACCTCCATCATCCCTGTATATACCAGCCAGCCTGGTATATACAGGGATGATAGGGGTTATATACAGGGATGATGGCTGGTATATACAGTAACAGGGATGATGGGGGTTATAAACAGGGATCATGGAGGTTATATACAGGGATGATGGCTGGTATATACAGTAACAGGGATGATGGTAAATATATACAGGGATGATGGGGTTTATATAGTCTTTCATTCACTTTCAGAGAGGTCTGCAACACTTTCTGATGCAAACTATATATATATATATATATATATATATATATACACACACACGTGTGTGTGTGTGTGTGTGTGTGTGTGTGTCAGTGTATTTGGTGCAAATGTCTATTTAGTTTTTATTCAAAATATTTAAACTTTTTGATATACAGCTGCTTTATATCCTGTATACAGAGCAGCTGTATCTAGCACAGAAGAGACCTGAATCCGTCAAGGCCGGCGGGACTGATAGGTTTAGTAAAAGCGGGTCCTGTGTGTGTCTGACACCTAGGATCCACCTGTTATCGATCACATCTAAGTTATGAATTTAGGCTTCATTCACATCTGCGTCGGGGTTTCCGTTCATGGGTTCCAGCCAACCTTTCCATCAAGGTAACCCATGAATGGAAACCATAGCTTTACATTTGCATTACCATTGATTTCAACTACACTATTGATTCCGCCGAAAAACCGGAAACCTTACGGAACGGAGACAAACAGAAACCATTAGAAACGGAAGTGTTACCATTGAGATCAATGGTAATGCAAACGGAAAGCTATGGTTTCCGTTTGGTTTCTGTTCATGGGTTCGTCTGATGGAAAGGTCTGACGGAACCCATGATTGTATCCCTGACGCAGATGTGAACAAAGCCTTAGATGTGATCAGTAACAGCTCGATCCTGCGTGTTACATGCGTTGAGGGGGCCTACTGAGTTGAGGCCCACTCAGATATGTTTCGACCCCCTGTGCTAAACCCCTTGCTACGCCTCTGCACCACTGATAATACACAGTTCGAATTCCACCCGAACCTCCCATTGAAGTCAATAGGAAAAGGAATGTTCCTGCCGACGGCAGAAAGAATTCTGCGGCGGATTTTGCGGCGGGACCCGCCACACAAAATCCGCCGTGTGAACTGACCCTAAAATGGATCTGATTGGAGATGTGGCTTTAAATTTTCTCTGCAAAACATCACAGTCTTCTAGTAGCTAGATAGCTATGGATGCCCCATAATGCAGAGGAGAGACTTTTCGATAGATATATTGGTTAATACATATTTCTCTGTCAGCATTTACCTACTTAGTATTTGAAAATTCACGTGTTGAAGAATTAACAACGCCTGTCTGCTAGGTTTCCAATCACTGATATATCCAGCACTTGAGTCCAGGTATTTACTATAGACATCAATGCTCGAATCAAGGAACTTCGGGGGACATAAATTAAATTACCTTTATTACATGGCCCTTCGGCTATAATTGTTATTAGTGAACTTGGTTCTTTTTATTGAGTTCTCAAACGTCATCCCCTGCAGAAATTCAGTGACTATTGCATTGTTTTTGTAATGCTGCAGAATTGAATAAATGTCTTACGAATGTCTGATTGTAAGAACAGAAAATGGTAATAGCAATGGTATAAGATGTTCAGTATAAGGATTGTCACCGTGATATTTATGAGTGTGCTAGCAGATTACTGCACCGAGAAGCAAGAGCCGAAAGACCGCAGTGTTTTACAAAGTAGCTGACAAAGTATATCCTCCAGCTAAGAAAAGCCACAATCAGGGGTACGGTTCACATGAGGTTAAGGAGACATGAGGTAAAAGTTTTCATTTATACTCTTCATAGATTTAGAATGAACTGACATTCTAGGTTATAAAAATATTCAATATCCATGCGTTCACAACTATGTTAATACTATTTAGGGGCATTGGCTAGTGTTTCCTGGCCGATGTCTCTGTGCTAGGCTTTCTTACTCTCAGGGCCGCAGTCAGAAGAGGGGCTATTTGCAGTATTTTTAGCCATAAGTGTGCAAGCATTTTATTTTTATTTTATATTTTTTCCTGTTGCTCACACAGTACATATTTGATGCAGATTTTCTAAAACCAGGAGCGGAACCTAAATAGTAGAAATATATAAGTATTTTTATTAATTCAAAGTTTTTTGTGTGTTTCTTCACTTTCCTAATTTACTTTTATTAAATGTTTTCCTTTTTACGATACAGCTTTTTTGTACCCTGTATACACAGGAGCCGTATCGTTCCCTCTTAGCCGATTCCGTCAGTTCAGCTCAACTCACAGCTCGGCTATCGGCGGGTCCTCTGTGTCTCTGACATACAGGATCCACCTAATATCGATCACATCTAATTTCATCAACTTAGATGTGATCAATATTAGGTGGCTCCTGTGAATACAGGATACATAGAAGGTGTATAGTAAAAAGTAAAAAAAAATAGTAAGAAAAGTCAAATAGAAAAGTGATTAAAAACACAAAAAAAGTTGATGCAATAAAAGAAAAATTCATTCAAAAGTGTGCATAGCCTTTAAAGTGTCTCCTCCGCTGAATCCAATTTTGGTTTAAAAAAAAAAAAAATCTGAACAAGGCCATATAGTGCCAACCTATTCTGCAGCGCTGTACAGTAAATTTATTTTACACACATTCGTCTGGTACTGCAGCTAAGCTTCTTTAACAATAGGAAAGTGTGGCGCTATTCTGGATAAAAGCAGCGGTGTTTTTCTAGTCTCATGCAAGCTCTTCGGGCAACATTGAGTATAAAAAATATATATATTATTCTGGACCTGTCACTTAACTTATTTGTGACCACCAATACGACTTTTCACAGCGGTCACTAACGGATCTTAGACTAGGCCGCCGCCTTTTCACGGCAGCCTAATCTAAGACCTGAACAGGCTAAAGGGTGCTTTTCTAACTCTGTACAACCCCTTTAAAGAGCTTGGATCTTGTGCACAGTGATGGCTGTCAATCGGCCATTTTTATTCACCCCCAAAATCTATTTAACGTTTATAATGTAAAAATTCTGATAATTCGAGGCATAAACTATTCAAAACTCCACAGCGAAAAACTTGCTTGGTTTATTGGTACCGTGTTAAAGCCCACTAATGTGACTTCTCCCTTAAATCCTGTATTAAACTCTTTCTGGCGTTAATTCTATGTCAACGAGTTGACTTTAATTACAAAGTTGTATTCAGCTCCCTAATTATATTTGACTAACCATACTTAAAAGCAATTAGATGCAAAAACAAACAAAAGGGAGAAAATTGTACGTGATCAGCTATTGTTGAGCAAAGAGAGAAGTATAATGTAGTTAGTATTTGAGTCCATGATTAAATATTGCTTCAAACTAAATTTATGGAGCGTAATATTACTTATATTCCAGGCGCCCATTCACTTCCACTTCTGTATAAACATTTCTCAGTTTGAATGTTCAGTTTTACTTCTTCTGGTTCAACAGATTATAAATTCATAATATGTAGCGCTGACCATCAAGTTCAACCTGGATGTGGATTAAATTCCATCGCTTCTAGAGTTCACACGTAGCATAAACACTGCGGATTTTCCGCAACGGATTTAATTGTGAAAAATCTGCAGCGTATTACAGCTACAGATTTGAACAAATCTCATCCATCCACACACTGCGTAAAAAATCAGCTGAAAAACGCACATAAATTGACCTGTGGAGCGGCTTTTTAATCTGCAGCATGCCAATTTATTTCTTTTTATTTATTTGCTTCTTTTCTGTTGCAGGTTTTTCCAATTTGATTAAATGGGGAGGTAAAATCTGCAACAAATAGCAGATGTTGCGATTTTTGCGGCGGAAAAGCTTGTCTAAAATGAATAAAAAGGTTTATACTTACCACCCGGGCGTTGTCAGAACGATGCATTCTTCTGTTCTTCGTCCAGGCCAGCCTCCTGGGATGACGTTTCATCCCATGTGACTACTGCAGCCAATCACAGACTGCAGCATCATCCAAGGAGGCCGGACAACAGAGGGATGCATCGCTATGACAACGGAGAATGGGGTAAGTATAAAAAAAATGTTAACCACTATTTTCCGTAACGGACACAATTTGGTGCAGTTTTTCCCTGCAGGTTCCAGGATGGATATGGTGTGTACTTTCACGTATCTGCCCTGTGTGAACATGGCCATATAGTGCCAACGTATTCTGCATATTCTTTGCCATCACTAAAATAGTCCCTGTCCTGAATCGGCTCAAAAGCTAATTTTCTATCAGATACATGGGACAGTATTACCTACCAGTATGTTTTTGGAAACACATGCAAATGTGGAAAAAACATACAGTACATAGTCCATGGTTGGATTTGAACTCATAACCCCACTTTTACTGCACGGGAACAATGCTAACCACTGAGCCATCATGATGCCCAAACAGCACTAAGGTGGAAGAAAGTAAGGTTGCAAAAGGCAAAAGAAAAAAAAACATAAAGGCCAGGATCACACACACAGTTTTGATGCAGTTTTTGGTGCAGTTGTTGGATCAGTTTTTTGATCCAAAGTCAGAAATGGATCCAAAAGGAAGGAAAGGTATAAAGAAAAAAAGGATGCATTTTATTTTGTGTCGACTTCTGTGCTTGGTTAAAAAAAACAGCCAAAAACGGCTTCAAAACTGTATGTGTGTGATCCTGGCCTAAGGCTTGAGCCAATCTGCCCTAGAAAAGAAAAATATCCATCCGAAGCTCACAGGGAGATCAGATTTTATTGACAGTCATACAAGGATTCTTTACATTTAGGCCCTGTTCACATGGCGTGTATTTGACGTGTATTTTGGCACATTTTACGCACTGAAATACGCATCAAAAAGCAGTTGATTAAACTTCCCATTCACATCAATGGGAAAGCGTGCAATTAGCCGGATTTAGCAATCCAATTTGGGGGTCACTTTAACCTTAAAGGGTAACTAAACTTTCAACAAACCTCTCACATGTCATAGTGACACGTCAGAAGTTTTGCTTGGTTTGGGTCCGCACTGATCGCTCAGCCGCTTAGTTTCTGTTTGGCTTTTCCCGGAAAGCCGATATATCAGAATACGGGCTTATAGAATTTCTATTGAGCCCGAATCCGCTACATTGATCTCCAGAAAAAGCCAAACAGAAACGAAGTGGCAGAGCGCTCACACGAGCACTTCTGCCGCTTTCTTTTAGCGATTGGTGGGGGTCCCAGTGTTCGCCGCCCCCCAATCCAAACTTCTGACATGTCACTATGACATGTCAGAAGTTTGTTGGATGTTTAGTTACCCTTTAATATCTCATACAGGGTAATGTAGGTAGTACAGTCACAGACAGGGCCGATTCTAGCTTTTCTGCTGCCTGAAGCGAAAATTGAAATGGCGCCCCCACAGATTTTGATTGACATGCCCCTGGCTGTTCTACATCACTAACAGCCTCCTCCAACTCTTGTGCATGCGCCGTTGCCCTGTAATCCCCAAGATGCTCATCTCGCCTCATGGATGGTGCGGCCCTGGTCACAGATATAGGTAAAGCAGTTATCTCCTCCGTTAAGACCCGATTAAGGTCCAGTAGTGTTCTTACAAACTTCATAGGGGACCGTCAGATATCAGCCGTAGAGGGTAAATGACACTGACTTAAAGTGTAGCTAAACGTTTGACAAACTTCTAACATGTCATAGTGACCTGTCAGAAGTTTGTATTGGTGGGGGTCCGAGCACCAAGACCCCCATCAATCGCTAGAACGAAGCAGCTGAAGCGCTCGTGTGAGCGCTCAACCGCTTAGTGTCTGTTTGGCTTTTTCCGGCGGAGTGCGGGCTCATAGACTTTCCATTGAGTCCGTACACCGATACATTTATTTCCGGAAAAAGCCGAACAGACACGAAGCGGCTGAGCACTCACAGCTGCTTCATTCTAGCGATTGGTGGGAGTCTCAGTGCTCGGACCCCCCACCAATCAAAACTTCTGACATGTTACTATGACATGTCAGAAGTTTGTCCAACGTTTAGCTACACTTTAATGTTCAAATATCTGAGGGATGCGTTATTGCTCCTTATTCATTTTCCTATGCTGGGTATAAATCATAGGACATAGTGCAGACTGTACACAACGGGTTCCATGCCCTGGAAGAATTGGCAAAACTCATGGTCGGGCTGAGTTCGGCGCGCCGCGTATTTTTCACTTATAATAAGTGCTTTTATTTTAAGACATTTGTGAGTAAATAGTATTCAAGACTTGTTTGCTTTTCCCCGTTGAGTACAGTCTGCACTATGTGTTCCCAACACATACGCCAAATGTATCCATAGGCCCCCATTCACCCGATGGAGGACGAAATAGTGTCCTTTTGGCCCCCGTCAGGCTGGTATTTGTCAATGTGTCTTTTTTCAACTGTATGGAATAGCCTATGTAGTTTGCTGAATACGATTTTTTTTTATAACAAAAGAGTCTATGGTCTGTGTTTTTTTTAAACATGGGAGCCCATGGGCTAAGTTTCTTTTTAACATGGAAGCCTATGGGCAGCAGATGTCATTGTAAGACTAAATCCATTGGAGGTATGTATCGAGAAATTATCCCAACATATAACTGCAATGTAAACTGCAAAGGCAGTGTGAATAGTCCCTAAGATTCTATATGACTCTTATCACACATAGTTGTTTTTTTCCTTTTTTTTTAATTTGGGTTTTATGGGCTTTTTTGGGTATTGTTTGTTTTGTTCAAAGTGCTTTGCTCCTTTTTTAAATTGCTGCATGCCCAATATACACCAAATACCGTATATGTCGGCGTATAAGACGACTGGGCGTATAAGACGACCCCCAACTTTTACCCTTAAAATATAGAATTTAAGATATACTTGCCATTTCGTGCAGGAGCGCTTCACTATGGCCATCGGCGGCAGGACCCAGGACTCTCTGTCTCTTTGAACTCGCGCATGCGCAGATAGGCTGCTTCATCGCGCGAGATCTGAGAGGCAGGGAATGAGAGGAAAGGGAGATCTACGGAGGCTTACAGGATCTTACAGAGATGTTCTCTGGCGGCTAATACCGGCTTCCCTCAGATCCGTGGCGGATTCCGTGCATCCCGGGAGCCTGTGTACCGGACTGCAGGCTCACAAGGTAACACACAACCTGTGTACAAGACAATATCCGGCATATAAGACGACCCCACACTTTTGACATTTTTTTAATTGTGTAAAAAGTCGTCTTGTACGCCGATATATACGGGTAGCTTTTCCCTGCAGCAGGTCCATATCTTTTTGAGCTGGTTCACAGTGAATCTTCACACCTGTTTAGCCCTAAACCAAAACCAATAACAACCTGGCAGGTTCGCCACCCATTTGTGACTTTTTAGAGTATTGTAATTGCAGTATTATACAGTATTGCAGTATTATTATTGCATTTCTAGTATTTACATTGTTGGTAGCCCAACCCATACATGCCCAAAATCCTGGTAGCGGATACATGTTCTTTCAACCCCCTAATTTTATAATACATTTCTTGTGAATCCACCTTTAACCCCTTCCCGACATGCGCCGTACATGTACGGCGCTGTCGGGAGGTGCTTCCCGCAAAGCGCCGTACATGTACGGCGCAGTGATTGTGCGGGCTCAGAAGCAGAGCCGGCACCATCACCGCGGGGTGACAGCTGTATTATACAGCTGCCACCCTCCTGTAACTGCCAGGACCGGAGCTACTCTCCGATCCGGCAGATTAACCCCTCAGATGCTGCGCTCAATAGAGCGCAGCATCTGATAGGTTTTCACCCGATCGGCAACCCAGTGATGCAATCGCTGGGTTGCTGTGGCAATCGGACGCCAGAAAATGGTGTCTGAGTCTGCCTTGTACGGGAGCCGATGAGGACCCGCCTGCGGCGTGTCCTCATAGGCTTGCTGTCAGTGAATAACTGACAGCGCTAATACACTGCACTTCGTATGTAGTGCAGTGTATTAGAGTAGCGATCGGGGCATCAGGCCCTCATGTCCCCTAGTGGGACAAGTCAGAAAAGTAAAAAAAAGTTAATAAAAATGTGGTAAAACAATAAAAACACACACATTTCAAATAAAAATAAAGCTAAACTGACTTTTTTCCCATAGTAAGTCTTTTATTATGGGAAAAAACGTAAAAATTAAAAAAACTATACATAATTGGTATCACCGCGTCCGTAACGACCCAAACTACAAAACTATTATGTAATTTATTCCGCACGGTGAACGCCGTAAAAAAAAAACATGAAAAACAACGGCAGAATCTTTGTTTTTAGGTCACATCTCCTTCCAAAAAATGCTATAAAAAGTGATCAAAAAGTCACATTTACTCCAAAATAGTACTAATAAAAACGACAATCCGTCCCGCAAAAAATAATCCCTGACACCGCTTTGTGCATGCAAAAATAAAAAAGTTATGGGTCTTACAATATGGCGACACAGAAAACAAATGATTTTATAAAAAAAGTGATTTTATTGTGCAAAAGCCGCAATACATAAAAAAAGTATATAAATTTGGTATCGCCGTAATCGTATCGACCCGCAGAATAAAGCTAACATGTAATTTAGGGCGCACTGTGGATGCCGATAAAAAAACCAATAAAAAACGATTCCAGAATTGCTTGTTTTTGGTAATTTCCTTTACCAAAAAATGAAATAAAAAGTGATCAAAAAGTCGTATGTGTTCTAAAATGGTACTAATAAAATCTACAGCCCGTCTCGCAAAAAACAAGCCCGCACACCGCTCAATCAACTGAAAAACAAAAAAGTTACGGCACTAGTAATGCGGTGATGAAAAAACATCTCAATGCGCAGGCCGGAGGGGCACATTCCTTCAGTTTCAGGGCCCTAGTATTTAGGAACTAGGAAAGGGAAGGGACATTGCACATCCGCTGGAAGCGAGGACGCCCGTATTATACCAGCGCAAAACTTTCCCAGCAAAATTTCCCAAACTACGAAGGAGAAAAAGTCCCCAAAAGGTGCAGAGCGTTACAGAAGTGGGATAAGAAAGAAAACCGTTTATCAGTGTGACACCGGCCTTCGCATAATGGATCGCTTCACAGCGTAACACACATCTATGGATAATTGTATTATTTACCCCATTATTATACCCTCTTATTATGGCCTGATGTACTCCGCACAGATTACATATGCCCTGATGTTCTCCGCACAGATTACATATATCCTGATATACTCCTCACATGTTACATATATCCTGATGTACTACGCACAGATTACATATACCCTGATGTACTCCTCACATATTACATATATCCTGATGTACTCCTCACATATTACATATACCCTGATGTACTCCTCACATATTACATATATCCTGATGTACTCCTCACATATTACATATATCCTGATGTACTCCTCACATATTACATATATCCTGATGTTCTCCGCACAGATTACATATACCCCTGATATACTCCGCACAGATTACATATACTCTGATGTACTCCGCACAGATTACATATACCCCTGATATACTCCGCACAGATTACATGTACCCTGATGTACTCCGCACAGATTACATATACTCTGATGTACTCCTCACAGTTTACATATAGCCTGATATACTCCGCACATATTACATATACCCCTGATATACTCCGCACATATTACATATACCCCTGATATACTCTGCACAGATTATATATGCCACCACATTATAAACGGAAATACCAGCAAAACTCAAACAAAACTACCAAGCAAAATCCATGCTCAAAATGGCGGTCTATTCCTTCTTAGCCCTACAGCGTGCCCAAACAGCAATTTATGGCCACAAGTAAGGCATTACCATACCCGGGAGAACCCGCTTAACAATTTATGGGGTAAGATTCTCTAGGGGCACAACATCTTGTGCGGTGAATGGGCAGATCAGTGGAAAAATTGCAATTTTCACTTTGCACCATCCACTGCGTATTCATTTCTGAAAAACACCTGTGATGTCTAAATTCTCACTACACCCCTTGATAAATGCCTTTAGGGGTGTAGTTTCTAAAACGGGGTCACTTTTGTTTGGTACATCAGGGGTTTTGCAAATGCAACATGGCATCCGCAAACCATTCCAGAAAAATCTACGCTCCAAAAGATAAATACCGCTCCTTTTCTTCTGAATGCTCCCATATACGTAAACAGCCTATTATAACCACATATGGGGTGTTACCGTACTCGGGAGAAATTGCTTTACAAATGTTGGGGTGCTTTTTCTTCTCTATTCCTTGTAAAAATGAAAAATGTTGATCTAAAACTACATCTTGTTGGAAAAAAAAATTATTTTTCATTTTCATCGCTTAATTCTAATTAATTCAGCAAAAAACCTTTGGGATCAAAATTTTCACTATACCCCTAGATGATTCCTCAGGGGGTGCAGTTTCCCAAATGGAGTCAGTTTTGGGGTGTTTCCACTGTACTAGTACTACAGGGGCTCAGCAAATGTGACATGGCGCCCAGACACTATCCAAAATCCAAATGGTGCTAGTTCCATTCTGAGCCCTACCGTGTGTCCAAACAGCCGTTTATGACCACATGTGGGGTATTGTTTTACTCGGGAGAAGTTGCTTTACTAATTTTATGGTGCTTTTTCTCCTTCAGTCCTTGTGGAAATGAAAAAAAAAATACCTAAACCTACATTTTATTAGAAAAAATGTAGATTTTCATTTTTACGGCCTACTTCCAATAAGTTCTGTAAAACACCTGTGGGGTCAAACTGCTCACTGTACTCCTAGATAATTTCCTCATGGGGTGTAGTTTCCAAAATGGGGTCACTTGTTTGGGGGTTTCCACTGTTTTGTCCCCTCAGGGGCTTTGTAAATGCGACATGGCCTCCGCAAACCATTCCTGCTAAATTTGAGTTCCAAAAGCCAAATGGCGCTCTTTCCCTACTCAGCCTCGCCGTGTCTCCAAACAGCCGTTTATTACTACATGTGGGGTATTGTTTTACTCGGGAGAAATTTCTTTACAAATTTTATGGTGCTTTTTCTCCTTTAGTCCTTGTGGAAATGAAAAAAAATTAGCTAAACCTACATTTTATTTGAAAAAATGTAGATTTTCATTTTCATGGCCTAGTTCCAAAAATTTTTGCAAAAAAACTGGCCGGTCAAAATGCTCGCTACACCCCTAGATAAATTCCTCGAGGGGTGTAGTTTCCAAAATGGGGTCACTTGTTTGGGGTTTCCACTGTTTTGTCCCCTAGGGGGCTTTGTAAATGCGACATGGCCTCCGCAAACCATTCCTGCTAAATTTGAGCTC
This sequence comes from Rhinoderma darwinii, assembly GCF_050947455.1. Lineage (NCBI taxonomy): Eukaryota > Metazoa > Chordata > Amphibia > Anura > Rhinodermatidae > Rhinoderma > Rhinoderma darwinii. The sequence goes on from NC_134695.1 coordinate 54,277,097, forward strand.
CAAGAGCCAAATGGCGCTCTTTCCATTCTAAGCCCTGCTGTGTGTCCAAATAACCGTTTATTACCACATGTGGGGTACTGTTTTACTCGGGAGAAATTGCTCTACAAATATTGTGGTGCTTTTTCTACTTTAGTTCTTTTGTAAATGAAAAAAAATTAGCTAAACCTACATTTTATTTGAAAAAATGTAGATTTTCATTTTCATGGCCTAGTTCCAAAAATTTTTGCAAAAAAACTGGCTGGTCAAAATGCTTGCTACACCCCTAGATAAATTCCTCGAGGGGTGTAGTTTCCCAAATGGGGTCACTTTTGGGGGGTTTCCACTGTTTTAGTTCCACAAGACCAGTTCAAAGCTGACATGGTGCCTAAAATATATTCTAATAAAAAGGAGACCCAAAATCCACCAGGTGCTCCTTTGCTTCTGAGGCCGGTGCTTCAGTCCAGTAGCACACTAGAGCCACATGTGGGATATTTCCTAAAACTGCAGAACCTGGGCAATAAATATTGAGTTGCATTTCTTGGGTAAAACATTCTGTGGTACAAAAAAAATGGATTCAAAATGAATTTCTGGAAAAAAATAATGAACTTTGTAAATTTCACCTCTACTTTGCCTTAATTCCTGCGCAATGTCTAAAGGGTTAAGAAATTTTCTAAATGCTGTTTTGAATACTTTGAGGGGTGCAGTTTTTAAAATGGGGTGACTTATTGGGGGTTTCTAATATCTAAGGACCTCAAAGCCACTTCACAACTGAACTGGCCCCTGTAAAAATAGCATTTTGAAATTTTCTTGAAAATGTGAGAAATTGCTGCTAAAGTTCTAAGCCTTGTAACGTCCTAGAAAAATAAAATGATGTTCAAAAAACTATGCCAATCTAAAGTAGACATATGGGGGATGTTAGTTTGCAACATTTTTGTGTGGTATAACTGCCTGTCTTACAAGCAGATACATTTAAATTGAGAAAAATGCAAATTTTTGCAATTTTTCGCTAAATTTTGGTGTTTTTCACAATTAAATACTGAATGTATCGGGCAAATTTTGCCAGTAACATAAAGTCCAATGTGTCACGAGAAAACAATCTCAGAATCACTTGGATAGGTAAAAGCATTCCGGAGTTATTACCACATAAATTGAAACATGTCAGATTTGAAAAATGAGGCTCTGTCAGGAAGGTCAAAAGCGGCCAAAGAGGGAAGGGGTTAATCTAGTAGTGGAAGATTGTCAAACCTCAAATCATCAATCCTGGAAATTAATATGGACAAGATGAGATAATTCCCATTACCACCTCCTTTAGCGGGGATTATTTTTCTTGGCACGTCTTAAAGAACTCAAACATCATTTGGATCAGTTTCATGAAACTTGACAGGTGCTGAACTCCTGCAATTTCATAAATGCAAGCACTGACACAAAACTGCACAAATACTAAGATACTAAGAGACATCTTCCATTATTTTACCATACCTGGAACTCTAGATGCCAATTGTATGTAATAGATAACGACCCTATTTACCTTATAAACATTGCGCGATATTATACTTTACTGTAGATATATTGTACAGTACTGCATTAGATTACTGCAATTTACTCATATTATATATTACAGAGCCGCTAATATAATATTTATCTCCCATGGAGCATAGCTGTCAATTTTAACACCACTGCCTGTCAGTGCATGAGTGAACAATGACAGGGTGTGCAGGGTCCAGGAGTATGTATTGATTACAGATTTATGGATTAATTTTTTTCAGCATGCCGTTTCTCCACTGCCGCTTGCCATGGCACTGCCATAGTATCTACCTGTAGTCACCACTAGGGGAGGGGGGCTCACTAGAAACAGATTTATTCAACTCCCATTAAATATGTTCTCCTGGATTATACCATCGATGGCCTATCCTTTAAGTGAATGAGATGAGCTGCAAAACATGGCACAGCTGCTTTGTTGGACATAGAGGTTAGACCCTCACCGATCAAACCTATTCTAAGGATAGGGAATCAATGTCATAGTCCCAGAGAACTCATTTAAAGATTTCCTGTCAACAGGCATACCCTATCTGTGTTAATTGAAAAATCGTTGAAAAATCGTTCCCCCACCCCTCCAAAAAAAAATGCAAATGATCCAACTCCACGCAGCAGTCGGGCCCAAACTTCCTGATAGGGGGATCAGGGCATGGCCAGAGTCTTCATCCCCCATGGCAGCATACAGCATCAGACCGCAAGATCTTGCGGCTCTGACTAAAAACTTGCGGCTCTGTCTACAGCCTTAATTTAGCAGTTATCAATCGGTCTGATGCTGTATACTGCCTTGAGGGGTTGTGAATATGCCGGGATCCCCCTACCAGGAAGTTCAGACCTAACTATAAGGGTATGTTCACACGCTAGACTAAAAACGTCTGAAAATACGGAGCTATTTTCAAGGGAAAACCGCTCCAGATTTTCAGAAGTTTTTTAAGCCACTCTCGACTTTCGCTGCGTTTTTTGCTGCGTTTTTACGGCCATTGTTGGAGCTGTTTTCTATAGAATCAATGAAAAATGGCTCAAAAAACATCCCAAAAAGTGACCTGCACTTCTTTTTCGCGGCCGTTTTTTTACGCGGCCATTTTTCAAAATGGGCGCATAAAAAAACGGCCCTGTAATGGCAGGGGGTAGGGAGACGGACAAGTGAGCCCTAATCTACCCGCCACTCTGTCCCTGCCTACTTGCAACGACCCGCCCTAGGCGACGGCGTACAACTGGGCGGCGGTCCCTGCGCTCAGTAAGTGCACGACAAACACGATAAACATACAAAGGAACACAAGCAAGGAAAAGGGGCCGTTGCCCACGGCAACACCGTAAGCAACCAGAGTGGTGAACGAGCCGAGTCAAGCCAGGAGTGTGCGAGGTACAAAACGAAAAGCAGAAGAGTAGTCGGTAAGCCAGGGTCTGTATGGAGCAGGATCAAAAATAGCAGGAGCTGTAGCTGGGCCAGGAAACCACAAGGAAAGAATCACAAGCACCGAGGGACAGGAAGTGCAGGCTTAAATAGACCGAGGGCGGGAGCTAGCTGAGTCTGGCCAGGTTACGATAGGCTCTCCCACTCCTAAGCCTGCCAGCCTGAATGGTGGAAGCAGGAGTCAGTCTCAGGGATGTATTCTCAGGTGCTGACTGATTAGTTCTGGGAGTTAACCCCGAAGCTGTGCCTGGCAGATCCTTTACAGTACCCCCCCTTTTATGAGGGGCCACCGGACCCTTTCTAAGTGGACCTGGCTTACTGGGGAAACGCAGGTGGAACCTCCTGACCAATACCCCAGCGTGAACATCCCGGGCGGGTACCCAAGTCCTCTCCTCGGGCCCGTATCCTCTCCAATGGACCAGGTACTGGAGGGAGCCTTGGACCATCTTCCTGCGGAATTCTCTACGTTGTTGGGGGGACACGGAGGCCCCGAGTTGCATAGGTATCTCTGAATCTTTCGGGGAGGAACGAAGCAACGGAGCTTCGGGAGGCATCATGGGGGAGTCGGAGGAGAAAACACATAAACGTTCACGTTGTCGTTCCCTGAGACGTCGGTCAAGTCGTACCGCTAAAGCCATAACCTGGTCTAGGGAGTCAGAAGAGGGATGTATTCTCAGGTGCTGACTGATTAGTTCTGGGAGTTAACCCCGAAGCTGTGCCTGGCAGATCCTTTACAGGCCCATCTGATTACTCGGCCGTTTTTCGGCCGTTTACGGGCCGAAAAATGCCAGAAAATAGCCCCTGTGAACATACCCTTATTATTTTTTGGAGGACCAATGATTTTTTAAATGAAAAAAGATACGGTATCTCTGTTGATGGGTACTCTTTTAGGTAAATTCTAAATGTATAAAGGCACAGGAAGTTAGCTCCCCCTAGTGGTGGTTGCACACAGCTAGAATTATATAATTTTTCCTATATATTATGACATTAATCAGAACAGAATTTTATACCTATAAAAACGAATTCATGATTATTACTTATATTAAGGTGGAGCTTTTAGTGTGGATCTGAGCCCATTCTGAGTTTTGCTATGGGGCCCTATGATTTTGGTGCATGCCCCTGTCATTTTTTGTTATGGTCACACAGAATATTGTGTTAGCCGGTTATTTAGTCTATATTGTAAGCTTTATCTCCAACATTGACTGTATTACATACGAGGCCCAAAATGCTCAATTTTTAAAGGGGTTAATGCAAAGCAGACTTAAAGGGGTCAAGTCCGTGGGATACACTGAAGTCCGTGGGATACACTGAAGTTGGGTTAACTCAATGCATTTAGGCAGAATTTATCTCAAGTAATTTAATTTTCCATTGCAGACCCTACACTTAACTTTTTGTGCAGAATGTAACTGAGGCACTATTGAACCCTCAAGGGGTTGGCACACTGAATCTACGAAATGCCCAAGATAGTTCTAAACTCTGTGATCCCAAGTCATAAGAAATGGGATATTGAGAATAGTAGCGCTTTATTCAAAGACGTCTTTCCGTACCACACCTGCCTCTTCATCAGACCAAAAATAAATTATTACTTTTATACTAATTTTTTGAACATGTGAATCCAATTAAAATTTCCACTGTTGTGCTAAACATTTTTTTGAATAACTCTAAATATCATTTTGATCACATTTAAGACCATGATGCTTTGCATTATGTGTCTCATGCATTCTTTTTCGACTTTAGTGCTATTTAAGGAAAGGAAAGTGTTAATTGATTTGCCTACATTTTACGAATGTCACTTTTTGGACTTCCAGGCCATACCATGGGAGGCTCCCTCAGTCCATTTTAATAATGTTCAGTAGGAAATTCATTTTTAGGTAGAATGTAATTTTAAAACTTCTGCACACAGCCATACAGATCCATAATGCGGCACTTAAAGAAGTTAATGGGTCCATACTGTACCTACGTATGCCTCTGATTTCATATGGAGGCATATAGAGGTTTTTTTGACATTCCACCAGATCCCATATTGCGAAGATCCCCATCCTACAATAAATGCTTCTAGGGGATAATTATTCTGTACTACTGCACTGTATGGAGGTCTACACATCCCTAGCATGGAAGTGTAGGGACTCCATGTGCCACCCTACATGCTCCATGCACACAGCCATGTGTATAATTGAACTTATTTTTCTAAACATTGATTTCACCAAAGTCTTTACTAATAGCAATGATTATTTCTGGCTTGGTTAACTAGAAAAAGAATTAGGTTTTCAAGGAACGGGTCTGTGACCATGGCAGTGGAGGTGTTGATGAGCGTTGTTGTATCTGATTGCACACTGGGGACGGTAAATAAGGCACAGGAGGAATTGTTCCCGATGAATCATCTGGTGGTTAGTCAGGAATCCCCGGCTGTTGAGCTGCGGGGCTGTGGTTTCCACCTTGACTTTCACATAAGTATATTAATGGAGTATTATCCCAAAGGTAAACTATGCCTGTAACTGCATCATTCATTGCAAGGAGGAATTATATGAGCCTCAAACTAAAACCATGTAAAGGTCAGAGCAAAGAATTGTTAAGATAATCCGGAGACCATGACCTGAGAAAGTATCGGCCCCCTTTATTTTTCCATTATTATTACGTGGGTGTCACATGTGATGTACGGATGTAGACATCTTTAACGTGATTCTGATAACTTGCTGCAGCGTGATATCACACAACAAAAGCCATTGAAAAGTAATTGAAAAAGTCAAGATAAGGCATCTAGCCACTGTTTATTTAATGCGTTAAAAGTCAAGATAAAGACGGCTACATCTGTAAATTTAGACTAAGGGAACCTGAATAAACACATCACAGTTTTGTTTTTTATTCCATTATTATATCATTCATAGATTTACAAAGCAAAATTTCCAACACTCATATATAAGTGCCCCCTTAGTTATTCAGTCAACCAAATGGCTAAATTTAATTGGTAATTCTATTCACATGATTGCAGACAACCATTCTTGATCGCAGGCGCCTTGGTCTAGACCTCACTCCAGCCGCTGCAGGGGAAATGTAGTAATACATGCCGGACAATCAAATGAAAGACTGACTACGAAATAAATAAGCTTGTGGGGTCCGCCAGAACGATTGACGCTTTTTGTTAGTGGCTCTCCGTTCTATCTAGTAGAGAGAGGACCACCTCTATGATGTCTATATGCCCTATTTTTGGCCGTTTTTCGAGCCGTAAACGGCCGAAAAACAGCCGGAAGATCGGAAGCAGAACGCCTCCAAACATCTGCCCATTGATTGCAATGGGAAAAACGGCGTTCTGTTCCGAGAGGCATTTTGAAAACCATCCGCATAAAAAATGGTCGCGAAAAAGAAGTGCAGGTCACTTCTTGGGCCGTTTTTGGAGCCGTTTTTCATAGACTCTATTGAAAACAGCTCCAAAAACGGCCACGAAAAACACGAGTAGCTTAAAATACGTCTGACAAATCAGGAGCTGTTTTCCCTTGAAAACAGCTCCGTATTTTCAGACGTTTTTGAGTTTGTGTGTGAACATAGCCTTATCATGCAGCACTACCACAGTGATAAATTGTGTCTGAGGATCAGACGGACCTTTCCATCCGTACAATCTGTGTCGAGCAAGGAGCATTATTGTTGCCTAGTGGCTTTCGCAAGAGCAGTGCATTAGGCAAGAATGTTTTGCCCAAATATTGCTTCGAACAATTTACCGAATGCATTTACCTTCACAAAAAAGAATAACTATAAATTACAGTTTTAGCGCTTATCATTCAACGTCTTCATTCACACTGGCCAATAAACGCTCGGAAATTGTGATCAGAATTGGCAAGTGTCAACGGGCCTCCTGAATTTCAGACGTTTTTACAAGTGCACACGTTTTTCGCGGCGTCTTTTACGGACGTAATTGGAGCTGGTTTTCATTGGAGACAATGAAAAACTGCTCCAATTACGTCCCAAGAAGTGACATGCACTACTTTGCCGCAGGCGTAATTTTATGCGCCGTCTTTTGACAGCGACGCGTAAAATGACAGCTCGTCTGCACAGAACATCGTAAGACCCATTGCAGGCAATGGGCAGATGTTTGCCGACGTATTGGAGCTGTCTTTTCAGGCGTAATTCAAGGCGTAAAGTGCCTCCATTACGTCTGAAAAGAGGTCGTGTGCACATACCCTAACTGTTGCGCATCTTATTCCAATGCCAATGGACAAAGAAAATATCATATTCCTTACAGAAACTTGTAGATAATTAAAATAAAAAATTAAGTTTTTATGGTAAAGGAGACTAGGGTTCTATGGTGATATTATTTTGGTCCGTCGAAGAGGGTCCGTGTGCTTCGACCGTAATATGATCCCTAAAATGTGGCTGTATTACAACCGTCTGAAATAGGCCATATATGTATGAAAGTTTATATTTATGTTCATTTTATGTCACCAGGAAACATAAAAGGGTTGAATGAGATTAGAAAAAAAAAACATGGCTGCCTTTCTTTTGTCCATGGGCTGTGTCTGGTATTCAAGTGAATGGGTTTGATTTGTAATACCAGATCTGCTGTCGTGCTGTTTCTGGGGAAAAAAAGCAGATTTTTTTTCTAATCGTGGCCGACCCCTTCATTTTACTATGATAACATATTAAAAATGTGTTCCCTATTCAGATTCTACAAGAGATACATATACAGATGACTCAGAACATGGAACGTACGACTGCCGCACGGATCAATCTCTGCTCATTCAGCACAAACTTAACAGACAAAAACAAGTCTCTCGGAAATCTCAAAAGGTAATCCAGAATCTCCGTCCCCAATCAATATGTGTGGAAGTTTTACATTCTGTACACAAGCTATGTACAGATAACAATCAATTCCATCACCGCATGATTATAAGGGAGTCAGATGCTCTTCAGGCAGCTCATTTCATTGCAATATCTTTATATAAACTCAGCGAGACTTGTAAAACTTATCACCTCAAGATTTTTCTTAGGCCCTGTTCACACTGAGTTTTTTTTACAGGCAGAAAAATCTGCCTCAGAAGTCCTTTAGGAATTTTGAGGCAGATTTTAAACTGCCTGCATGTATATTTGAATGTTTTTTCGCTGCATTTTTCACCCACGGCCATTGAAGCTAATGCAAGGACCGCGTGCAAAAAACGCTGCAAAAAACCCTCAGAAATGAGCGTCACAGGTTTTTCCTGGCATCCCATTGATTCAATGAAGATCAGAGGCTGAAACCGAAACCGCAGCAAGAGAAGATTTTCCTGCAAGCAGTCAAAGCTGTCCGGTTAAAAAAAAGTGCCTCGGCCTCCCATATAGATCAATGGTGGGCGATTTAGGCCATTTTTTGGCTCTGTTTCTGACGCGGTTTCTGCTTCAAAATCAGTTTCAAACTCTGTGTGAACTGACCCTTAGAGCTGTCACTGTTAATAGATTTTACTTTGTATCCTTCGGGCCCTAAAATGGGTAAAAGATGATAGATAGATAGATAGATAGATAGATAGATAGATAGATAGATAGATAGATAGATAGATAGATAGATAGATAGATAGATAGATAGATAGATAGATAGATAGATAGATAGATATGAGATAGATAGATAGATAGATAGATAGATAGATAGATAGATAGATAGATAGATAGATAGATAGATAGATAGATAGATAGATAGATAGATAGATAGATATGAGATAGATAGATAGATAGATAGATAGATAGATAGATAGATAGATAGATAGATAGATAGATAGATAGATAGATAGATAGATAGATAGATAGATAGATAGATAGATATGAGATAGATAGATATGAGATAGATAGATATGAGATAGATAGATATGAGATAGATAGATAGATAGATAGATAGATAGATAGATAGATAGATAGATAGATAGATAGATAGATAGATAGATAGATAGATAGATAGATAGATATGAGATAGATAGATAGATAGATAGATAGATAGATAGATAGATAGATAGATAGATAGATAGATAGATAGATAGATAGATAGATAGAGAGATATGAGATAGATAGATAGATATGAGATAGATAGATAGATAGATAGATAGATAGATAGATAGATAGATAGATAGATAGATAGATAGATAGATAGGTAGATAGATAGATAGATAGATAGATAGATAGATAGATAGATAGATAGATAGAGAGAGAGAGAGAGAGAGAGAGAGAGAGAGAGATAGATAGATAGATAGATAGATAGATAGATAGATAGATAGATAGATAGATAGATAGATAGATAGATAGATAGATAGATAGATAGATATGAGATAGATAGATAGATAGATAGATAGATAGATAGATAGATAGATAGATAGATAGATAGATAGATAGATAGATAGATAGATAGATAGATAGATAGATAGATAGATAGATAGATAGAATTACCTGTATTAATAACATTCTCATTTCTTTTTTAGTGTAAAGAAGATTTAACGAATAGAGAAAAGCTAAAATTCCCGACACACACAAAACCGGTATGAATTATTTTCTATTATATTGTTCTATTAGCCTCCAGGTGTTTATATTGCTGTAAATTCCGGTACATTATTATTATTAGTTTTATTGACTGAGTGTTTTCCCAGGATGACCTGTCAATGTTTAGGTTTGTCAGAACGATGTTCAGTAATTCTGTGGTAGTGTCCAGCCATGTATCAGTGATTTATGTGGGTGCAATAACTCAGCTGTGAGACCCTCCCTCACCAATGTAAGCACTTGTTTATCTCATACACAATGAACTGTCTGTTATTCATATCAATACAGAGGTGAAGCTGTGCATTGATTTATATATGTTTAATGGAAGAGATGTTTCTGCATTTACAGTATTCTGCTGATCAGTTCATGGAATATTTCCTCCACAGTCCTACTATTACTGAGAAATAATATTCATCCATTACTCATTTAAAGGAAAAAATACATATTCTGCTGTAAGTGGAATAATAGAGTCCATTCCAATGGCAAAGCACAGCAGACTTTGACCTCATTACACTTTAAAGACATTTGCTTGGCTTCTGTTAGGATGAGCTGAGCTTGCACATACGTTGTATAGTATCGGAAGCACTTAACCAGTGGAAGATATGACAGCTTTAACCCCTTAATGACCAGCCTATTTTAGACCTTAATGACAAAGCCATTTTTTAAGTTTTTCCATCGTCACATTCAAAGAGCTATAGCCTTTTCATTTTTGCGTCAACATAGCTGTATAAGGTCTTGTTTTTTTTTTGGACAAGTTGTAATTTTTAATAGCACCATTTTGGGGTACATAGAATTTATTGATTAACTTTTATAAACTTTTTTTGGGAGGGGGGAGTAGAAAAAAAACAGCAATTTCGCCACAATTTTTTGTGTCCTAAATTTACGCCGTCTACCGTGTGGTAGAAATAACACAATAACTTTATTCAGTGGGTTGTTGCGATTGCAACGATACCAAATTTGTATATTTTTTATATGTTTTACTACTTTTACACAGTGAAAACACTTTTTTTTCAAAATTATTTGTTTTTGTGTCTCCATATTTGAAGAGCCGTAACGTTTTTATTTTTTCGCCGATGCAATTGTAGGAGGGCTTTTTTTTGCGGAACGACTTTTAGTTTTTATCGGTACCATTTTGGAGTAGATGCGACTTTTTGATCACTTTTTATCACATTTTTTTTAAGGCTGGATTCAAAGAAAACAGCAATTTTGGTTTTTTATTTTATTTTTTACGACGTTCACCGTGCGGGTTAAATGATGTAATAAGTTTATAGTCGGGTCGTTACGGACGCGGCAATACCAAATATGTGTAACTTTTTTACTTTATTTTGTTTTTTAATAACAAAGCAGTTTGTAAGGGAGAAAAGTGGGTTTTTCTTATTTTTTTTATTTTTTTTTTTCACTTTTTATTAAACTTTTTTTTGCACTTTTTTACTAGTCCCACTAGGGGACTTCACTATGCGATTATCCGATCGTATTTATAATACACTGCAATACTTCTGTATTGCAGTGTATTATGCCTGTCCGTGCAAAACGGACAGGCATCTGCTAGGTCATGCCAGAGGCATGATCTAGCAGGCATTCACGACAGGCAGACCTGGGGGCCTTTATTAGGCCCCCGGCTGCCATCGGAGACACAGACACTCAGCGATTTTATCGCCGGGTGTCAGTGAGATGAGAGGGTGCTCCCTCCCTCTCTCCAAAACCACTCAGATGCGGTGCACGCTATTCAGCACCGCATCTGAAGGGTTAAACGGGTGAGATCGATACTAATATCGATCTCACCCGGTCAAGCAGGGATGCCCCCAGCCCTCAGCTACCTCTGGCAGTTGAGAGCAGGGAGATTTGACCGCTCCCTGCTCTGTTTACTTATTCCGATGCAGCGACGTAAAAAGTCTATTGCATCGGAATAAAGCCCGTTAGTGACCGACGTAAAAACACTATGGGCCGGTCACTAACAGGTTAAAACAAAGTCTGTAGCTGACTTAGAGCATATGGTTAAAGGCTATGTAAAGCTTCACACACACAGCCCCCCTTGTATATACTGCCACACAGCCTCCCTTGTATATAGTGCCACACAGCCCCCTTGTATATACTGCCACACAGCCCCCCCTTGTATATACTGCCATACAGCTCCCCCCACCCATGTATATACTGCCCTACAGCCCCCCTTGTATATAGTGCTACACAGCCCCCCTTATATATACTGCCACACAGCACCCCCTTGTATATACTGCCACACAGCTCCCCCTTGTATATACTGCCACACAGCTCCCCCTTGTATATACTGCCACCCCGCCCCCCCTTGTATATACTGCCACACAGCTCCCCCTTGTATATACTGCCACACAGCTCCCCCTTGTATATACTGCCACACAGCCCCCCTTGTATATACTGTCACACAACCCCCTTTGTAAATACTGCCACACAGTCCCCCCTTGTATATACTGCCACACAGTCCACCTTATATATACTGCCACACAGCTCCCCCCTGTGTATATGCTGCCACACAGCCCCCTTGTATATAGTGCTACACAGCAATCCCCTGTGTATATATTGCCACACAGTCCCCCCCCCAAAAATAAATATAATATTGTACTTACCTTGCCCCGTTCCCGCAATGGACGGAGCGCTGCACTGCCTTGTTGGGTGGGATGCATGCACAGACCATCGTAAATGTATTGACGTCATCACGCCGGCCTGTGCTGGCAGTCTTCCCAGCGCCTTATAGGCTGCAGGCCTAACGTGGCCTGCAGCCTATAGTATTAGTTTTTATTTGGGTCCTGAGGACGCAGATACAAGTGAATTTGGCTACCCTAGCACTGGAGCTCCCTCTAGTGCTAGCGACGCCACTACATCCCCCCGTCGCCCGTGACAGTGCGCAGGATTTAAACATTAGTGAGCGGAGGGACCATGGAAGGTGTGCGCAGCCGCGAACCTTATAGGGAACACTGATTAAGATGTGCAGAGCATTTAAGTACATCAATCTATTGTCAATTAGAAAGGTTGTTCCAATGTACACATTTATGGCATATCCACACAAAATACCTTAAATGCCTGATTGGTGGGGCTCCCACTTCTGGGACCCCTACATACTAGGAGAACAGAGTTCACTAGACCCCTGTTCTGGATTACGAGGGGGCAGGTAACAGTTTTATCAAAAGGGAGACTTAATGGAGAGATATCCATGATTTTGCTCTCTTCATTAAAGTCTATGGTAAATTTATCGCAAATTTATAAGGTGGGAAATCCCTTTAAGTTAAAAAATAAAAGGTGTCCTGTGGCTTGATTTAAAAAAACAAACATTTTCACGCAGTTTTCACATGCATCCAGGGAGACAGTTGTAGTGAAGGTCAAGTAGATGGAATGCTACTTCTAGAGCAGAAGTGGCCAAACTTTCTCATTATGGGATCTACTTTTTGTGCTTTTTGTGAAGTTTATGTTGAGCGATCTACTAGGAGACCAGGGTCAGGCACATGTTTTCCCTCTTCTGTATTGATGCCAACAAGAGGAAAGCCCGGGGGCCTCAGATCAAGGTCTTCTGATCTCCACTCTGAGATCCACCAGTAGATTACGATCTACTTTCTGGCCACCACTGTTCTAGAGACCTTCCCGGCTGTCATTATTTTTATTTCTATTCTAAGGCCCTGGTCACATTAAAAGGAGTTGCAAGAATGTAAGACAAGAGGCCACAGAGAATCTAGGCCGGAGATGATAAAACATGTACAAGAATTTTTGTTGACTCAGGAAAGAGTGAATTCCAGAATTTTTTTGGAGAGGGCAGGAGGCGATAAGGGTTTGGATGTGTGGTCTGAAGGATAGTGTGAAATCAAAGGTCATCCCAAGTCAGTGGATATTACATAATATAAGTATATAAGGGAATTGTATACACAGCAATTCTCTCATAAAGATATAATTATATTAATATTCCAATTACAATCACATTCAAAACTCTTAACATTTCCAATGTGATTGTAAGTTGAAAGGGGTTGTCTCATCACGAAGGCTAGCTTCAGAAATCCTCGGGAAATCTCCGGCTAGCTATGCGGGGGAAATGTAGTATTATCTACCAGCCATGCATAAAGAATGGTCGCCTTTGTAAGACATTGATGGTCTGAGTCCGTCAGAGCAAGAACTGATTTTTGTAGAGGGTCTCTGCTTCCAATTGGTGGACATCCATGTATGATGTCGATATGCCATAATAGGGCAAATAGTAGGGGGTCATTTAAAAACAGTGAAGACATCTCCCCGTTACACCCCTCTCTTCCCTGTCTAATCCCTGCCTGATAAGAAGAAAACATTCAATATGCACTAAATATAAAGATAAAGTAAAGTAAGCCACTGGATGTTGTAGCCTGACATTACCCTGGTAACCTTTTCCCTGTCCCATGTCTGCAATCCCTAATGCTCTGTTTTCCAACTCTGACTACACCCTAAGGATCTTACTTATTAAGACGTCACATAAATTGTATTAAACCCATAAAAATGAACTGCTAAATACTCCTTGTATAAAATCCTGAAGGGAAGAGATAAGAAGGCTGACATTTTATAATCACAATGCGTCCAGCACGTATATCTAAAACACGTTCCAGAAGGCCTACACTAGAACAAATTAGATATTAATGTTTACTTAGGCTTGTGAACCCCGTATTCCATACTTGTAGTAATAGCTCATATACGTTCTGTGTCCATTAGAAAGGTATGCTGGATAAATAAATGCATCTCTGGGGATGGAGAGAAATGCTCTGCGAATCCCATTGCAGTCAATTGTCCAAACCTACCATCAAGTTAATGGTGCAGCCGTCTCATGGCTGTGGATAAAACAGCGGTGTCTCTGTGGTTAGTTGGAAGGTGATTCACCTGCTTGGAACATTTACAAATCTCCCTGCTTTTCCGGATAGAAGCATTGAGTCACTGGATATGAATGACATGGTAGGACAGCCTTTTATACACGTTTCTGTAACTAATATGATACAGTAGACATTATTTTAACTATATCTATTATTTGTTAATTTTATGTTTTTATTTTATATGCATATATATTTTATATAATGCTATTACTTTTCAGATATACATTTATGTGATATTGACTAGGGTATGAAACCTGCCCCAGTGATTTGTAATACGTCATTGATTATGCCATGAAATAATTTTGGTTGTCTGAAAAAATACTTTTGCATCTACCAATTTTTATACTTTTTTTTATCAAATTTTTTTTTTTTATATATTCATATGGTACAAGAGTTAATATAACAGTTAATAAAAATGTATATTAATAGAGAGATTTTGAATATTTATGGGTTTATAATTTATACATTTGTATATATATATTTTTTTATTAATACTTTAAGCACACACAGGGAACATAGGTAAAATAAAAAATAATAACAATTCCTAATAATATAAGATATATAATTTACAATCTATATATAATTCACTTCACTTTTTTAAATATAGATTAGATTATTTAATATATTCATTATATAATGTAAAATAATATAGTCATAATTTACTATGATATATAAAAAAATAAAATTAAATATATTTACAAGCTAATTAAAAATAATAATAAAATTACATTTTTATTTTTTGATAGTATTTTTAATTCGTAAATCATGTGAACTAATCAATTCTCATAGTGTATAGAAATTATATTATTAGTTATAATATATAGGAGTTGCTTCTGAATATATTATGTTGTAATGTTTTTTACATGTTAACTATTTAGTGTACCAAGAAATGATTAAGAAATAACCTTAATGATGTAGACTGTCAGAAGTCTCAATGTGTTGCCTTTATGATAAACATGTAAATTTGCATCTAAAAGAATTGTCTTTTTTAAGAGCAATTTGAAGTGTATGTCATTTTCTATACTGTGAAGTTCTATCATTCAGCTCTTAGCTTCAAATTTGAATAGATTGTTCTAATCAAAGGTTTGGGTTGTTTCTGAAGTGTTTTATAGAAGATTATATATTATAAATATATATTAAAAAAATGCAACAAAATTGTCTTGATAAATGTGTTGTAGAATTTCTTAAACATAATGATATAATTCCACATTATATACTGTAGTACCAAAGTGAAAAAAAAAGTCAAATTGATGGCAACCCTACAAACCTTTCAGTTTATACTAGCATCCAGGGATGAACTATAGTAAACCTTGGAATGGGCCCCCTCTCCACTAAGTCCCCACTCTGTCTCCTATGCCTTTTCTTATGTTCCTTGGTCTTTCTGTCATCTGCATTCAATTTCCCACTGCCCCATTTACTTTCCATTATACACAGTACCCACTAACTGCACTTCTCCTATGAGTGAACATGGACCCCCTTGAACATTTGGCCCCATAGCAGTTGTTATGCCTGCTACCCTGGAAGTTA
The DNA here is from genome assembly GCF_050947455.1 of Rhinoderma darwinii. NCBI lineage: Eukaryota > Metazoa > Chordata > Amphibia > Anura > Rhinodermatidae > Rhinoderma > Rhinoderma darwinii. The sequence continues at coordinate 54,292,880 of NC_134695.1, forward strand.
TGACCGTTAGTATCTACTACAGACTAGATGCTGCTGACAGGTCTTACAGGGCAACAGATGAGAATTTAATTAAAACACACACCAAAGGCAAATTATGCCAATTTTCTAGTATACTTATACAGTATGTGCTGGGGATAGGCTTTGGGTGAATTTTTTTCTTAGTATGACTATGCAGTGACTAAATAATACTACTATACAGTTATTGATTAATACTGCCATATAGTGACTAAATTATATAATCACAACGTGGCTAAATAATACTGCCAAACAGTGACTGATTAATACCACCTTGCAGTGACATTATAACACTGCCATATAGTGATGAAAAAACAGCACTATCTTTTAAAGCACGTTGCTGACCTCTCAAGTAATAGAAAGCCCCACTCTCTGTCAGCACACACATATTTATTTTGACTTGAGCTTGACTTGATCGCAGAATAATTAAAATAGCTACAGTGTTTGCAAAGCAATGACAGACACCATCCCCTGCATAACAGCTCCTTCAACCACTGTGCCCTCAATAATAATGCCTCCTTTAAGTAGCCACTAAAAATCTACCCATTTCAATATAGCCTAACTACATTACTATATTTAAATCAATATAATTTTGTATTACTGTAATATGTTAATTATAGAAACTCATTAACTTGCTCTCTGCCATAGGAGCTTTATTTATTTCATGACTCAGAGATGTAATATACACCAAAGATAGAAGTCGTGCACTGCCCATTCAGGCCCTGCACTAGGCATAACACAGTGGGGGAGATTTACTATTACAAATGTGAGGAAGGGGATGAGGCTTAATGGTAAAGAGGTGTGGTCTAATAGTGCGTAGCATAGCTCAAAATACTTGTCACGATCTAAGGGACCCACTGGGCCGCCCTGCCGTAGCGTAGAGGCAGCTGACCAACTCACAGTCTATGCACAAAGTCTATCATAGGAGTGTGGCAAAAGGGTACCTGGGATAGTCCGGATGGCAGCAAGGGCTCTGGCACGGATGGGGCTGGAGGTGGTGGGTTGCGCCAGACGTGGCGGATGGTATCCAGGATGACAGGCAACAGCAGACGTGGAGTATTCCAGCAGGCGGAGCAAGGCACGGCTCAGGTACTATACAGGCTCGGGAACAAGGCACAGCACGGGATGCAGGATATAGGAGGCACAACAAGGGAACCCTGGGAGCAGGAAAACACTAAGGGACCATTTGCAATACAGACATGGGAAAACTACAACAATGCTCAGCAAGGAGTGGAAGGGCAGGTCCCTTTTTATAGTCCAGGGTGGTCTGGGAAATAAGAGGAGGTCTGTGGTTTGCAAGTAAGGGAAGGCTGCGGTCCGTGACCGTGGCCATTACAATACGCGGTCGTGCGCCAAAATGTCACCAAAATATTGCTGAAAAAAATGGTGTAGACTAAGCCGACCAAGTGGTGGTAAAAGGAAAAGAAAAGTGCCTAACATGTCTAGCTAAATGGACCAAGTTTATCATACAGTGTGCATCACTTTGATAAATTTGGCACTTCTGACTGCCTGTCTAAGTTTACACTGTCTAAAACTTAGATAGTATTAGTAAATCTGTCCCAGTCTATCAGACATTATTAAGGACTGCCCTGTTCCGCCCAAGTACGCCCACAAAACCACCAGATATGGCCATTTTTTAGATATTAGAAACACCTTCTCCTTTGAGGTCAGTTTCACAGGACGATCCAAGACGATTGGGATGTATGTTAATAGAGACAAAACCTACGGTAATGTCACGTCAGTCTTTCAGCCACCAAGGTTTTCTCATTACGATAATTTTTCACCTATCCACAGGGTAGGTGATAAATGTTTGATCGCTGGGGGTCTGACCGCTGGGACCCCCACTGATCCTGAGAGCCAGGATCTCGGAGTGCCCTATTTGAATGAAGCGGGACTGCGTTTGCACGACCACCGTTCTATTCACTTTCTATGGGGTTGCCGGAGATAGCAGAGATATCTTGTATATAGGTTTTAAATTATCATAATGAGAAAACCCCTTTAAGTGCCTGATCTGGCATAAACGCAAGAACTGGACACAGGGTGATATTCCTATATGCGAAGCCAGGACTGATTTTTATAACAATGCTCTGTACTGATAATGATATAGGGAAAATGTAACATGAAGTTCAACTATTTCCAGAGACATTCATGTTGTAGATTATTGCTTATCAATTGCACAATTTTTTTAATAAAATGCTCTATATATTCACCTTTTAAAAAATGAAATTAACTGCTCTGGTTTATAGGCCTGAAATAGTATTGATCACATTAGGGAGAATGTACTGAGATATGACCCTATTATACAAATGTATTGCCGCTAGATAAATACACAGGACATGCAAAGAACGGTGAGAGAAACGGTCAGCGATTATAAATTCGATTAGATATAGCAGAAGCATAACTTTTCTTCACCTGGAGCAAAAATTCAGTCTGGTGCCCCACCTAACCAAAAATGTGACTTTCCAAGCTTACAGTTGAAAGATTGACTTGTTTATACACTGCATCCCCGACCCTTGAGACCCTGAACCCGCCAACCTCCCCCTAGCTATATCCCTGAACACAAGCAGGTACCATGAAATTGAAAATAAAGAAAAAAACATTTTGAACCAGAAATGGCTGCAGAGACAGAGGTAGCAGTCACACCAGGGCCCTGGTGCCTGAGGGGGCTCAAAGGCCCCTTTGCAACATAAAAGGTTACTAGCATTATAAATTGCACATGGTAGATGGCAGGGCCTTTTACAGATTGTGCATTTGGGGCTCAGAATCTTAAAAGGGCATTCCAGTCTCATAAAATTGATGGCCTATCTTGATGTGATCGGTCAGGTTCCTATGCCGATCTGCTGCTTTGAAGGGGCCGCTGCCCTTGTCCGAAGTCTGCTTCCCCTTCATTTCCACTGCTCACGATTTACAGTATGAGAAGTGGAAATGAAGGGGAAGAAGCGACCATATGAGCACTGAGGCCCATTCAAAACAGCTGATCAGCGGGGGTACCAGGAGATGGACCCCGACCTATCACGTATTTATAGCCTATCCTGAGGATAGGCCATCAATTTTATGGGACTGGAAAACCCCTTTAAAGTTCCACTTCTGTCTGCAGGGTAAGCATTAAAATACTCCCAGCATTACTGTATACTGGGTAACTTTAGCACCAGAACAGCAGAGTTCTAATAATAGGAATTATTATTATTATTATTATTATTATTATCTTAGAAAATGGATAGGAAAGCGGTTTCCCAGTACGTTATTAACAGCTTCAAAGGTGAAACTTCACTATAAAATCCGCTCACAAAGTAGAGACAAGCCTTGTTTGGAGTTAGGGACAGATGGGGTTTGGAGAGAGAACCTTGGGCTTGGCATTTGACTTGAAAGAGTGGTGAGAGATGAGTAAATTTCCCGATTATTTTTTTATAGGGCTTATTCTATCAAATCAGCTGTCCAATTCAATTCAGTCCAAATAAATTTGCAGCAAATCACAAGTGCCCCCATTGCACAGTCTGTCTCTCTGATGTGTGATGTCTTCTAGAACTGTATCTAAGTTGGGTTCATTCCTAGTAGAGTCAAACAGGTCAATCGGAGCACTTGCAATTCCACCCTTAAAATAAAAAAAATACCCTACTCACCTCCCCTGGGCTCCCATCGCGACACTTCCCTGCCGGTCTTCTGAGATGATGCAGTTTTGTACTATGTGACAGATGCTGCGACACGTCCATGGCAGACTCCTGAGATGACGTAGTTTTGTCCCATGTGACTGCTGCCTGTGATTGACTGCAGCGTTCACATGGGACAAAACAACATCATCTCAGGAGGCGGCCAGGGACGTGTCGCAGCTGCGGTCACATAGGGCAAACTGATGTAATCTCAGGAGACCGGCAGGGATGTGTCGCTATAGGAGGGACGGTGAGTATTAATTTATTTTATTTCTTCTTCTCCCTTCTACCTTTTTCTAATCTATTTGTGCAGCCCAAACCCCAAAAGATTCGTATTTCGCCGAGTTTGAAACTTTGGGGAATTTAAACCAAAAAAGTTATGTTACTAGAAATGTGAGGAGGAAAAAACTCAAATCAAAACTGGCTGCGGTAGAAAGGAGTTAAAGGGAAGGCAACATCTGGGGAGACCAGGCTACCAGCCTTTACCCTATTTATCTTGCAGACAGATAAAGACATATTTTGGTGGGTGGGAGAGGGGTCATGGATTGTAAAACTGATTGTTGTATCTATCATGGATAAGATAAAGGTTTGGCGGGTTTATTTCCCGTGGTGCCTTTTGCCAGATTATAAATATAAATGCTTCCTTATGTACAAGAACAACTTATAACAGCACAGAAATGAGCACAAGTAGATAATTAATAGAAGCTTTTAGCCATGAAACAGTAGCCGGCAGTCAGCGTTCGGTAAGCTGTGGTTCTGGCTTTCACGCAGGTGTCTAATCTCCGCTGTCTGCTTACTACTCCTTTCATTTAACAGGCAGCAATTTCTAAAGGTGATAACACAGCCAATCATGTCCTGGACATGAAAGGGAATACACTTTCAGCAAGTAAAAAAGACCATAGAATTGTAAAATAGGTCACGGAAACACAATATTCCGCTAACCATGAAGGTCAAGCTCTTGGAATTAATTAGATGGACCAAGCTTGGAGATATTCCACACTCATTACCTCGAAAGAATGGACATAAAGTGTAATGAAACAAATCTTAACAGCCTGTATAATAGGGAGCTGATTTGTAGCTGACACTGGGGTTGCATTTGGTGCCTTGCTGTTACTATGAGGCCAAGTCTTCATAATTCCGGACAAAGATATTATGTAATTCTAGAATAGTGAAAACAGGGCATTGAAGGGCTTTATGTACCGAAATAATAGGGCAAACATAATGCCTATTCTATCATCTATCATAATGCCTATTCTATCATCTATGCTGTTTTTGCTTCAGCTGTTTTACGTTGAAACCCAACAAGTCTCTTGGTCTAAATCCCAATGAAGACCCAAGATCTAGGTGTGCCCAAGTAAGATGTGACCAACACTAGCGCTGATGGGAGACAGTCTTAGCATCTCTGTGGTTCCTTACCACCTGCTACCTTTCACAGAATAGTGGATCAGTTCCACCATGCTTGGTGGTGTCCCAGACCTCTTGTGTGAGAAGAACACCTCAACGGGTTATCGTGGTGGCCACCTGATACCTTTTACAGACTAAAGAATCTGATAGTCTTGATTATGTAGCAATATGTCTATGTCGCTCACTACAATTTTCAATTATACTATGACACAAGGGCAAAGAAAATAATAGTGCTGTAATGATAGGGGTAAGGCAACAAACAAGTGAGCCCTAATCTACCCGCCACTCAGTCCCTGCCTACTTGCAACGACGCACCCTAGTCGACGGGGTACAACTGGGCGACGGTCCCTACGCTCAATAAGTGCACGACAGACAAACAGACAAGGGTACACAGAAGCAAGGGAAAAGGGGCAGATGCCCACGGCAACACCGTGAGCAACAAGAGTGGTGAACGAGCCGAGTCAAACCAGGAGTGTACGAGGTACCAAACGCAGAGCAGGAGAGTAGTGAACAAGCCGAGTCAAACCAGGAGTGTACGAGGTACCAAACGCAGAGCAGGAGAGTAGTCAGTAAGCCAGGGTCAATATGAAGCAGGGTCAAATAGATCAAGAAGCTGCAGCAGGGCCAGGAAACCAAACAAGAAGAATCACAAGCAAGGAGGAACAGGAAAGGCAGGTATAAATAGACAGAGGGCGGGAGCTAGCTCCATCTGGCCAGGCTGTGATAGACTCTCCCACTCCTAAGCCTGCCATCCTGAGTGGTGGAAGACGGAGTCAGTCTCACAGACATAGAAGCAGGTGCAGACTGATTACCTATGGGTGTAGATACCAGAAGCTGTGCCTGGCAGATCCTTAACAGTACCCCCCTTTTATGAGGGGCCACCGGACCCTTTCTAGATGGACCTGGTTTATTGGGGAAACGAAGGTGGAACCTCCTGACCAATACCCCAGCGTGAACATCCCGGGCGGGTACCCAAGTCCTCTCCTCAGGCCCGTATTTTCTCCAATGGACCAGGTACTGGAGGGAGCCTTGGACCATCTTGCTGTCCACAATCTTGGCCACCTCGAATTCTACCCCCTCAGGGGTGAGAACGGGGACAGGAGGTTTCCTCGAGGGAGCCAAGGACGGGGAGTAGCGTTTGAGGAGGGAGGCATGAAACACGTCGTGTACTCGAAAAGATGGGGGCAACTCCAGTCGGAAGGAGACAGGATTGAGGACTTCGATGACCTTGTACGGCCCTATAAACCGGGGAGCAAACTTCTTGGACGGGACTTTAAGGCGCAAGTTCTTTGACGATAGCCACACCAGATCCCCGACCATAAACAAGGGGTTAGCACAACATCTTCTATCTGCCTGAGTTTTTTGTATGCTCTGGGACGCCTCTAGGTTCTTCTGAACCTGGATCCATACTGTGCACAGTTCCCGATGAACGACCTCTACCTCGGGATTGTTGGAACTACCAGGTGAAACGGAGGAGAACCGTGGATTAAACCCAAAATTACAGAAAAAGGGGGAGACCCCTGACGAGTTACTGAACCGGTTATTAAGGGAAAATTCGGCGAGGGGAATGAATGAGACCCAATCATATTGACAGTCAGAGATAAAACACCTTAAATATTGTTCTAGAGACGTATTAGTCCTCTCAGTTTGGCCATTAGTTTCAGGATGGAAGGCAGAGGAGAAGGACAGATCAATCTCCAACTTTTTACAGAAGGCTCTCCAAACGAAAGAAACAAATTGTACCCCTCTGTCAGAAACAATATTGACAGGGACCCCATGGAGACGCAGGATGTGTTTGACAAACAAGGTAGCTAACATCTTAGCATTGGGTAGTTTTTTGAGGGGCACAAAGTGGCACATCTTACTGAAGCGGTCTACTACAACCCACACCACCGACTTGCCTTGAGATGGAGGCAAATCGGTGATAAAATCCATGGAGATATGGGTCCAAGGTCTCTGGGGAATGGGCAAAGAACGTAGTAAGCCCGCTGGTCGGGACCTGGGAGTCTTGGACCTAGCACAAACCTCACAAGCGGCGACGTAGGCCTTAACGTCTTTAGGCAACCCAGGCCACCAATAGTTTCTGGCAATGAGGTGCTTGGTACCCAGGATACCTGGATGACCAGATAGTGCGGAGTCATGATTTTCCCTAAGTACCCTTAGCCGGAATTGCAGGGGGACAAACAGCTTGTTCTCACGAAGGTTCCCGGGAGCTGAACCTTGATCAGCAGCAATTTCAGAAACTAAATCAGAATCAATAGAGGAAATTATTATACCTGGAGGCAAAATCCAAGCAGGATCTTCCTCCGAAGGAGGGCTGGCAATGAAGCTACGCGACAGTGCATCGGCCTTAATATTTTTAGACCCAGCCCTATAGGTAACCAAAAAGTTGAATCTGGTAAAAAATAACGCCCATCGAGCTTGTCTCGGGTTTAGCCTCCGGGCAGATAGGAAAACCAGATTCTTGTGGTCGGTAAGGACCGTTACCTGGTGCCTAGCCCCCTCCAGGAAGTGGCGCCACTCTTCAAATGCCCATTTAATGGCTAAGAGTTTGCGGTTGCCAATATCATAGTTACTCTCAGTGGGCGAAAACTTCCTGGAGAAGTAGGCACAGGGACGGAGATGGGTGAGGGACCTGGTACCCTGGGACAAGACAGCCCCCACTCCCACCTCGGACGCGTCAACCTCCACGATAAATGGCTCCATTTGGTTGGGCTGAACCAACACCGGGGCCGAGATAAAGCACTTCTTAAGGACCTCAAAAGCCTGGACAGCCTCAGGAGGCCAGTGGAGGAGATCAGCACCCTTGCGAGTGAGATCCGTAAGAGGCTTAGGGATGATCGAGAAGTTAGCAATAAATGTCCTGTAATAATTAGCGAACCCCAAGAAGCACTGTAACGCCTTCAGTGAGGCAGGTTGGACCCATTCCGCCACAGCTTGGACCTTGGCGGGGTCCATGCGGAATTCATGAGGAGTGAGGATTTGACCCAAAAATGGTATCTCCTGCACCCCAAACATAAATTTTTCGGTCTTCGCAAACAGTTTGTTTTCCCGAAGGACCTGGAGCACCTTCCTGACATGCTCAATGTGGGAGGACCAGTCCTTGGAAAACAAGAGGATGTCATCAAGGTACACTACAAGAAATATCCCCAGGAAATCTCATTTATGAAATTCTGGAAGACCGCGGGAGCATTACACAACCCAAAGGGCATGACGAGGTATTCGAAATGACCTTCGGGCGTGTTAAACGCAGTCTTCCACTCATCCCCCTCTTTGATGCGGATAAGGTTATAAGCCCCCCGTAGATCAAACTTAGAGAACCATTGGGCCCCCTGAACCTGATTAAAGAGATCAGGAATCAAAGGAAGGGGATACTGGTTCCTTACAGTGACCTTATTCAAGTTACGGTAGTCAATGCATGGCCTAAGACCACCATCCTTCTTCCCTACGAAGAAGAAGCCAGCACCTACCGGAGAAGTAGAGGGGCGAATGTAACTCTTGGCCAGGCATTCCTGGATATACTCTCTCATGGCTTCACGTTCGGGACAAGAGAGATTAAATATCCTACCCTTAGGGAGCTTAGCTCCTGGTACCAAATCGATAGGGCAATCGTATTCTCTATGAGGAGGTAACACTTCGGAGGCCTCCTTAGAGAAAACATCAGCGAAGTCCTGAACAAACTCAGGTAGCGTGTTCACCTCCTCAGGGGGAGAAATAGAATTAACAGAAAAACATGACGTTAAGCATTCATTACCCCATTTGGTAAGATCCCCAGTATTCCAGTCAAACGTGGGATTATGCAACTGCAACCAGGGAAGGCCTAAAACCAAATCGGACGATAATCCCTGCATCAACAGTACAGAGCACTGCTCCAAATGCATGGAGCCAACAAGGAGTTCAAAAATAGGGGTATGCTGTGTAAAATAACCATTAGCAAGAGGAGTGGAGTCGATACCCACTACCGGGACAGGTTTAGGCAAATCAATCAAAGGCATAGCTAGAGACATATCAAATTCCACAAACATGATATTAGCAGACGACCCTGAATCCACGAAGGCACTGCCGGTAGCAGACCTACCACCAAAAGAGACCTGAAAGGGAAGCAAGATTTTATTACGTTTCATATTTACGGGAAATACCTGTGCGCCCAAGTGACCTCCCCGATGATCACTTAGGCGCGGAAGTTTTCCGGCTGCTTATTCTTACGCCTAGGACAGGTGTTCACTTGATGCTTGTCATCCCCACAATAGAAGCAGAGACCATTCTTCCTGCGGAACTCTCTACGTTGTTGGGGGGACACGGAGGCCCCGAGTTGCATAGGTACCTCCAAGTCTTCCGTGGAAGAACGAAGCAACGGAACCTCTGGATGCTGTAATGTCGGGGTAGGGAGACAGACAAGTGAGCCCTAATCTACCCGCCACTCAGTCCCTGCCTACTTGCAACGACCCGCCCTAGGCGACAGGGTACAACTGGGCGACGGTCCCTACACTCAATAGGTGCATGACAGACAAACAGACAAGGGTACAAAGAAGCCAGGGAAATCGGGAAGTTGCCCACGGGAACACCGTGAGCAACAAGCGAGGTGAACAAGCCGAGTCAAACCAGGAGATGAGCGAGGTACAAAAACGCAGAGCAGAAGAGTGGTCAGAAAAGCCAAGGTCAATCACAAGTAGAGGATCAGTAGTTCAAGAAGCTGCAGCAGGGCCAGGAAACCAACAGAGAAGAATCACAAGCAAAGGAGGAACAGGAAAGGCAGGTATAAATAGACAGAGGGCGGGAGCTAGCTCCGTCTGGTCAGGCTGTGATAGGCTCTCCCACTCCTAAGCCTGCCATCCTGGGTGGTGGAAGATGGAGTCAGTCTCACAGACATAGAAGCAGGTGCAGACTGATTACCTATGGGTGTCGACACAGAAGTTGTGTCTGGCAGATCCTTAACAGATGCATCATGGGGGAGTCAGAGGAGAAAACACAAAAACGTTCACGTTGTCGTTCCCTGAGACGTTCGTCAAGTCGTACCGCTAAAGCCATAACCTGGTCTAGGGAGTCAGAAGAGGGATAGCTAACTAGCAGGTTTTTCAGGGCGTTCGACAGACCCAACCTAAACTGGCACCTTAAGGCAGGGTCATTCCACCGAGAAGCTACGCACCACTTCCTAAAGTCAGAGCAATACTCCTCAACAGGTCTCTTACCCTGACGTAAGGTCACCAGCTGACTCTCGGCAAAGGCAGTCCTGTCAGTCTCGTCATAAATGAGTCCGAGAGCAGAAAAGAAAAGATCAACGGAGGAAAGTTCAGGGGCGTCAGGAGCCAAGGAGAAGGCCCATTCTTGGGGCCCGTCCTGGAGCCGGGACATAATTATACCCACCCGCTGGCTCTCAGAACCTGAGGAGTGGGGCTTTAAGCGAAAATAGAGCCTACAACTCTCCCGAAAGGAGAGAAAAGTCTTCCGGTCCCCTGAGAACCGGTCAGGCAACTTGAGGTGGGGTTCAAGAGGTGAGGTGAGGGCACTACCATGGTAGCGCCAGGCTGGTTGACCCTCTGAGCCAGGGCCTGGACCTGTAAGGAGAGACCCTGCATTTGCTGAGCCAGGGTCTCAAGGGGGTCCATAGTAGTGTGAGGGACCAGGGTAGACTAGGTATATACGGCTTGTGATTATGTAATGATAGGGGTAAGAAAACAGACAAGTGAGCCCTAATCTACCCGCCACTCAGTCCCTGCCTACTTGCAACGACCCGCCCTAGGCGACGGGGTACAACTGGGCGACGGTCCCTACGCTCAATAAGTGCACGACAGACAAACAGACAAGGGTACACAGAAGCAAGGGAAAAGGGGCAGATGCCCACGGCAACACTGTGAGCAACAAGAGTGGTGAACGAGCGAGTCAAACCAGGAGTGTACGAGGTACCAAACGCAGAGCAGGAGAGTAGTGAACAAGCCGAGTCAAACCAGAAGTGTACGAGGTACCAAACGCAAAGCAGGAGAGTAGTCAGTAAGCCAGGGTCAATATGAAGCAGGGTCAAATAGATCAAGAAGCTGCAGCAGGGCCAGGAAACCAAACGAGAAGAATCAGAAGCAAGGAGGAACAGGAAAGGCAGGTATAAATAGACAGAGGGCGGGAGCTAGCTGTGGCCAGGCTGTGATAGGCTCTCCCACTCCTAAGCCTGCCATCCTGAGTGGTGGAAGACAGAGTCAGTCTCACAGACATAGAAGCAGGTGCAGACTGATTACCTATGGGCGTAGATACAGAAGCTGTGCCTGGCAGATCCTTAACAAGTGCCTCCAACTTTCTACTACAATGTTTCAAGGAACTGTGTTAATGATTCCAATGCATTGTAACTACTGGTGGACTGTGATCCATTGGAGAAATTGCACACTGGTGAAGGAATTGCTAGAGAGCCAAGGACAGGAATTCTACGAAGAACCACTCTCTCTTCACAAATAACCAGTTGGGGAAAAAGAGGTCTGCATAGATCTCTTGCATAGGTGCCTTCTGCTGTCTATGTGTCATGGATGGATGTCATGGCATGGACAAACAGTCTTCAAATTCCCAGGAACTTCCTGAACTATCTCTTAAAAAACAGGGCAGCGCCCACATCATGGGCCATATAACAGAAATTGTGATTCTTAAGTCCTAAACATGGAAAGATACCCTTGGTTTGTTCACTACTGATTTCACCAGTTGGACATAGGGAAAACTGTAGTCTTGAACCATTCTAATAGACTGTGATGGTGCCGAATGCAAGATTTTAGCATAGTATAGTTCACCTGTCGTTGTCAAGACATGTTAGGAGTTGTAATTTTGTCACAGGTTGGAAAGTCACAAGTTGGAAAACACTGGTCTAGTCAATGAGAAGGTGCAGGTGACACAATCTATGAGTGTACTCATCCACTCCTTGCAGACCACCTATGAAGGCCACCATCACTACGGTTACCATAACGGTTAATAGAAAGTTTTTTCAGACCCTTATTCAGTCTTTAAGGGAAAAGTAGGTGACAACTAGAGATGGTAGAATCGATTCGCTGAGTTCAAGATTTGCAGGAAATCAGGCAATGGAGAATAGGATTTTTAAATTATGTAAATTGTGTAAATTCTTGTATTTATTGTAATAACAACCAAATTAGTTGTCCAACAGCTTTCCTGGAAATCGATACAGTTCTATGAAATAAAATATGAGGACAATCCGTATATATATTATAACTTTACAACTTGATCTTTGGGGAAATTTCCTTTCAGGCGGCAACATTACCAAGATATGTACACTTGTGATCATTTAAGGTCTTCGAACACTGCTCATCACAATCTCTAGCAGTGTTACATCCGATTAACCATTTGTTTTTGTTGTTTTTTTTGCAACTCTCCAGAATGAAATGACTTCAGTGGCGTCACTTGGCTTATATTTTAAAGATGGAATAAAACGCATTGATTATATTTTGGTATATAAGAAATCAAGCCCGCAGATTGAGAAGCGCAGCACCTTCGAAAAGAACCTCAGAGCTGAGGGCTTAATGCTGGAAAGGGAAGTAAGTGTCTTAATCTAGTATACGGGGTGGAGTAAACTGAGCTGGATGCATTTGTAATAGGTTTCTGCAGCTAAATGTCACTCCTTATCGTTATTTTTATGCCACTACTTGTTTGTAACAGCATGCTTTAAATTAAAATATTAATGGGACGGCTGTGTGCCTGCTTTTAGCCTTTAACATTAAATCAATTTTGGATGACTGAGAATCCCCCAACCGTAGTGACGGATGTTTTATGTGTCTAGTGTGAAACATCAAGGAGCACTTTGCTTCAACTTACATAATTGCTGAGCAATTTAGTTTCTATGTGTTTGTTTTTTTATGATTGTGTGTATCTGTGTCTAGTGCTTCTATAAGGACCTACATAAGTACATTCATATGGATTTTTATAGTAAATATTATATGTTCTAAGATATAGGGTTCAGACCCTTAGGGGTGACTTGGTCTTGGTTATAGTTCTACTCAGAGCAGCCAGGGTTTATGGAGAAAAGTGTCAGCTCAATAGGGAAAGGCTAAAGGCTCTTTGTCTAACCACTAAGAAGAAGTACGTAAATATGCAGGTACAGCGTATGGATAGGAATACAGCATTTCCACTATATATGAATAATAAATCACTGATAATTATAATGCATATTAATGAGTAATTGAGTCATTTATTTGGTTTATTTATTAACAATTCTATTCAGCTGTTTCAAAGTTACATATGTCTATGGGAAAACTGGGTGACAAAGAATAAAGGCCCTTTTACACGGGCCAATGATTGGGCAAACAAGCGCTCATATGAACGCTCGTTCCCGATCATTGCCCTGTGTAAACAGGGCAACAATCAGCCAATGAAAAAGCAAACGCTCATTTATTGGCTGATCGTATAGTTTATGCAGCACAAAATATCATTGTTGTATAAACAGGGAGATTTGCTGCCGGCATGATGAAAATGCATGGTGACAAGAGATCGTAGTAACAATTGCTCGTCCCCATACATTACTGATCATAGCTCCTTGTGAAAGGAGCAAACGAGCGACGATCAACGAGCTGTCTCGTTGATCGGTGCTTGTCTTTACAGCTCATATTGGCCAGTGTAAAATGATCGAGCATGGCTAGAGTCCTGAATGTTAATAATGCAGTGAGGGGGCTGGGGAATGCATCTCTACATAGCTAAGTAGATTGAGATTAGAAAAAATAATGCACTTTTTACAAAAACAGCGACTCTCTTATCCATAGGCTGTGCCTGGTATTGCATCTCAGCCAGGGGCGGACACAAACAACTTAAAGCCACTGTCATCAGTTTATTAATTCCCTATCTCCTAACTAATCTAATAGATGCTATGATACTGATCACTACAGTGTGATTTGTTTTAAAAAAAAATGTTTATTATTTGCAAAGTTATGAGCATTTTTGTAAATATGCGAATGTTGCTGTAATAGCCAAATAGGAGGTGACTCTTTTCACTCTGGGCGGTGTAATGTTTTCTGTATGACGCTGTCCAATCAGCATACAGCTTCTCTCCCTTCCCAGCCCAATAACAGTGTGATTATATAGTATACAGCTTCCATTCCCGACTGTGTATACAACTGGTGATATCTCCAGTCGTATCACAGATAGATCACTTCAATCCACATGTCATATGAAAGATTAGAATCTCATCTTTCATATGCCACTAAAGCCGCTGTTCTAGGTGGTCCAAAGCCCAAGATATGGCTGATTGAAGTGATCCCCCATCCCTCCAGCCTTAGTCTCTCACGCTGTGAGAAGCAGCTTCATACTGATTGGACAGTGTCAGAGGCTGTGAGGTAGCTCCACCCCAGGAGAATCGCTGATGGTGACACCCACTTGTCAAGTATAGGCTAATTTACATATTTAGAAAAAAAGGTCATAACTTTTAAAATAATAAACCTTTTGGGACACAATTTTCACTATCATTATCAGTGTGACAGCGCCTATCAGAATAGCCAAGAGATAGGGCAATACTAAACTAGTGACCAAACCTCTTTAAGGCCCCTGTGCAAGAAAAGTTTGTAAGACCCTTCTGCCAACATACCCACAGCTATTTTGTCATTATTTCTCTGGAAAATTGCCAATAGCCTTAATTTCTCCTGCAACGATAGGTAGCATCCCTGGTGGTCTAAGCTAGTGTAGTGAAGGGGTTAAAGGTGTTGTCCAGGATTAAAAAAAACATGGCTGCCACACCTGTCTATGGGTTGTGTCTGGTATTGCATTTTAGCTTCATTGAAGTTAATGGCGTTGCAATACCACCAACAATCTGTGGACAGGTGTGGCACTGTTTTTTGAAGAAAGCAGTCATGTTTTTCTAATCCTCTACAACCCCTTTAACTCATTGTGAAGGGGTTAACTATCTATACTAAAGGCCGCAGGACTTCATCCTCTTGCTCTTTCTTCTGTGACTGTAGACTGCTCAGACACACATATTACATCATCAGCTATCAACCAATCACAGAGAAGTCCGGTCATAGAGGCTTTGTGATTGGCTGACTGGGATGACGCAGAGTCTGTTTAATCTATGAGAGACCCATGTAAAGTGTTAGCAGGGAGAGGCATAATACTAGTTTTAAGCCCCTCCTTTGCCTAGAATTGTCCCTCTCTACAGGGACCCCTTTACGGGCTGCACAGGCTATATGTCCGCCCCTGAGCTCAGCCCCATTCATTCGGAACAATCTGTCCTTATTTAGGACTCTTCATCCATCTGTGCTTCTTGTCTACAGCAATATGTTTTGGTTGGGAATGTAAAATTTCAATCTACTCTGTTTAAAAACAAAATGCAAGCTCTGCAGGGTACAACCTTCTCCTGCAGACATTGCTGGACCCTAAAATGTTTGTAATCTGATCTGCAGAGGAAGATAGAAAAAGTTGTGTGGGTATAAAACGATCTTCTGGTGTGTCTTTGAGATATGTGAGGAGAAAACACTGGTGAAGGTCAGTGACATGCCTAAAGAAGCGCCCCACAGCAGAAGATCAAAATGTGCCCCTCAAGATGTTGCCAGGTCTTCCCACCCAAGACACAGGAGCCTTCCTGATGTTTTGAGAGAGGCGTCCTGTTCGGGTTCTACAACCCAGTAGTGGGATGGAACCAAGCAGGGCTGGGCCCCTTCTCGCCAAGGGTCCAATAGCAGCTGGTGTAGGTCTATGTGCATGGACCGGCTATTCAATGGCTTTCCCGTTCTATCATTGAGTTTTTACTGGCACGTTGTTGAGGATTGTTCTGGGCATTGATGTGTAATCTCATCTTAATGGACCCTACTTTTATTACTTTCTCACTTGCCTGATTGACGTGGCAGAATTTTTTTTAAAGAGAAAACCTTACTGTGTTTGTGCTACATCCAAAGGTCGCTTTACTGTTTGCCATCTGTAAAGAAACTCTGACGTTCAGCATTTAAGTACCAGAGAACATGATCTCTTCTGTATGTCAATAAAAATAAAAACAGCTGCTATTGTATTTGTGTGCACAGTTATGAGTGTTATTCTTTGCATTCGATAAGTGGCAGATGTGTCATTGGAAGGTGGAGCTGTCACGGCACTTGCCAAACCGGGTGATAATATGCTCCATAGTTCCTACGTCTCTTTCCTAGCAGTACCCTCAAGAGATAATGTCTGTCCTTTGTTCTCTGAAGGCCAACCTTTACATGTCGAGTACAGAAAGCCACAACAAGCCTCTCCAGAACACAAGTGATAACACAAAGAAGCTTGTAATTTTGGATGACTTATCTCAAATATACTTAAAATTCCAGTAAACATATTCCAAATGTGAGCTATCATTGGGACGAACCAGAGACTTCTCTGTATATATATCTATCAGCGTCCTGATTCCTAATTCACGTATTAATGAAGGCTCCATACAGTACAGCCACAGATACAGCATTCCCAAAGGCATCCATACAGTCAGGCAGGAAGCCACCATTGCAAAAATAAAGATCGGTCCCCCTCTTGTGTATAAATCCAACCAGACCTCTATCAAGATCATGAAATGTCCTGAGATTGTCCCTCAACCCCCCTTACCAATGACTTAAAAGAGGGAATGGCTGTTGGTTCTTCATCCTTATTTGCTAGGGTTGCTATCCTCATTGACAATGGGAAGGGTGAAGTCAACCGGATTTGGGAACCTCATTCTACAAGGACCTCATAGAGCTTGCCTGAGATGCCTCTATGCTGCATATACTCTTGATCAGTCTTTACTGTCTTTACACAGTTCTGTGCACTGAAGTTCTCTTTTACCTGGGTGGAACTTAGAGAACTGCTCATCCTGTGCCTTCTGGTTCATGAATAGAGAGCTAGGATTGAAGTGGTGATTGACACAGGAGAACAGTAGAAGATAGGAAGCAGAACCCCCGGAGAACTGGTCGGCAGCCCATGTGAGCTTTATAATAGCAGATTTGAATGGTTGCCTCTCAACATCTGTTACCCATATAGGAGACCAAGAAAAATAAATAAATAGCTAAATGTAAGCAGATGGATTAGGACTTTTTTTTATTATCTTGGGGGAGCTGCCCTTTAAGCAATTGCCTAAACATTTCTGGAAAATACCTCCAAGGTGGAGCTGCACTTTCCAACGGTTTCCCACCAACAGTTTCCAACCATAGACAAGTCAATTATCTTACTGTTTTCTATTGATTATCGAAGATATAAATGGGGAATCTGTTGAATTTCCCTATCCGGTTAAGTGATATGATTATCTCTACTTATAATTACAGATTAGCAATTTTTTTTTATCTGATGCAAATTTAGTCACAATTTACAAGTCATTTGGATGCATTGGGAGAACTGATCTTGCTAGGTTTGAGATTCACTTAGGAGAACAGATTCTCCCATTGTATTCTATGGCAAATCCGGCAAAAAGATTTGCTGATCTTTACTTATAGTAGATGAGCAAATTTTTAAAAATTCTACTCTCTGATCCACTGCAAAATCTAGCATATTGATTCTACCATTTCTAATCATCTAATAGAGATGACCAAATCTCTGAAAATTCACCTTGGTACCATTTTGCCAATGGGTACGTTTTCTATTTGGTGTTCATGGTACATATGAGACAACGAAGGCAGAAATACAGATCCATATTCAAGTATATCAACCTCCGTTGACCTACATGCATTCCACTGTGGATACATAATTGAAAATTCACTCATCTGGGAAACACCAACAAGGCAAATTTTCTAAATTTTTCTAAAAATTCACTAATTTCTAAGGGCAGGGGCTCTTTATTCAGGTTTGTACACTGTTAAAAGGATGTAGTTTGTTCCTTACTGACTATTTTTCTATTTTCTATTTTTGATTGTTTTTTAGTCATTAAAATTTAAACCCGTTTGCTTTTAATAAAATTTTCATATTTCTCCTTATTATAGAATTCTATAACCAACAACGACATTATGTTTGTAAAAGTCCATTGTCCATGGGACACATTGTGCAAATACGCCGAGCGGATGAACATCAGAATGCCTTTTAGGTATATTTGTTTTGGGTCTTTTCTTTAAGTCATAACTTTCCTTAAGTGCTGAGTGTCTGAAATTTTTTGCCTGTCTGCACAGTAATGTGCTAATTATTGCTGGAAGGATGTGTCACTATCCGACAGACCATGTTTTCATGTTTTATTAATGCTGCTTTACTCTTTTGGATTATTACTCTGCATTTAACAATGACTTCTATTATCGGGATGATTCGTGACATAAAGTGACGCTACACTTTTCGAGCCATTTTGAAGATTATGTTTAGCAATTACTTTATTGGCAATTTACCACTGCCATGCTATTACTAGAATCACTTACTCTTACATGACCTTACAAATTTGGTACCTTAAAGGGTAAATAAGCATTTAAAAAACTTTTGACATGTCATAGTGACATGTCAGAAGTTTTGATCGGTGGGGGTCCAAGGACTGAGACCCCCACAATCGCAAAAATGAAGCTGCAGAAGCACTTGGGTGGGCGCTGTGCAACTTAGTTTCTGATGGGCTTTCACCGCTGGCTCGGCTTTCAGAGGAAAACCGATAAGAAACTAAGCGGCACAATGCTCACCCCCATCACTTTCTCCACTTTGTTTTAGAGATTGGTGGGGGTCTCAGTGCTCAGACCCCCACTGATCAAAATGTCTGACATATCACTATGCCATCACAAAAGTTTTTTTCAAATTTACCCTTTAAATATTCTGCCAGCATTTTAAGCAAGGGAATGTGAATTTTCAGGAGCAGAGAGTGTAACAATTCTCTATTATAATGTTTAAAGGGGTTGTACCAGAATCAAAAGTTATCACTTATCCACAGGAAAATAAGATGATAATTGTCTGTTTGTGGAGGGGGTAGGGTTTGACCTACCGATCATGTGAACGGCGGTCCCAAAATCCCCGTTTCTGCTCACTGTTTGACCGATGTGAGGAGGGCTTTAAATGGAGTGGTGGTCGAGCATGCATGCTGCCGCTCCATTCAAAGTCCATGAGAATGACGGAAAAGTGCTTGGCTGTTTCCAACAGTCCCATAGACATTGAATGAAGGCCACTGCGAATGCTCGGCTGCAGCTCCATTCAAGCTCCTCCTCACTGCGGGGATGCAGAGAGGACGAAAGGCGTTCACGCGATCGGTATTGGTCCCAGCAGTGGGCCCCCAGCAATCAGACAATTATCACCTATACTGTTTCTCTGGCTGGACTGAAAAAGGGCATGCCTTAAAGTGGCCACATATAGCCCATAAGGCTAAACATTGTATTTGTCAATAATGAGTGCCAATACCAGGTGATCTTTTTTTAAATTATTGTTCAGTGCATCCAAAATAGAAAATTGAACACATTTGCAAATAGTTTTGAATAAAATTATCCTACATTTTTAACCACAGCTCTTATGTGGACCTCTGTGTCTCCATGGTAACAGACTACAATCCTACTCTGTGTGTAGACTGATCCTGCAGTCATACTCCATTTATTTGGCTTATTAAAGGCTATGTACCATTGTTTTGACCAAGGGTGATTTTAATTAGAGTAAAGCTAGCACCTACCTAGCCTGAGTCTATTCTGCAAGCTTAGACCGAGAACAGATGTGTATTTTCAGGTTAGGGACTCACTTAAAAGAGGTCACCTTGTCGTGGCAGGTGGACTCACACAATTTGATCAAGATGTGCGCTAAGAACCTCCTTCTTGTAAGTAAACGTAGCAGTAATGCATCTTTTTTTGTGTTATAAGTTCATAACTTAGATGTGATTGATTACAGATGGATCCTGCGTGTCAGAGACACACAGGACCCGCTGACACTGAACCCGTCAATCCCGCGGACCTGATTAATTCAGGTCTTAGCGAACAATACATATGCTCTGTCTACAGAATACAAAGGCACCTGTATTTCAATGTATCTAAAAAAGTACAAATAATTTTTAATAAAATGTATTTAGGAAGTTGCACCAATCACACTGATACACAATTTTTTTTTTTTTTAAAACACGATGTCAATGGTGTACATAGCCTTTAACCTAATAAATGTACGTTAGTAAAAGTAAAGGCCTGATGTAAGGGGGGTATGACTGTCAGATCAGACTACCCAGGGTTTGTAGTCTGTAATCATGGGGCACATAGATCTGCATAGTAACTGTATACACAAAACAGTCGGAGTTTATTAATCAAGACTATTTGCAAAGTTGCCTAATTTTATTTTATTTTATTAAAGATGCATTGAGGCAATAAAAAAAAGATTTACTTACCCTTCAAAGGTATACCAATGCCAATTGTATAAAAATAATATATCCAATGCAGTGTTCTTACTGGAAGTGCACTACGAGGTGCAGCCCAATAATACTGCAGGATTGCCAGGGTATACTAGTTCCCCAAGATTTTCCTGTCATCTTATCAGAATATTATAGGCCGTTTTCAAAGATTTGCTATTAATTCATAGACTATTCTTAAAGAGTTCAGATAATATTATATACAGTAACGGTGTTTTTTTTTTGTTGTTGTTCGCAATTCTCTTATATATTCCTATTGCTTTAAATACAATAATTACTTTGAATATATGGCTACAAATTAGGTAGATCTTAAAGGGGTTGCACGCTTTGTGCAAACTCTACTTGTTAGGAGAGTTCCTTGACAATAAGTTGATGACAAAGTGTGCCCATGCTGAGATCCCCAGTGATCAACTGTAATCTATGGGGAAATCTGGCAGTAAGTGTTAATTTGTTCTGCAGCGCCACCACAGGAGAAATGAAGCATTACACAGTTCCCATTCAAATCAATAAGTTGTCTGTGTAATACAGGACAGGACAGGTCCTCCAGAGTGAGAGATGCTCACTGTATCCGCTCACCACTCCAGCCAAAGATGAGGATCCTGAACAGAGGAGCCCCCTCTATGGACTCAGATGTATAAAAATGGGTTTTCTAAACAGGACAACCCCTGAAAACCTAAAACAAAATGTGCTATTAAAGACTGAATTTGGGAAATGATAATTTCCAAGGTAACGACAACAAGCACTGGCATTGGTACTGAGCCTGTCTGCTGGGTGGTGATACATTTCTTGTACCTATGAACGCAAGGGTCCTGCTTTCCATTATTGGTGCAGCGTTTACTAGGAGGTCAATAGATGTAAATATGATCTTGCATTTCTTTAACACTTATCCCTCTATTAATGGTTTGTTTGCCAATTGACTGAACTATAATTATTGCAAAAGCAACATTTTATTACAGCATTGCATAAATACCTTTTAGGTGTCTATTAGTAGAATAATTTATTATACTTAATAGGCTACAGTACTTATTAAGTGCTTCCACCCCTTCACTCATCTGAGAGAGCTGTCACAGTTTTCACTCTGTTGGAAAGTCTCATATAAAGATCTATGAGTAAGGGAAGGCGTGATGCCCAATCGCCCCCTTCTGGTCAGAAGACGTATGGCACTTTTAATAAAGTGCTCTACATGTGAGCTGTCCAGCATGAATACAAATTTATCTTCTGGCACCCCATACAATATTTGGACCATTTTTATGAACACTGTATTGGATAGAAAAGTTAAGTATTTATTTTTTATAGTAAGATATTGACTGTCTATGTTTACTACACTATAGTGCAGTTAAAAGTTTACCAGTTTTTGATGAAGCCTAAATATTGTATAGTAAAAAGTTCTGCAACCTTATACTATACTTTTGCCATTTTTAAGATCTCTGTTTGATGTCAGTGAACGAAAAGATTCTTATTTACATACGTTAGAAACCCTTATAGACCTGATATATCAGCTATGTGGCTACAATTGTATCCAGTCTACGCAATCCTCTGTAAGCTGTCATATCAATAATCATAGTATACAAACATAATATTTAAATACACACCCTCTTTAATTGTTTTGTATTTTTGTTCGCTATTATTACCCTCTGTTCTGTGTGTGCATATGTGTTACTTTTCTTTTTGTGCCACCCTATGTTTACTATTGTTCTAGCCACATTTCTGTCTCCTGTTGTATTATACCATGTGTGGAAGGAGCTTTTACGTAGGTTAGGAAATGCATTAGGTGTTTTTTGTATATTAAAGCAAAATACTTTTTGATGATATACAATGTTGTTAATCGGTTGGCGCAATATTTAAGTCTCAACGTGTCTAAAATGTGCTGTCAATGTGCTTTAAAGCATTTTTTCCACGATTTATACCTTAAACTAACACTTTAAGCTAAACTGATACTCTAAGCTATGTCTCGCACAAATTCTGAGGGGGCGGAGGATGACACAGGATTTTTATTTTAGTTGTATTTTGAATCCCTGTGTCATGCACCGCCCTTTCAGGCCTCATACTAGTCATAACATAAAGTTAGAGTATCATTTAAACCCAGAGTGCATCAGTTCTGCCTGGAGTGTTTCTTTAAATGTCTAAACCCTTTTAATATAACTAAAACATACAGTTTATTTTTAATCAAGAAAAAAAAAAATTAAGCCGTTACATATTAAATCCAAATTGCACCTTTCTAAAGAGAACCGGTCATGGAACAATAATATTATTTAAAGGGTTTGTCCAGGATTAGAAAGAAGGGGTCTGATTTTTTTTCAGAATCCCTGCTACTCTTGTCTATTTGCTTTACCTGGTATTGAATGGAGCTGAGCTGCAATACCTGACACATCCTGTGGACAAGAGTGGCGCTGTTTCTGGAAAAAAAGCGGACTCTTTTTTTCTAATACTGGACCACCCCAGCTTAATTTTATTGGGAGCACAAGTTTATACTGCCAGCCAAAAATCTATTAGAAAAAAACTTTGGGGTGTTTTGGGGCCATCTATGTAAATGACCAACTCCTCACCAAAGTCCTGTTGGTAATTAACCTGTTTTTACTCCACCTACCCACACTTGTAAAACTGATGTAACATGTCACTGATTTATATGTATGCGTTTTATGGTCAAATGGACTGGTGCTGGTGACAAGAACAGGCGCTCCCGAGTTATATGACATGAAATGTTGACCCTGTGACCAAATCTATTCAATGGTGTTTATTCCCTTTTAATTGTTTATATGTAAAAAATATCATTTTGGTCCTAAAAAGAATATGATATTTGTCCATTTATTGATTATTTTAATTTTTCGATTATTACATAACCTTTCACTTCTGTGTCATGTATCGGGTACAAGATCTGGAATTTATAAAGCGACCACTGGTTTGGAAAAATAATTCATTAAAAAGACTATTTCTCTAGATTATGATAATTCTATTTTACATAATGTAGTCACATCATCCAATGAGAATTCATTTATCTTTTTCTTCATTGTGGACGTATTCTGCATTGGTCACCATTTCCTATAATGTGAATTATTCATTATTTGCTTTCCAATGGGCCTCATGTGTGACAAATTAGAATAGCATTGTAGAAAAACCAAGCTCATAATTGCCTGGCAAATCATTTGGAGTCATGTATAGTGGCGAATAACAAAAAATTGGGGGTATTGCCCGTGGCAACCAATTAGATATTTTTGTATGTATTTTATATTTTTCTTTCTTATGCATGCTATTCAAGGTACTTGAAGTATGAGTCCACCTTTGTGAATCTATAAAAATAATATTATGGAAATATTGAAAACATATTTCCACAATTAAACACCATGTTACCGTTTATAAATAAATATAATTAGCATAAAAATTGGAGCTATGTTATTACGACATGTCATTACCATCTTGCACTGATCCTGAGTTACAGCATGTATTATAGTTTACAACTACATTCATAATTCTGCTGGTTGCTATTGGAAAACGTCAACAAGCTTGTTGACAGACACACCTCTAGCACTTTAGATGAGCTCATATAGTCCAGTGGAGAAAGTTTAAATTCCCTACATCAGATTACTGTAGAGTGCCTAGTGTAAAAATGACATGTCCAATAATGTAAATCACCAGGATAATCTCTGTGCAGACAATAAACCAGCAAGAGGTGATAACTTGAAGCATCTAGAACCAACATAAAAATTTGTGATAGGGCTCCCTACCTACCGCATGTTCATCTTGTGGCCGTTAGCCTTGGCTCTTCACCCCTTTACTTATATACTATTGTTATTATTGGCCTTGCTTGCTTTTGCAGTGGGATTGTTGCATTTTGACACATGCAAACTTCGTCAGTCCTATTAGGTCAAATGGACATCACAGAGAGGGGTACCCTTCTCTGAATCCCCCTATATTAGCCACT
Source organism: Rhinoderma darwinii (assembly GCF_050947455.1). Lineage (NCBI taxonomy): Eukaryota > Metazoa > Chordata > Amphibia > Anura > Rhinodermatidae > Rhinoderma > Rhinoderma darwinii. Next base: position 54,317,091 of record NC_134695.1, read on the forward strand.
AATTAGAAAATAGCAGTTCTCATTCTGGCGGACTCGGCTAGTCAATGAATTACATTAAGGTAATTAATGTGAATGAACATGTATGGCCAGACGGAGTATCCCCTGGATTGGGGCCCGCTGGGGGTTTATGTAGAAACTGGGACGATCAGCTGATTACCAAGCCGGCTTCAATATAGTTTTGTAATCGATTTGCTGGTCAAAGAAAGGGAATTTGAACTTTCCAGTTGCCCTGTAGTTGTATTAGCAGAAGGTTTCCACTGCTCGGAGTGAATACAAATATAACACTATAATGGGCATTTTTGCCTTCACCCGTGTCCACTCATACTGCCAAAGGTTAGCTATATGGTCTTCCTAGAGTATGTGTTATACACTATATAGTCAAATTAATGCAGATGTGGAAATGAATTGTAGGATAACCAGGGAGCTAGCTTTTGCCATATGGATGGAAAAAGCCAGAAATACATTCCCCTTTAAAGAGGAACAGTCACTTCTCCTGACATGTCTGTTTTAGTAAATCATTGTATTCCCCATGAAAAACAATTGTGGACCATCTTCTCTTAGAACTCTACGTTGTGCCGTTCCTCCGTTATTTATAATAGAAATGTATGAATAAATTGATAACTGGGTGTTACCAGTTGGGGGTGTGTCCCTAGCCAGACTGACAATGTCCAATCAGTGCTGACAGAGTGAGACTGTAGAGGGACACGCCCCTTTGACAAGGATAATGGTAACACCCAGTTGTCAATTTATTTGTACATTTCTAGGAGGAATAACAGAGGAATCGCACAATGCAGAGTTGTAAGAAAATGTGTTCAAGAATTGTTATTTCATGGTGAAATACAAATATTTACAGAAGTAGACATGTCAGGAGAGTTGACAGGTCGTCTTTAAAAAGGATTTCCCATCAGGGACATTTATGACATATCCACAGGATATGTCATAAATGTCAGCTAGATGCGGGTCCCACCTCTGGGACCCCTAAATCATGTTCTGGCTTTTTCTGCTCCTGCTGTCTCCCACCACTTCTTGATTACATGGTTGAGAGTAACTCGCTGAGCTACGCTGTTTCTGAAAATCCCATAGAACTGAATTGTAGTTACGGAAACGGCGTACCTCACATGCTACGCTGTTTCCGTAACTCCCAACCATGTAATCAGGAAGTGGCTGGGAGTCAGCGGGAGCAGAAAAAAGTGGAGCGGGGTTTAGGGGACCCCGTTCTAGAGATAGGTGCTGGTCTCAGAGGTGGAACCGCATCTCTCTGACATTTATGACATATCCTGTGGATATTTGAAGAAAAGTGGATTTCCACAGCACTCACTGTGACACAGGAGCTCCTCACTCAGAAGAAAAGGAATCCAAATTCCATATCCAGAAATCCCTTCCAGACCTTCCTTAAATGGTAACAAACTTGAGGACAGCATCCAAATTGGCAAAAAAATATATAGTGTTTTTTTTAACACATCCCAATACAAAGAGTTATGTTTCGACCCGGCTGGAGTCTTTTGCTTGAAAAATACTCCAGCGGGGTCGAAACGTAGCTCTTTGTACTAGGATGTATTAACAAACACAATATATTTTTTGGCCAAGTTGGATGCTGTCCTCAAGTTTACTATATGTCATAAATGTCCCTCATGGGAAAACCCCTTTAAGTGAGTCTCAAATATGTAGGAGCAATAAAGGTGGATCTTTACTTTAACTACCTGTAATCTCTGTGAAGCAGGCTGCCCCCAACAGCAGCTACTGTATGAGCTCTTGAATCAGAGTTGTGCAGTCTGAGTCCTAGACGTAAGAAAAGTCATTTATGCTATCAGGACTAAGTGGGACTGGCACAGGTTGGAGGAAGGAGGGTCATGCAAACATAGTCCATTACATAGAGTGCTTGATCCTGATGGGCTATGCAATTATATGTGAATGGCTCGTATTATAAAGCATTAGAGGACCTGGTGACTGGCGAAATCTACCTCACAATATCCGTCCGTGCTCTGTATAAAGTGCAGACATAGTAGGGAATCATTATAATTTGATCTGATCTCGTGACATTGTGTTGCTGACTCTAACTATTCTTACAGGAAAAAATGTTATTACACTGACTGGAGGAGCAAAACCATGGGCAGGTTGGTGGGTGATGCAGTTTTTTATTTCGCCAAATACCCATCCTGCACAACCAATCAAATCCCTTACAGCAGTTGTAAATTTATACTAGATATAGATAGCGTTTACTACACAGATCACCACACAGCGTACAAGCAATGATAATTGTAATGCATTTAGCAAAGACAGTAATTCATCCGTTATAGAATTCTGCAGACATTTAATCTTCTTCTATTATTTCCAGATTCTGAGAAACGTGTTTCTGAGTTTTCACTGAACTGAAATAACTGCTGTACCTATGAATGAATGGAGCCGTGTTCCTCCTGAGACGAGAAATTTAGGCAGCTGAAGGGTTTATTTGTTATAATAGGTTTCACTTAAACGAAGGCCAATGCAAACGACCGTAGCGGTATTGCGGGCCGCAAAACCACAAAAAAAAACTTTTGTTGTATATCCGTGTGTCGTCAGGATTCATGTATCTGCAACAACAAAAAATTGATGTCACCAATTTGTGAAACCACAAATCCGGACGGTAAAAATACTTGTCCTAAATTTTTGCGGCCCCAGTACGGATCTTTGAAAATCACGGTCATGTGCATGGGGCCATAGAAATGAATGCATTTACATTACGGACACAAGAGCACGGTCATGTGCATAAGATCTAATACTAATTGTAATGACGGGGGTAGGGAAACGGACAAGTGAGCCCTAATCTACCCGCCACTCTGTCCCTGCCTACTTGCAACGACCCGCCCTAGGCGACGGGGTACAACTGGGCAGCGGTCCCTACGCTCAGTAAGTGCACGAGATAAACAGACAAGGGAACACAAAGCAAAGGGAAAGGGGCAGTTGCCCACGGCAACACCGTGAGCAACAAGAGTGGTGAACGAGCCGAGTCAAACCAGGAGTGCACGAGGTACCAAATGCAGAGCAGGAGAGTAGTCAGAAAGCCAGGGTCAGTATGGAGCAGGATCAAATAGATAGAAGCTGTAGCTGGGCCAGGAAACCACGCGAGAAGAATCACAAGCAAAGGAGGAACAGGAAAGGCAGGTATAAATAGACAGAGGGCGGGAGCTAGCTCCGTCTGGCCAGGCTGCGATAGGCTCTCCCACTCCTAAGCCTGCCATCCTGAGTGGTGGAAGATGGAGTAGTCTCAGAGACATAGACTCAGGTGCAGACTGATTACCTATGGGAGTGTCCACAGAAGTTGTGCCTGGCAGATCCTTTACACTAATATCACATTTTGTAGAGCCGGTGCCACTTACAACCCATTCAGCACAGATGCCCTCATGGATATACACACAGACAAGGGGCCTCCGTAGCTAAATTAAAATACCCCCTATTTGTGCTTATTCCTGTTATGAGCCCCCATCCATCTTATCCAAGATAAGCTGTACGGGGTAATCCAGTTCCCCCACCGTGTTGCCGATTCTCTGATAGGGATGAGGATTAAAGGGGTTGTCCAGATTTATGATGACCGTTTGACAAGGCAAGTGTTAAATCAGCCAATGCTTAAAATAAGCCTTTTCAACAGCTAAATCATTTAATCATTGGGCATTAGGAATGATATTTGCTTGCTGTCAGTGAATGGGTAATTTCTTATTTAAATTCATAGACTGAAAACCCATACAAACCTAATACATCCCACATTTGACAGTTTACTAATGTATATAAGTCCAGGCAATCCTCTGTGAGCTAAACACAGCAGCAGGTTTGATACAATGTATAATTGCACACAAGATCTACAGCATTAGGCCTCATCCACACGTCCGTAGTTTTTATCCACAGTTACGGACCTGTAATTGCGAATGAAATACGGACACCTTCCCGTATATTTACAAGTGTGTGTCCGGGCCGTAGAAATGAGCCGCAAAAATAGGACATGTCCTATTTTTCGCATTTCCGGACACAGTTTGCTCACAGTAATAAGTATAGGAACACGGTCCGCAAATGCGGATGATATTGCACGGACATGTGCTTGGGGTCTGAAGTCAGTAGCTCACAGAGGATTGCCAAGACTTGATACATTGTAAAAATAAAAAAAAAACACAGCTGTGAGAAGTATTAGGCTACATTCAGACGAGCGTCTGCAACCTCGGATGTGAAAAACAGACGTTCTTCACGTCCAAGGAGCACCCGTGCGAGCCATCATGATCCCTGCCACCAGCAGTATAGGGAATGTGCCCACTTCTATTAACCCCTTCCAGACATTTGACGTATCCATACGGAGTGAACCCGCTCCATACGATGGGGGTGTCGGCTGTATGTTACAGCCGCCACTTCACATTAACGAGCGGGATCGCACTCGAGCAAGATCCCGCTCGTTTAACCCGTTAAATGCCGCGGCCAATAGCAACAGCGGCATTTAAATTGTTAGAAAGAGGGGGGCAACACACTCTAGCAGCAATGCATTCGTGGGGGGGGGGCGATGGTTGCTATAGCTGCTTGGGGGCCTAATGAAAACCCCCAGATCCGCCATCTTTGTGCTCCTATTAAGCCTTGCCTCTGGCAGGGCTTAATAGGTGCCTGTCAGAAAGACGATATACTGTAATACATTAGTATTGCAGTATATCGTGCAAGCGATCAAATGATCGCTGGTTGAAGTCCCCTAGTGGGACTATTAAAAAAGAGTCAAAATTAGTCAAATGAAGTTGTTTTTTTACATTAAAAAAAATGTAAAAATTAAAACTTTAAAAAAAAAACCTTTTCCCACTTTCCCCCTAGAGCATAGTAAAAAAAATGTAAAAAATAAACATAATTGGTATCGCCGTGTCCGTAAAAGTCTGAACTATTACAATATATAATTATTTAACCCGCACGGGGAACGTCGTAAAAAAAAAATTGTAAACGCCAGAATCTCTATTTTTTGGTCACCTCATCTCCCACAAAAAAATGGAATAGAAAGTGATAAAAACATTGCATGAACTTCAAAATGGTATTATTAAAAACTACAGCTTATCCCGCAAAAAAAATAATCCCTCATACCATATAATTGACAGAAAAAGAAAAAACTTACGGCTCTCAGGATTTGGTGACACAAAATAAATGTAATTTTTTACACTTAGTTTTTTACTTGTAAAAGTAGCAAAATATAGGAAAAACTATATATATTTGGTATCGCCGTAATCCTATTGACCCGCAGAATAAAGGTAACATGTTGTTTTAATTGCGCAGTGAATTCCGTAAAAACTAAGTGCAAAAAACAATGGAGGAATTGATGTTTTTTTCATTTTCTACCCCACAAATAATTTTTTTCCCGTTTCCTAGTACATTATACGGCAAAATAAATGGTGCTACGAAAAACTACAACTCGTCCCGCAAAAGTAAAGCCTTCATAGGACTATATCGACGGAAAAGTAAAAAAAGTTATGACTTTTGGAAGGTGGGGAAGAAAAAACGAAAATTAAAATCTGAAATTTTTTATGACGGGAAGGGGTTAAATTGCTGGTTCAATTACATATTTTTTTTACCGAGAACCAGAATGTGCTTTGCTGCTATTTTCTTAATTTATCTGATTGCATTGTTATATAAAGTGTCAATTACAGCCAATTCCTTGATAACATTGATAGCGGAAGTAAATTGCTAAATAAACATGGACAGAAAGAAATAAGATGTTATTATAAAGCAAATTATGGAAGAAGTACAATAAAGTTGTTGTAGGGGGTGACGTAGTAATGAAGACACTCTTGACACAAATCTTTACTTCTATTCAGTGGCGTAACTACCGCTATAGCAGCATAAGGGGGCCCGTGCCTCATAATACCCCCAAGCCTGCCTCTAAGGTGTTTGGTGCATTTTTTTGACACGGAAACCCCATTGATTTCAATGGGAAGCGGAGTAGTTTTATTCCCGCAAGCGGATAAAAACTCTCATGGGAAAAAGCCCCATTGAAATCAAGGGGAGATTAGAAAAAACACTGTGGCGTTTTTTTACGTGTTTTTTTACGTGTTTTTTTATTTGCCTGGCAAAAAGTGGTGCAAAACCACTTCAAGAAAACTGGAACTGATTTTTCCAGGCAGAATTTTCTGCCTGCAAAAAAACTCTGTGTGATCTAGGCCTTAACCCTTTTACACGGGCCAATTATCGGGCAAACGAGCCTATGCATATGAACGCTCATTCCTGATCATTGCCCTGTGTAATCAGGGCAATGATCAGCCAATGAAGGAGCAAACGCTTGTCCATTCATTGGCTGATCATATCGCTTGTGCAGCATGAAATATTATCATTGTTGGCAGCCCATCTCTCTGTGTAAACAAGAGATGTGCTGCCGACATGATGGAAATGTATGGTGACGAGTGTTCGTAGTAACGATCACTCATCCTCGTGCATTACTCCGTGTGAAAAGCGCAAGCGAGCGTCGATCAACAAGCTGTCGGCGCTCGTTCGATTGGCGCTCGATTAAACGACCCGTGTCGGGCCGTGTAAAAGAAACCTTAGTATTTAGCTGGACTATGACTTCAAATGTTTCTTGTTCCTGTACCTTTTCCACCTCGTCTTGCTTATTTTTATCCAGACAATATATGGTTTATTAGGCTATTTTCTCATGCTGCTTGAAGACATAAAACCAGCCTGTGTAGCAAGAAGAGGTAGTATATTTTATAGCAACTTCCAGAGACCTCTTCAATATATGTAGCTAGGTTTCAACCTACCAAACAGAACCTGGGGAAGGAGGGGGATAGAAGCAGAGAAACAATGATGTGGTCAACTTTGCTGGAGTTTTTGGGTAACACCTGGCCCTCCTCATCTACTCGCTCATGTAGTTTTCACCCTGATGTTTAAATGCCTGCAACCACCACTAGGTGGAGGGCCCCTGAGATACAGATTTATACAGCTAGTATGAGAATTCAATAGACATTGTATAAATCGAAAGCAGTAAGCTCCCCCTAGTGGTGGCTGCAGACAGACAGAATTTTACCATTTACCTTACAATTTCACCATTTAACCTGTGCAAAAATGAGAAAAACAGAGCTCCAAAACCTATACAAATATATTATATATGATAAATTAGACATAAAATATTTGAATACACAGTTTACATAGCAGATCCTTCTTATTTCTTGTTCATTCATTGGTACAGTAGAGCTTCATTGATTCTTTCTACCCTTATCTTCTGTTCCTATAAATGTGATGTATTGCACTCATTCAAACTACTGAATTCACACAATGTATTTTACACTAGAAATAGAATTTTCAAGAGGTAGATCTCCTAGGGAAACATAGGGCTAATGTATAAATTCACAACTGCTTGTAGCATTTACCTAGTTCTGCTTGTGCCTGCTTACCTTAGCAAACCCTAGAATGCAAAATCTGGCTGTAAATTGCATTAACCTAAATATCTGGATCATGAATAACATCATAGCATTGTCTACATTCTAATATACTTGTTAGATTATTTTTCTAATTTTAATAACATTTGGGGATTCTTTAAACGTTTGAATGTGAGATGAATAAATAATGACCTGTACGGTTCAATTTATAGTTATAGCATGTAAAGGTAAAATGTGATCTGTTTCCAGACAATCATTTTCCTACCTTGAAGAAAAAATATCAGATATGCAGGTGGAGTATTCTCTAGTGCAATACACAAATTGATTGTAATAATGTAAGTTGATGTATGTGGTCAGCTATAACCTGTGCTAATTTCTGTTGTGTTTTCATCTTAAAGGGATAATAAGGTTTGAGTCAAAAATAAAATAAGTGCCAAAATAAGCACAAAGCCAATGTGCAGTGTTAAAGGGATGTTATGGTTACAGTAAATAAGGCTTATTCTTTGTATAATTAAATAGTTACATAGGTTGAAAAAAGACACAAGTCCATCAAGTCCAACCTTTCTCAATCAATTACACGTCATCCATTGCTAGATTAGTTATAACCCTCAATGCCATTTGTCAGTAAATACGAATCTAGCTTTTTTTTAAAATGCTGACATAGTATCTGGCATTACTGTCTCTTGGGGTAGGGCATTCTATAGTTTTACTACTTTAACTGTAAAGAACCCTTTCCTATATTGATGTCTCAAACGTCTTTCTTCCACACGCAATGGGTGTCCCCTGCTCCTTTGTAAAGTCCTTGGAAAGAACAGATGATGTGCTAGTTCTTTGTATTGACCACACATATACTTATACATGTTAATAAGATCACCTCTCAGGGCTCATTCAGACGAGCGTATAAGTCATCCGTGTGACGGCCATTAAAACAACGGCCATCACACGGACACATGTGTTTCAGTGCAGCCGTTCCCACGACTGTTGTTTCAACGGAGCATGTGAAGTGTCCGTGAAAAAATAGGATATATCCTAGGTTGCCCACGCTCATCTGAATATAGCCTAAGGCGTCTTTTTTTCCAAGCTGAACAAGGCCAATTTCTCAAGTCTTTCATTGTAAACGACACCTCCCATCCCATTTAATAATCTAGTCACCCGCCTTTTAACCATTTCTAATTCTCCTATGTCCTTTTTACAATGTGGAGCCCAAAACTGAATCCCATATTCAAGATGTGGCCTTACAAGGGCTTTATAGATGGATAACATTACATTTGAATCACAGGTTTTTATCTCTCTTTTTATACACCTAAGATTCTATTTGCTTTTGCAGGTGCTGCCTGGCATTGAGTGCTGCTGCTTATTAGTAACCAGAATATCCAGGTTCTTCTCTTGTTCCATTATTCCCAGTTTTATTCCATTTAATGTACATGCAGTAATACTATTACAGCGTCCTAGGTGCATTACTTTACAGTTATTAAAAGTGATATAATTTTCCAATATACTTTCTGTATTAATTCCTCAAGATTTCTGCTTGTTGTCATTTAATTGGATATGGTATTATTATTGCTTACTTCAGATAAAAAAAAAATCCCGCTTATGTGATGAATGCACAGGTGCATGGATCGTTACAGTACAGTTATCAGAGCCATATGTTTTCACAAGCCATGCACATTTGTGTCTATCACACGACCAGGAAAAAATTGTATCCACTAAAAGTAAACAATGAAAGTTCCTAGTGGATAACAGCAAGCAAAGATCTTGAAAATTATAAGGAATTGATACAAAAAGTATATTAGACTATTGAATAAATGTTCATTATACAAAGAATAACCTTTATTTACTATAACTATAATTGCCCTTTGTGTTAGCCACTGAGAGCCTATGTTTATTTACACATGGCTCATCCATATAGGTAGATATTTCTATAGAGATCTATGTGGGCTGGTTATTTGCACAGTGCCTGGTGACTTTATGGCCAGGCTTCCATATCTTTTCTATAGCTCTTTATGAATGTATCTTATATTTCTCCCCCATAGGGACTGTGTAATATGTAAACAAACCTAACATTTCAGAAGTGACAGCCCATAAAACCGTCTCTTAGGTACAAAATGTTAAAGAGAACCTTTCACCTGCCCATACGTGTGCAGCTGAGTGCAGCATGTAATGGGCCGGGCTGTACAAACCCTGACTCACTATACATTTTTTTCCTATCTTTCTCTGGTATTTAGATATCGGTGCCGTTATATTTGACACCCGATATTTAAATAACCCCCTAAACTGTCAATGGGGCGTGTAATTGGCAAAGGGTCGTGTAACACCGCTGTGCCACTTTCCAAACAGCTACAGACATTGTACAAGCAAGAGACAGGAGAGCGTGTGCGCGCACACGCTGCTGTAAGCCCCATAGAACTCAATGGTAGTTATGGAAACAGCGTAGCTCGCATGCTATGCTGCTTCTGTAACTGGCATTCACTACTATGGAAGATACGGAAACAGCATATCTCTGCAAGTTACGCTTTTTCCGTAACTCCCGACAATATAATCAGGAAGTGGCCGGAAGTCAACGTGATCACAAAATGCTAGAAAGGGGGTTTAGGGGGCCCCGCTCTAGAGATAGGTGCAGGTCCCAGAGGTGGGACCCGCATCTATCTGACATTTATGACATATCCTGTTAATATATCATAAATGTCCCTCGTGGGAAAACCCCTTTAACACACTTTATGTTATGAAGATTGAGTACTACCTGATCCGTTATTTAAGCCCTATTAACATAAAGAGGACCTGTCGCCTCTCCTGACATGGCTGTTTTAGTAATACCTGTATTTAATTTGTAAATAATATGTATTCTGTGTATGTGTTGTGTTATTGCTTGGTTTATTTATTTATCATTGAGGATATGTTTATATGTGTATTGATGTTTAACTGTAATTGTTCTGTTTTTGTCTATGCTAACCTAGGAGCTGTTGTGATACTGGAATTTCCCTTTGGGGATTAATAGAGTTATCTTATCTTATTCCCCATAAAATAACAATTTGGGAGAATCTTTTTTTTTATAACTCAATGTTGTGCTGTTCTTCTGTTATTCCTCCTAGGAATTTATAAATAAATTGACAACTAGGTGTTACTGGTTTGGGGTGTGTCTTTTCACAGAGTGACAATGTCCAATCTGTGCTGGCAGAGTCCGCTTCTGTAGGGACACACCCCTTTGACAAGTGCATTTGTAACACCCAGTTGTCCACTTATTAATACATTTCTAGGAGGAATAACAGAGGAATGGCACAACTCAGAGCTCTAAGAAAAGATGCTCCAGAATTTGTATTTTATGTTGAATACAAGTATTTACTAAAACAGACTTGTCAGGAGTGGTGACAGGTCCTCTTTAAACAATAGAACTCCTTTAACTTTGCGCAGGATATAATAATAGAAAAGGCATTCATGGCTATACACAAAGCAGACCAATCAGATCCCACTGGAATATCTGCTGCCATGGACCCTATAAATCTACTTTGAGATTAGAAAGGTTTGATCCCACCATGTAGCTAAAAATTAGTACAAGACCAGCAAAGCAAAGCTGTGGAATGTTGTAAATTGAGTTGTCCTCCTCGCTACTGTAGCCATGCAATGTTCAGTAAAGGACTTGAGCTGTGACATTTTTTGGTCTCCCCTAGAGAAAGTTGTGCTACTGTTGCATGGTAGTGGTAAAAGTCATTGACTTCTATGAGGTGAGATTGTCAACTGCAACTTTTCGGCTAAGTTGACACGGGGCGGATACAGTGTGTAATAGCACGCAGCTCACCCGCCCTGTGCTCCGCAGGGAATTCCGGGCGAAAAAGCGCACCAAACTGTGGTGCAGTTTTTTTACCCGGAATGTCCGCTGCGAAAAACTGCAGCACTTAGCCGACAAGCTAGCAGACTGGCCTGCTGGGATGACGTCTCATCCCAGGAGACCGCTGCAGCCTGTGATTGGCTGCAGCGGTGGACACATGGGATGAAGTGTCAACTCAGTAGGATGAAACACAGACTCCTAAGTGAATTTAATAATTTTTTTTCTTTCGGAGTTCCGTTTTTTGCGACTGAATCGCCACGAATCCGCCACAAAAAAAGTAACAACTGCTATTTGATGCGGGATTTGCATCCCCATTGAATTCAATGGGGAATTTCCGCAACGTATAAGCAGCGTTTACGTAAAGACGATTGACATGCTGCGGAATGAAATTCCCCACCGCAGGTCAATTTCTGAGAGTTTTTTTCCGCTCAGTATTTACGCAGCGTGTGGATGAGATTTTTTTTTATCTCATCCGCTTTGCTGCTACTGTATTTGCTGCAGATTTTCTGCAACTAATTCCGTTGCGGAAAATCTGCAGTATTTACGCAACATGTGAACTGGCCCTTCAGGTCTTGGTCACTTTAGTTTGCACACACTATTCAACTATACATTGCTAGTGGCACCACTAGCATGCAACTTCGAAGGCTGGCAATCACGCCAGGAGTATCCGACCTGTGGGAACCCGGCCTCATTATTTCCCATTTTTCCACTCTTCTAGTGTTTATGGGTTACCAAAAAAAGGGGCCAGAGTGAGAGGAGTAAAATGGGAGTGCAGAACCAGACTACACAGAATTTGTCTGTAGTCTGTAACCATGGAAACAAATAGGTCTGTATAGGTGCCCTAGACACAAAATGTGGAGATCATTTAAATCAAACCTTTTACAAAATTGCATAATTTTTTTAATTTACATACATAGGAGCAATAAAACAAAAGTGGCCAAATCTTTTAAACAGCTCCTCAGTAATACAGAACACACTTCCAATTACAATGTATTAAACAAAGAAAAAAAAAGAGCAGTTGGATACAATACATTTCTACCATATTGCATTTAGCGAGCACCACCGCCTCTGCATTATGCACATTGGTGGAGGTCGCAGAATTATTGATAAAACCCCTTGAAATCTTTTTATTTTCCTTGTGAGATACATGCATTGATTTCTATGTACAAATCACATCCAGTCAGAGTAGTACAGAGGTAGCCAAATTTATCTTGACTCTGCTGCAGCGTGATATCACACACAAAAAACCATTGAAAAAGTAAAGTTATAGTTTCTTGCCACTGCGTATTTAATGCATTAAAAGTCAAGATAAAGATGGCTATATCTGTACACTGTGCAAGTAGCTCACTGGAGCCGTTACTACTAAAGGAAAGCATTGTGCGTGCTCTGCTATATTTAGCAATGAAACATGAGAAAGGGGGAACTCATGTACAGGTGACCCCTAATAGCTCAATAACCATATTACATCACATTAGTATGGAGAGGAGAACATTGTAGCACTGAATATATGTGCAGTGTTGTGCACTGTATTTCCTATCCTATCGTGTATGTATTTGTAAAAACCTTGCACAAAACCCTGCACTCTGCATGTAACCGTATGTAAACCGGCTTTCCGTTATTACGCATGTTCTGTCAATATATTATTTCATATTTCTGTACGTATCTATTTTTATTTTTTTTGCAACGGAGCTGATATATCAAATATATTTCCAATACACAACCACATCACCAAATCTGAGATTGAAGTTTGCTTACATATTATGAGATGTTATGTTCACATTTTTTTTTTATGCCTCCGCCATTCTCTAATATGTTGCCCTAAGAAAATGGTATCCAAGCACAAACCTGTCAAACGTATGCCAAAAAGACACCCACGGAAATGTTATAATGTACAATACTTTTTTGGTATACAAGTATATATGCCTATATGCCTTCCTCTGGATCTACATGGTAGGAATAAAGGTTAGACTTAGTGGACCTGGGTCTTGTTTCAACCTTATCAACTATGTAACTATATAGATTAGATGTATGGACCAAACATGTGAGCAGGTCTTTGAAAAATAGTCATTAAAGGTATTGTCCCACAAAACACATGTATCCCCTATCCACAGGATAGGCAGTGGCGGATCATCATTAGGGCGGTTCAGGCGCCTGACCGGGGCCCAAGTCTCCCGGGGGGCCCATGGCCGCCTGAACTGCACATGACCGCATGGGTTCCCTGATGCCCGGTGGCGTCGCTAGCACCAGAGGGGGCCCCGGCGCTAGCGGCAGCCACATTCATTTGTATCTGAGTCCTCAGGACTCAGATACAAATGAATATTATAGGCTGCAGGCCACATTAGGCCGGCAGCTTATAAGGCGCTGGGAAGACTCCCTATGCAGGCCGGCGTGATGAGGTACTGCATTACGCCGGTCTGCGCATGCGTCTAGTCCGGAGGATTCACATGCGTCCAGCTGGAGCGGCCGCCACGGGGCAAGGTAAGTAATATATATATTTTTTTTAGGTGGGGGCAGCGCTGCATATATATTCAAGGAGGGGGGGAGTGCTCCGTTGCAATATATACAAGGGGGAGTGCTGTGTGGCCCTATATACAAGGAGGAGGGTAGCGCTGTGTGGACCTATGTAAAAGGGGAGGGGAGTGCTGTGTGGGCCTATATACAAGGGGGAGGGGAGCGCTGTGTGGGCCTATATACAAGGGGGAGGGCAGCGCTGTGTGACACTATATACAAGGGGGGAGTGCTGTGTGGCCCTATATACAAAAGGGGAGCGCTGTGTGCACAATATACAAAGGGGGAGCGCTGTGTGCACTATATGCAAAGGGGGAGTGCTGTGTGCACTATATACAAGGGAGGAGCACTATGTGGGCCTATATACAAGGGGGAGGGCAGCGCTGTGTGACACTATATATAAGGGGGGAGTGCTGTGTGGCCCTATATACAAAAGGGGAGCGCTGTGTGCACTATATACAAAGGGGGAGCGCTGTGTGCACTATATACAAAGGGGGAGCGCTGTGTGCACTATATGCAAAGGGGGAGTGCTGTGTGCACTATATACAAGAGAGGAGCGCTATGTGGCCCTATATACAAGGGGGAAAGAACTGTGTAGCCCTATATACAAGGGGGGAGGGGAGCGCGGTGTGACCCTATATACAAGGGGGGAAGTGCTGTGTGACCCTATATACAAGGGGGAAGGGGAGCGCTGTCTGCACCATATACAAGAGGGGAGCGCTATGTGGCCCTATATACAAGGGGGAGCGCTAAGTGGCCCTATATGCAAGGGGGAGCGCTGTGTGGCCCTATATATAAAGGGGGAGCGCTGTGTGACACTATATACAAGGTGGAGCGCTGAGTGACACTATGTACAAAGGGGGAGGGTTGTGTAGCACTATATACAAGGGGGGGCTGTGTGGCGCTATCCACAGCGGTATGTGTGTGGCACTCTTTACAGGGGGGGGCTCTGTGGCGCTATTTACATGAGGGGGAGGGCTGTATGGTGCTATCTATAGGGGGCTGTGTGTAACGCTCTCTACACGGGGATGTGTGTGGGGCTAGCTATAGGGGGCTGTGTGTATGTGGTGTTTTACAGTGTATGGTATTATTATATTCAGGCGCGCAGTGTTTGGTGCTATTATATTTAGGTGCACAGTATGTGGCACCATGATCATTTTATTTTCGTCTATAGGTGTGGAAATGTTGGAAAAGTGAGGAGCCGAAGACATCTGAGTGGCAGATTCTGCAGAAATGGGTCATGGCCGGGAGAAGTCGTCATCAGCTCTGTACCGGATGGAGAAGAAAAGAGGAAAAAAACTACTAGAATCTGAGACGTCGTCACCTGTGAGTCACTAGATTCATAGAGAATTTGTCACCTCTCCTGGCATGTTTATTATAGGAAATCCTTGTATTTCACAAAAAGTCTTTCTGCAGTCCAGGAATGATAGACAATTCCCCTTGTCTGGAGGATGTGTCCCTGCACAGTGTGATACTGTCAGTATGTAGGGACACAGCCCTGTGACAAGGGGAATTGTAACCCCCGTTGGTTAATGCTTGCCCAAAAAGGCAGTGTTAACCATAGTTACGGCGCGGCGGTTCGGAAGGGGGGTCCAAGTTTGGGTAACAGCCCAGGACCTATGGTCTACTTAATCCGCCACTGAGGATAAGGGATACATGTGTGATCACTGGGGGTCCGACCACTGGAGAACAGAGGACCGAAAGTCACCCGAAGTGCTCCATGAGAAGCATGGGACTTCCGGGGTCTGTATCCGACTTGTGTGTCCAGAAGCTCCATAGAAATTAATGGAGCGCCAGTCACGCATGCACACCTGTGCCCCATTCATTCTATGGAGCTGCTGGACACACAAGCCGGACACAGACATCGGAAGTCCCATGCTTCTGATGGAGCACTTCGGGGGACTTGCGGTCCCCCATTCTCCTTATCGCTGGGGGTCCCAGCGGTCGAACCCCCAGCTATAGCACATGTATCCCCTATCATGTGGATAGGGGATACATGTGTTTTGTGAGACAACCCCTTTAAAATGAACCTATTATTTGCTTCTTACAATATGATGATCCAGAAAAATTCAAAACAAAATATAAACAGTTTTTTTTTACTAGATACAGTTGTATGGAATAGCATAGTCTACTACACTATTCCATATCCTTTTTTTATAACGTGTACTGGCCAGACAGAGGCCAAAAGGACTCTTTATTGACCGCCGTTGAGCTAATGTAACCCTATGGACACGTTTAACATGTATGTCGGGAAATGTACACACTAAACATATGTCACAAAGGTGATGTGAACAGGGTATATTAGGTTTGTGTGTATACAGTAATTTCCTAAAATACTCCTATTACCCAAAATCGACTCCTTTATGAATGGCCTCAACCCAACTGGAAATGTCTGATAATAGATAGCAATATTGCATTCAATTGCAAATTAAAGGGAATCTGTTGCTATAAAGAACTATGACAGAACTTTTCATTTAGAGCATCTTTTAGATGCCCTTATAAACACAATCTCCGCTAAGTGTCTGCCATTTGTGTCATTGCAAAAAAAATGCTAAATGCTAAAAAAATTGTGTGATATATTTATATTTACAAAGGTTGTCTCATCTGGGCAACACCTTCTATAAATGAGGACCCACTGGCAATCAGCGAATCACCATGGGTTCAGTATCTGAATCCACCAGTTGGTTGCTGTTATCGCTGGGGGAGCTGCTCTGTGGCCCCGCTCTATATTGTCCATATGCCATAATTTGACTTATGGACAAGATTTGACATAATGGAAAAACCCCTTTAAAAGTCCCTCTTCATCTTAAAGTCTAACTAAACATTTGACAAACTTCTGACATGTCATAGTGACATGTCAGAAATTTTGATTGGTGAGGGATCCGAGCTCTGAGACCACCACCAACCGCTAAAACTAAAACTATTGAGCCCGCACTCCGCTACATTGATTTCCGGAAAAAGCTGTAAAGACACAAAGCCGCTGAGCACTTATGCGAGCACTTCTGCAGCTTCATTTTAGCGATTGGTGGTAAGTACTCGGACCCCCAGCAATCAAAACTTCTGACATGTCACTATATGTCAGAAGTTTGTCAAACGTTTAGTTGCCCTTTAGTATAGTAAATAAGGCCACATGGTTCCCCTTGGCCATTCAGCCATTAGGGACAGTTAATTTACATGAATGGCACACTTTGTCGCAGTGCTTGGAATGAGAGATTGGGGGCTGCATAGTGGAGCAGTAACACCCGCTGGTTTGTGCTTCTTGGGGTACCTGTTAGATATCCTAACTTAGAGTTAGTCACAGTTATAAATGACCATTAAATATAGAAAAGATACATTTTAGGTATAATGTCCCTTTAAATCAGGTGTGAGGGACCTGTGGCCCTTTATGTGTACTTCAAGTCTTAGCACATACTTCAGCTTTTCTTTCCTTCAAGACATCATTGTAGTATTGTGTATAGAACAGTGAGCTGATTAAATATCTTATATCATTTGTAAAATGATTATGTCTAAATATACTTATATTCTGCATATGCACCTCTGTATTTTACGGTAACCATAACCTAGCCTAAAGAATCATGTAACATGATCTACAAACCTCAACATTACTAAATATAATCACTAATATAAAACCAAGATATTTTTATTAAGCTAACATCAAGTAGATATATGTATATGCTTTCTTGGAAATTCATACCTCCAACTGAGATTTGCACAAATCCTGCAAAAAGGTTTTTCTTCAGAAGGAAGAAAACTCTCTCTACACTGCCACCTATGGGTGACTTTCCCGGTAAGTCAAACCATTACACTGAAAAGAGTCTTATGATATAATTTTGGTACTAGCTAGCCTGATACCCATCTGAAGACAGATCTGTTTCTGCCTGGTTAATTATTACTACTTCTCTTTATGAAAATACTATTCAAGTATCATTTACTGCTATTAACCTCATAATATTGTATACACAGTACATTAAGACGGGGATTGATGCAACTTCTTTTATTCACAAACTTTTTGAGTCTCATTTCAATAGAAGTTAATTTAAATATTAATTGACATTTACATTGATTTCTGTTGCTGTGAGCTGAGGTGCTAGGTTCTGTTTCTGTCGTCTGTCCATTTTCGCCAGGTCACTCACATTGTATAACCCATTGAAAGTCTATGGGGTTCAAATGTATCTCATCTAAATTAAAGCGACCCTCCAGTTTTCAATAACATTTTTACATACCATAGGGAACGCATAGTTAAGCTTCTCAGTCTACCCTCTTCACACTGTGCTTCGGGAATCTGAGACACTCCGCAACTTCCCTATGAAGGACCAGCGCTGATGATGTCAGCAATGTGTCCATCGAGTGTCTTCCAGTGCTGACATCATCTGCGCTGGTCCATCTGAGAGCAGGGAGGGAGTGTCTCACACTTTTTTCGAGAACAGGAGGGTCACTTTAACTTCAGCTGCTGAGAAATCTCATGTAGTAGAAATTACTGTCTAAGCCAAGCCTATATGTTCATGCACTTGGAAATGCAGTGTACATTGCCCTGTACAGAGGAATACTGGGTGCCCATAGGTCTATATCACAGACCCATTGGCTCTACGGGTGCCACCAATGCTTCCTGGGGTGGAATAACTCTGTTATATGACATGTGATGCTGAATGCCAAGTTCACAAGTGTACATTAAAGGCCTAAATATTTCAATGGCTGCCATATTCCAGAACCATATAATATGGACCTTAAATATAATGATGTGTCTTATACATTACAGCTGTACACTCAAGTTTTTTTCAACAATCCTTATGGTTTCTTCAATAACATTCATGTATAGCTGCCAAATTGCTGTTTAGCTGCCCCTTATGCACATTAGAGGGGCCAAGAATCCCAATGAAAATGGAAAAAAAAATACTATATATATATATATATATATATATATATATATTTTTATTTTTTTTTATTTTTTTTGGGTGTATAGCCAGCTTTACAGAAACATTCCTTTATTCTATCCTGGCTAAATTCTCCACGGATGGGATAGTCATACACTTTATATGAAAAAATAATAACGGTATCAGTTGGAGGTTATGATTTCCTTTTAACATGTTGTCCAGTTATGATTTAATTTTTCAATTGAACATGGCTTGGGCTTTTTTTTTTACATAGGAATGATGGGAGATAGACTCCACCAGCTCCTATAACTAATGCTAGACATTCATTTGAACTTGGTTTCAGAAGACGGGTGACGTAATATCTTATCTACTGCAGCAACGTGCATTGGGTTCTTAAGATCCAGATATTATTTTATGAATCTCTGAACAAGGTCAAATCTGATAAAGAACTTTTCTATAAAACATTTCTTTTTCTTAGTTTGCAGAGGAATATGAGGCAACTTAAAAGCTGGCTGCCTCGAAACCCAATGAAGCTTGACAAAGAGGCCCTTCCAGATCTCGAGGAGACAGATTGTTATACCGCTCCATTCAGCCGAGCTCGCATGCACCAGTAAGTGAATATCAGCAAACTTTTCGTGTTAAGTCATTCAGCTAAAGTTACTTACTCACATTGGTCCGGACGTGACTAAAGCACTTGGGAAATGCCCCGGTACTTTGATCAATGAAGGTGTGTTTCCAGTTATGTATTCAGAGTTGTGGGCCAGGGAGCAAATTAAAGTTTTTTACTCCAAAATTAATTTTTATCATTTTATTATAGCAGTTTTCTGCCGTGTCTGCTGTCTCCTTTAAAATTAATGAAAAACGGGGGGCAGAGTTACAGCGCAACGTGATGGTAGCTTAATCTCTGAGCTCCTCACTACACCTCTGGAAACTACAGCTTCTAAGGCAATTTAAACATCCGACATGGTGAGAACAGCAAGGGATAAGGGTAGGGACTCACCCTGCCCTGGGAAACAAAGCAAAAATCAGTCTGAAATGGACAAATTTCTGAGAAAGAAAACTTCTTCTCCTGCGGGCCGGGACAAAATGGCGCCGACACAGCATGCTGCAGAAGCTGCAGATGACGACTCAGAGGGAGACAGCTCTACTGCATACTCGGACTCAGCAAGAGGAAGAGACACACTATCGCGCTCCTATTTTAAAAAGGTACTGACTCAAGCAATATCCCCGATAATGAAGGAGCTAGCGGATATAAAAGGAGATATCAAACAGATTGGGCATCGAGTAGACTCGCTGGAGGAAACACAAACCTCCATTCTAGGACACAGCGCAGCTATTTCTGACTTGCTCGTTTCCCATCAAAATCATATCAACAACGCGCATCTAATGATTGAAGATCAGGAAAATCGCAGCCGACGCCGGAATATTAGATTGCGGGGTCTGCCAGAATCGGTAACTGGCGATGCCTTACCCCAGGTGATCATCCGGATTTTCGCAGAGCTCGTTGGTCAGGAGAAGGCCGACAAGATGGTGGTGGAGCGTGTTCACAGAGCACTTAGGCCGAAACCCGCGTTGAATGAGCCACCGAGGGATGTGATATGTGGTCTGCTGAGCTTCATAGACACAGCAAGTTTGCTGAAAGCGTCGAGGGAACGACAGGAATTTATCTATGAAGGGACACAACTACTCTTTTTTCAGGACATAGCACCTAGTACATTGGCCAAGCGAAGGATCCTGAAACCGGTGACGGACATGCTACGAGTCAAAAAGCTGCCGGTGAGATGGCTGTTCCCGTTCGGATTGGCGACCATGATAGGCGGACGGCAACTTACTATCCGCTCTCCAGATGACCTCCCTAAATTTTGGGAAAAGTTGGACACTCCTCCACTTGACATACCGTCGTGGTTGCCGGTGCAGGCGGCCTCGGAGCTACCAGATCTACCGCAGTCGCGAGGTTGGGAGATGGCGACCAGGATGAAATCCCCACGTCATCGGAAGCATCATGTACCTAATTTGGCTGATTGAATTGATCATCAAAGCCGATGAGATTTCTACTGCTTTAGCAAAAATTGATATGAGCCATGGTGTATGCGTGAGTGTTCTTTGGATAAGTTGTACTCTATTAGTATATCCCTATGTATTTTGCATAGCACATATATTTCTTTTATCTGTCCTAAGACAATGTATATTCTGTTATCTACTATATTATTATCGCTAACAAGATATTAGGTGTTAATATGGTATGTTTTTCAGAATGTGGATTTGTGTATCATTATGTCTCTTTTCTAAAAAACTTTTCTAAAAATCGCTATGTATACATAGACTAACTTACACTAGTATATAGAAGAGGAACAACAGGTCAGCCTAGAACAGGATATAATAGTGTCTAAAGGTTTCATTAGATGATAAAGTTTCTGGAGGTGGAACGTGGTTACATGGCGTTCTACCCTTCCCCCCGTCCTCTACCCTGTGTTTTCCCCGGATGGGAGTTCTCAATTGCAGCCCTAGATTTCCCTTATGGATCTCCTCGCTTCGGGGTTGATATTAACGCAAGGATATATGTATATAGTTTTTGTTTTTATGTTTATTATGTGACCGTGCTTGGATATCACTGCGTCTGTCTCACTGTAACTCTACAATATGGCCTCGCTTAAAGTTATATCATTTAATACCAAGGGCTTGAATACCCCTCAGAAGAGGAGTCAGGTCTTTAATATGTTAAGGCGAGAAAGTGCTGATTTGATTTTCTTACAAGAAACGCACTTCAAATCAAATAAGATTCCTACGCTCCCCACTAAACCCTATGACAAATGGTATCACAGTACCTACTCTACCGCTTCGAGGGGAGTTTCTATAGCGATAAGAGATACTGTACCTTTTATGAAGGAAGCCACTCAAATTGACCCAAATGGTCGTTACGTATTTCTCAAGGGTTCGATCTTGAACACAAAAATAACATTGGTAAATCTATACGCACCAAATGTGAGACAGGCGCAGTGGTTGACAAAGGTATTGCATTCTCTTAAATTCTTCTTTGAAGGGTTAGTGATAGTAGGAGGGGACTTTAACTTGGTTTTGGATCCGAACTTGGATTCCACCTCCAACATGTCACATATCACCCATAAAGCACGCAGACGACTTAAAATATTGTTAACTACACTGAAACTAGTAGATGTGTGGAGAATACACCACCCGTCTGAACGCGATTACTCCTTTTATTCAGCGCCACATAAATCATATCAGCGTTTGGATCATTTACTAATTTCCGAAAGATACTTGCCCGTGGTCAACTCCTCCTCCATTGGTAACATCACTATATCCGATCACGCTCCGATTTCCATTAAATTTAAACTGTCAGGACTCCCGGTAAGAGGGTGGAATTGGAGGCTTAATGATACTTTACTAGAAAATACTAAAGAGTTCGAGGCCATGGAACATAGAATGAGAGAATTTTTTGTATTTAATGACGATCCTCTTGTGTCTAGACCTATCCTATGGGAGACGCATAAAGCCTTTGTAAGGGGGGAATTTATTGCTCTAGGGTCCAGAATCAAGAGGGAAAGGGCGACAAACATAAACCGGGTACTGGGTCAAATTGCTTCGCTAGAAAATATTCATAAAAGTGCGCAGTTGGCATCTGCTCAGATCGAATTAAGACATCTCAGACAGGAACTTAAAAATATTCTCAACGTGCAATCGGCTAAAGCCCTTCAACTACTAAAATACAAAACATATGCTCATGGGGACAAAGGGAATATAATAATGGCAAATCTCATTAAAAAACAAAGGGGGAAAATGTTTATCACCTCCATAAAAGATGGGGCAGGACAAACACTCTCCACAACAGATCACATTGCTCGGGAGTTTCGGAAATATTACTTGGGCCTATATAATATTACAAAAGACCCTAAACAGCATAGGGAAACGTCACATGTTATTGCCATACAAAAATATCTAGCATCCATTGAGGCGCCTTCCTTGTCAGAAGAGGAAAGACATTCATTAGTGGCCCCGTTCACTTTGCCTGAAATGGAAAAAATATTGTTGTCAATTCCAAATGGGAAAAGCCCGGGTCCTGATGGGCTGCCCATCATTTATTATAAAAAATTAAAAAATATACTAATGCCGTATTTCCTGTCGTTATGTAATGCTGTGTTGAGTGGAGCCAACTTCCCCAAGCAAGCTTTGGAGGCTAACATTATAGTCCTTCCTAAGGAGGGTAAGGATCTGGAAAGGTGTGGTAGCTATAGGCCTATTTCCCTCTTAAACTCGGATTTGAAATGGTGGGCGAAGATCTTGTCAGCACGAATAAATACTTTCCTTTCTAAATTGGTGGGAGCGGAACAAGTAGGATTTGTACCAGGGAGGGAGGGTAAATTTAATACTATAAGAACAATACATGCTATATATCACGCTAGACAACACAATATACCTCTGATATTATTAGGGACTGATGCGGAAAAGGCCTTTGATAGGGCTGATTGGGTTTTTCTAAAAGAGGCTCTTGCCAAGTTCGGTTTTCCGCAACCATTCATTGACATGGTTTTCTCTTTATATAAAGATCCTACTGCGAAAATTCAAGTGAATGGCACCTTTTCAGATCCTTTCCCCATCCATAATGGCACACGCCAAGGTTGCCCTTTGTCCCCCACGTTGTTTGTACTGATAATGGAAACATTACTACTTAAAATTAGACAGACCCCAACCATTGAGGGCCTCAGGGTAGGAGGATTTGAACACAAAACAGCTGCGTATGCAGATGATTTGTTAGTATTTATAACAAACCCCAAGGTAGCTTTGCCGAATCTCATCCAGATTTTCGAAGAATTTGGATGGGTCTCAAATTTTAAGATCAACTACGAAAAATCGGAGGCTTTAAATATAACCCTTTCTCAAAGTACATTTTTGACAGTTAGTTCCAATTCACCTTTTAAGTGGCAAAAGTCCGAATTGCAATTTTTGGGCCTTAAA
This sequence comes from Rhinoderma darwinii, assembly GCF_050947455.1. Taxonomy (NCBI): domain Eukaryota; kingdom Metazoa; phylum Chordata; class Amphibia; order Anura; family Rhinodermatidae; genus Rhinoderma; species Rhinoderma darwinii. The sequence goes on from NC_134695.1 coordinate 54,340,622, forward strand.
ATTACATCTACTCCTAAAATGCTTTTTATACGGAATTATAACCCATTGTATTATAAAATTAAGGATTTTCTGGATAAGTTACATATCCCATATATGTCATGGATAGGCCGTAAGAATCTACTAACTACATTCGTACTACCGCAGGTATTATACTTGTTTCAGACTCTACCAATTGACATCCCCAAATTCTATTTCTTAAGATTCAGACGACTTTTCACAGACTTTCTGTGGAACAAACAGAGGCCTAGAATTGCATATTTACAGCTGATAAAAAAGAAAGGAGAGGGAGGGTTGGCGTTGCCAGACCTGACATCATATTATAATGCCATACAATTGGGGAGATGGACACAACTGGCAAGGTTGGACAAGGGGCTCCCACATGTTGCTATAGAGAAGGGATTGTTGAAGGCTAATTTAACTTCCGCACTCTGGGTAGGAACTGCGTTCCCGGCTAGATCATCGGTAATAAGTGATATGACGTGGGGAATGCTTAAGGTATGCCACACATCTCCGGCACTACATTTGCATAATAATAAGTTCTCTCTGGTGGCACCACTTTCTATACTTCCTTGTTTGGTAATCCCCAAATGTACTACGGTTCCTGATTCTTGGTCTCAACTGCAGTCATTGCACATGGATAAAATATTTGATGCCTTGGGCCCACCCACCCTACAAACCCTACATGAAGAATTGGACATCCCCAAACCCACAAGTTTACAAGTAATCGATTTCTCAAATACGTGCAAGAAATTTTTGTCATTAATAGCTGAGCGTAAAGCTGATCCCACCTGGTTGGAAAATTATACTTTATTTGCATCAACCCCTAAAAAGTGTTTTTCAAAGATATACAAACAATTGATAACAATCTTGGATGATGGATTTCAGGGTTTTATTTTAGCATGGGAAAGAGAATTGAATTGCACATTTACTGAAGAGGATAGATCTTGCATTCTAAGGCACTCATTAGGATTCTCTAGATGTGTTAGAATGCAGGAGAATTCTTATAAGGTGCTTACAAGGTGGTACAGAACACCGGATTACTTGCATAGGATTCGAATCTCACCCTCGAATCAATGCTGGAGATGCGGGAAGGAAGTGGGCAGTATTTCACATATATGGTGGTCTTGTTCGGTGGTTCAGCCCTTCTGGAAAGAGGTGGAGACTTTGATATCAAGGATTTGTGGAAAACCAGTTTCTCTTACTAGAGAACTGATATTACTGTGGCTGCCCACCAAAGACTTCACCCCTTCGTCTAAAAATCTCACTACATTTATTATTTCAGCAGCTAAATTATTAATACCTGCCCAATGGAGAGACACAAAACCTCCTTCAATGGATCAACTTGTGACTAAACTTCACCAACTTTGTAGGCTGGAAGAACTTGCAGGGTGGGAAAATAAAAATAGGATTGCTTTTCTAAAAATTTGGCAGCCTTGGCTGACGTTTAGAGACTTAGCCCAGGGACACGCAGCGAAATGAGAGACACATATAGAAGCAGTAGAATGAGAGGTTCGGTGAGATAGGTTAAGCAGGTCGATAAACGGTAAAACAGCAAATTGAGCTTGGCAACGGTCACAATGTTTGGTTTATTTGTTTATTTGTTTGTCTGTAAATTTACAGTTGAGCTAATAGTGGCTCAGGATCACGCTTATTAAAATATGAAGCTACTGTACGCAATTTTAGATGTAATGTGGAGAATTGTTTGATCTCGTGCAAAAAGTAATGATGTACAGGGCATAAATGCTGCCATCTGAGCTGTATGTAAATGTTGATGTAATCTCTGCAACTGTTTCAATAAAAAGAGTTTATACAAAAAAAAAAAAATTAATGAAAAACGTAGAAAGGGAGATTTGCTATGCTAGTTCCCAGGTCGTGAAAGTGGGTGCTTAGATAATCACTTCCCCTTGTGTACTTGTCCAAGACAGCACATAAGACACAGAGATTTTAATTAAGGTGTAAAATGGGGAGGAAAGAGAATAGAACATGGATTAATTTTAGCATACTTGTGACTGGGTGACTAAAGACAATTATCCATAGCCTCCAAAATGGCTGACAATGGATTTAACTTCCTGTCTTTCATTGGGTAATATGAAGTCAATGATAAAGTCTGCTGACTACTGTATGTAAATAGGCAAGAGGAGTGCACTGCTTAGGATACAGCGGGAATGTAATGATGGGGATAAGGAAACAGACAAGTGAGCCCTAATCTACCCGCCACTCAGTCCCTGCCTACTTGCAACGACCCGCCCTAGGCGACGGGGTACAACTGGGCAACGGTCCCTACGCTCAATAAGTGCACGACAGACAAACAGACAAGGGTACACAGAAGAAAGGGAAAAGGGGCAGTTGCCCACGGCAACACCGTGAGCAACAAGAGTGGTGAACGAGTCGAGTCAAACCAGGAGTGTACGAAGTACCAAACGCAGAGCAGGAGAGTAGTGAACAATCCGAGTCAAACCAGGAGTGTACGAGGTACCAAACGCAGAGCAGGAGAGTAGTCCGTAAGCCAGGGTCAATATGGAGCAGGGTCAAATAGTTCAAGAAGCTGCAGCAGGGCCAGGAAACCAAACGAGAAGAATCACAAGCAAGGAGGAACAGGAAAGGCAGGTATAAATAGACAGAAGGCGGGAACTAGCTCCGTCTGGCCAGGCTATGATAGGCTCTCCCACTCCTAAGCCTGCCATCCTGAGTGGTGGAAGATGGAGTCAGTCTTACAGACATAGAAGCAGGTGCAGACTGATTACCTATGGGCGTAGATACAGAAGCTGTGCCTGGCAGATCCTTAACAGGGAACCTATGAAAAGCTCTCAGATAAGGAATTTGTTGGCTGCTCAGTAGATGAAGTAGCAGCAACAGGCACCAGTTTTACAGCTCACAGATCCTATTTGATGTGCCTCTGTTTCATGTCATTGCTTTAAAGTGGTTTTCCAGGCTTTGAAAACGCAGATCAAACAGCCCAAAAACAAACACAATACAATTTTTACCTGTACTGTATGTAGATGTGTCTAAAAATGATGTCAGTTGTAGCTCATGAACGGGCAGCCTTACTGGTTTCCCAAGTGAAGGGGCAGGAGAATTCCTTACAACAGCAGTCTCCAACCTGTGGCTCTCCAGCAGTTGTGAAACTACAATTCCCAGCATGCTCTGACAACACCAGGCTTGCAGGAAATATGATTTCACAACAGTTAGGGCGTCGCGGGTGTAAGACATCAGCTCTCCATCATTTTAAATCCCATAAAACCATACTTTGACTGGCGCAGTGGCTTTATTTATCACAGCTGTGTCACATACCAACGGCACACCATAGTGGAAGACCATGCGATCCTCGGTGACGAAACAGAACATAATAGGGGGTTCATTTAAGCCTTGCTATGGGTCCTCACACTTAAAGTCACTCTATATTATAGAATCTCAATCTTTAAATGAATCCTATAAATGTATTACTATAAACTGCTCATTACCATGAGCGGCAGACATTCTTCTGCCCATAGGTACCATCCTCTTGTGCCTCGTGGAAAATCTAGGCCTGTGGTTAGGACCTGTCATTCTCAGCAAAAATGGAATAAAAGAGTTAATCCTTTGTATTTGCTTGCAGAGTGGGTAACATATAGATCCCACGACACCCACAGAAAGCTGTTCTCATTTTCTCACAGAATATTTAGCGGGATGTTGTTACCATTAGGTATTTATATCCAAGCACAGATTTTACACTTGTCTTGTTATGAAACATGAGAACGTTTCTCAGGAATGTCTGCACAAGATGGATAAATTCCTCTATTAGAGAACATTTGCTGTTCTTGTACTGTGTTTGTATTAGTCAGGTTGGAAAAACACTAAGGTTGCAGTTGTAGGAAAGAAATTCGACCTTTTTAAAATTATTAATTATTATTATGTATTTTATAGCGTTATTACCTTCCAATATATAATATACAGAGGGTTTTACATACATAAAATGAATAAACGATAATAACAAGTAAAATAAACAGTCATGCAAAGTTCCCCGGAAAGGCTTGATAATGCCTTCATTGAGAAGGTGAAACGTCGCCTTTTGCACTAGGTATAAACACCTCTATTTTGTATACACGCTGGTGTGCTGCCTCTCTTTCTTTTCGATGGTCCAGATCCTTGAGGTTCAGCACCCATTACCCATTACTACTTTGCTCTGTTTAGACTTAGTAAAATACACATGAGTTTTTTGAGTGCCAGACTGGTACAGAAGGAGAGAGGTTCTTGACCTCATGGGCTTACCATTTATGAGGGAAGGAGGCAGTAGGTGAGGGTGGAAGTTGCTCATGTACTGGAGACAGAGTTATTGCAGGCTGTAAGCTTTTCTGAAGAGGTGGGTTTATAGGTTTCTTTTGAAGGTTTGGCTGGTGGGAGAGTCTGATATGTTGGGGTAGAGTGTTCCAGAGTATAAGGGATGAACGGGAGACGATGTGAGGAGCAGACAAGAGGAGACAGAGAAGAAGGTCTTGTGAGGACCAGAGATTACATGTGGGAAGGTATCGAGAGATTAGGGCAGAGATGGTATGGAGGGGACAGGCTGTGGAATGCCTTGTATGGCATAGCCCGTATTTTGAATTCACTGGGCAAAAAGTAGCCAGAGAAGGGATTGGAAAAAAGGAGAGGCAGAAGAGGAAAGAGAAAAGAGGTGGATTAACCAGGCAGAGGAATTCAGGATGGATTGGAGGTTACAATGATGTTAGAGAGGAGGCACAGAGGAGGATGTTCTAGTACTCTAGGGAAGATGTGACAAGGGCATGTACAAGAATTTATATACATAGCATTTATATTATATTTAGATTTTCTAATATATTATATTTAGATTATATTAAGTTCTGTTAGGTTTACAGGATGTATGACGTATAGGTAGAATCCATTATATCTGTCTTGATCTGTTGTGATCTATTTGATGAATCTGTCATGCTCCATTAGGATTTCAATGGGTCGTCAGGTTTTCCTTTACAGACTGTGACATTGTCTAAAACTTATTTCAGTATTCAGTTGTCCCTTTAGTCAGCAAGACGATTTCACCTCTATCTATATGTTTTTGCACCATTAGTAAGACCATTTGTAACTGTTGTGAATGCAAAGTGCATGGGTTTGTGTTTTTTCTGATACCAAAACCTGTATGTGTTGTAAAAGTGGTTTGATGAATCGTAGGTTCTCCATGTTTATTATATGTATAAAGACTACAGAAGTGGCATGTGGTGGTCGGGAGGGGGTGCAGTGCGGCACACAAAAGTATGCTACTGTCATGTTGGATGCGTGTACCAATGGGCCGTACCGCCTTGACGGTATAGCAGCTGGCCAACAGGATACAAGTCAAAGTCTATAGTTCGGATAAGGGTACCTGTGGTAATTTCAGACAGTAGCAAAGATAGGCTTGGATAAGACCTTGGCAGCAGGCAGACACCAGGCATAGTGTACCAAGGAAGGCGTAGTACACAGCACAACACAACTCTAAACGGCACTTGGACCAAGATAGCACGTGACACAGCATACAAGTAGCAGGAACGGGAACACTGGGATAGGAAAACACTTAAGGGACCATTTGCAGAGATGAACATAGGTAAACGACAACACCGCTCAGGCAATGCAGAAAGGGTCAGGGCACTTCTTATAGTCCAGGCTGATCATGGGCTAATTTGGTAACAATTTCAGGTGCGCGCGCTGGCTCTTTAAGACCGGACACGTCCCCTACGGGACACAGCAGACAGAAGCGGAAGTGAGCGCTGGTGTCTCCTGAGGAGCAGATGCGGGCCAGCGCTCACTGATCCATGGCTGCGGCCGTCAGGAGGTGAGTAAACCTGACGGTCCGCGACCATGGGTGTTACAGTTATGTTAACGCTACCTTAAGGGTAAGTGTGTTATTATTTTATTTTAGTTTTTTTGTGTTTTTTAATATTGCTAGCATGTAGGAAGATCTAGTAGGGGTCGAGAGAATCTTTTTATTTCAGTTATATTTTACACCACAGGACAGTCACATGACTGCACTGCTATGTGTCAGATGTTCATTCTTATCCATTCAATTCTAATGAAACAATAGTACATCTTTTAGTCTCTCATTAGTCGAAACGCTGGTAGTTTAGTAAACTGCTATAACATTTCCAAATTCATTCTCAGGTTGCAAATACAGTTGTATCCAATGCTGGAGCAGGGAGATGACGGCTCCTTCCTCCAGCATTCACTATGCAATGCCGGCCGTGAGCGACTCGGAGCAGACAGGTGCGATGTAGGGATGTCATCGCGCCTATCTGTGCCGAGCCAAACACTGCACAGACCGGAGGAACAGAGGGAACAGGAACGGGATAGGTGAGTAATTATTTTATTATTTTTTATTTAGGCATTATGGGGACATTATACTGGGTGTGGGGGCTGCTGAGGAAGCATTATACTGTGTGGGTGCAGCTATGGGGGCATTATACCATGTGGTGGCAGCTATGGGGGCATTATACTGTGTGGGTGTGGCTATGGGGGTATTATACTGTGTGAGGGCAGCTATGGAGGCATTATACTGTGGGGGGCTCTAAGGGGGGTCATTATACTTTGTGGGGGCAGCTATAGGGGAATTATTCTGTGTGGGGGCAGCTTTCGGAGCATTATACTTCGTGGGAAGTTACTATAGGGACATTATACAGTGTTGGGGCAGCTATACGGGCATTATACTGTGTGGGGGCAGCTATGGGGGCATTATGCTGTGCGGGGCAGCTATGCAGGCAGCTTTCGGGGCATTTTGCTGTGTGGGGGCAGCTATGATGGCATTATACTGTGTGGGGGCAGATATGGGGACATTATTCTGTGTGGGGACAGCTATATGTGCCTTATACTGTATGTGGGCACCTATATGTGCCTTATACTGTGTGGGATCCACTAGATGGTCACTACACTCTGATGTGTTACACCTCCCCTGTCCTAAACCCATAGCTACACCTCTGATGGCCACTGATGGATGGGTTGGGTCACATGACCCACCATCAGTGGTAATATGGCCTCAGCAACGCACAGCAGATGGATACCTTGAACCCGCCCCCTCAATTATCGTGGCTTTCGATGTTGCAGTGACGTATTTTTTCAAATGGAGCTAAGTACCGGCATCTAGCTACAAATGATGTTGACATACGTCAGATGAAATGGGGCTAAATACGGTAGTGGGGGGTCTCAAACAAAAGTCTCGGCCAAAAGTGGGTCCCACACTCAGAAAGTTTGGGAACCACTGAACTAGTAGGTAAGGTAACATATAACTGTAATGCATTATTTTTTTTTTACTATACCAAGCATTCAACTATGAGGTTGTCTGTTCTGAAGCTTCCTCCAGGATGCTCTACTTGATGTACCACAAGCTTGGTCTACATCAAGACCCTACCCTACTTAAATACTATGCTTGTCATCTCTGAGTGCAGTGATAACCAAAATGGGCCCCCATTATGGTGTCAGGCACTTCCACCTAGGACAGAAGGGTTTGTCCCCCCCCCCCCCTTATCATGTTCCTTGGGTCAATGCCCCACAACCTTGCTTGCTAACAATGCAGTTTCTCTGGAATGGGGAGTCCTGCCCAATGTTCTCACCACCTAGTAGCAAAGTTAGTGGGTCTATATAGGGCTTGGGCCCCCCTTTCAAAAGGCCCGATTGCAGCCTTATGGTCTGCCTCAATGGTATGTACCCCCTTGTCTGCATGGCATGAGGAAGCATAAATCCTTTTCAAGTAGGCCATGAGAACAGGTCTTCAATCTCCTCCACGTATGAAAAGATTGTTTCTAAAGCTGACAGTGGTGTGAACAACCCCATGGGGCTAAGGTTAACAAATGTATTATAGAACTTAGTTTCAGGTTTATCACTGGTGTACAGTCAAATAATTGTGATTGAGAACCTATTTAATGAGCATCTGTCACTGTTTTTTTTTTTGTTAAAATCAATGTTATATTACAATTTGTGTTCTGTTAAGCCGTTTTGGGGGAATTTTTACCATTTTGGGAGAATTTTCAAGTAGGAAATCTGATGAAAAATCTGAAATAAAAATGTGATTCTGGATTTTTCTTTAACAGTTTCACAATAAACAACAAAGACACATTCTTCAGTAACTCTACAAGAAGCCGCATTGTCCATCATGTCTTGCAGAGGACAAAGTATGAAGATGGAAAATCGAAAATGGGTAAGTTATCTATATTTTAATACAAGTGAAAGAATAAAATTGTGGTCTCAGACAGTATATGGGCCTAGGTTATTTTTTTGACTAAGTGGCCCTTAGTAAATACCTACGGAGACTTGAAAGTTACTGTATGTTATATCAGGTTATTAAAAAGTCTTAGCCTTGTTTACTAGGATAAAAACATGTACCGTACAGACCGCCAATAGGGCTGCTATGGGGCCCTTGGAGAGAGTGTGCCAAGTCTAGATTTGTCCATTACCCCTTTGCCCCTATTCAGGACTTGCTCCCCAGAGGAATTGCAGTGATATCAGACATAATAAAAAAGGGAGTTTAGGAAACAAACACCTGGTACTCAATAAAAAAAATGTGACAACTAAATGTGGGGCGTAGTTTGATCTTTGCTATAGGGCTGCTTCTCTTCTGTACTCGTCACTGGCTATGATTATTTCAGAACTTGTTAAGTGCTCATCAGTGCAGAGATATGGGGCATATAAGTAAGTATGTGGGTTTATCATCTCTATTAGGGAAGGTTCCATAATGAATAGTATGCTAAAAATAAAATGGCACAAAAACTATGTCAAAGAGTTAAATTCTCTCCTAATGGCCTCTTCCGACCCTGAGGACTGGAAGACTAAATATTAATATTTGCCACCAACACGGCTTCATAGGAATAAATAATCTGAGTCCTGACATGATCTTGATCCGCCACTGTTTCCTGTTAGTTGCGAACCTTAATGTACTTAGTTTCCACCTAAATCTATATCCAGGTGGGGTCCAGCTTGCAAAAATGATTCTTCATCACTCCTAAATCACTTCATCACTCCTAAATGAATATTTTATTTATTATTTATTATTATTTAATATTATTTTAATATTTATTTATTTAATTTTTTTTATTTTATACAACCAGATGGTTCAATAAAATTAATGTATTAAATAAATTTCTGTATTAAATACAGAAAAAATATTTCTGTCAGTTCAATAGAAATCTCATTTACACATTGTTTTTAGGAATCAACAGATTGCTCAGCAACGGAACATATGAAGCAGCATTTCCGCCTCACGAGGTGAGTCTATTTCTATGATTATTATTTCTTGTTTGTTGATACATTCTTAGAAAAAATCCACCACAAATCTGCAGCAGAATTGAAATGCTGTAGATTGAAATTTCGCACTGATTTTTCCTCCTGCATGTGGATGGGTTTTTACATTTATAATGATTTTCAGTGCGAAATCTGCACTAAAAATTTGAACTAGTTCCGCACCGTCTGAATTCACCCTAATATGACTTCTCCGAGAGCCATGTTCTTCTATTATATTGCTCTGGGCAAAACATTTATTAGATTCATAAATGGAGAACACGTTTCTTGTATTTAAGGGAGCACTAAACAAACGACAAAGCTTGATGTGTAGCTTATTAAAAGATCTGCTAGTGATGGCGGTTCTAAGAACTGGAGATATGCAAGATCAAGTGGTAATTGTGGGGGTAGACATTTTGACTTTTGGATTCCTGTCTGTTAGGCTGGGTTCACACCTGCGTTCGGCATTTCGTTGTTCTGCTCCATCAGAAGAGCAGAGAAATGGGAATATCGGAAGCACCGGTTCCATTGCACGAAGGACACCACTGGCGGCCAATGAAACCCATTGATTTTAATGGGTTCCGTCGGGTTTCCATCAGGGTGTCCGAGGTTTTACAGAAAAAATAATAGCATTTATTCTACAGAGACCCCTACTGACAAGACTTCTCCAGTCTGTATGGGGTGAACGTGGATTTCAGACCTGGACCTCTTCCAATGGTAAAGAGGCATCACTTCTAAACTTCTTCAGAAGAATTTGGATAGTACATCTGTAGACATACAAAAATTGTATACTAAAAATACATTCAAAAATTCTATCTAATATTTTGGTGTTTTTTTTTTAAGAAAAATATTTTTGTGAATATACAATGTATGTTGTAGATATTTCTTTAGATGTTTTATCAGCCTACAAAAACACTTTCTTCTTCAGTTCATCATTATCAATACTGTGATTTTTCTCCTGCACACATTGCATATTCGCTGCGGAAATGTTGCCGTAATTTTGCAACTTAAATGAATATGCTGAAGATTAAGAATAAACACCGCAGGTCAATTTCCGCACATCTTTTCTGTGTATTTTTTCCAGCATGTTGGACTTTGCTGCTACTATAATACTCTGCGGAATTTCTACACGGATTATCCGAACAAAAATTCTGCAGCAAATAGGCAGGAAACCTTTGAGCTGGTTTCCTGTAAAAGCTTTTTTCTGCCTTTGCAAAAATCCCTTAAACAAACATCTCATGGTAAATTGTTGAGAAGTTCATATCATGCAGAAAAAAGAATTTAATTATTTATGCTCATAAATATTTTCACTAAAGGAAATACTGAAAAACGAATTATAATGCTATTCAAGGTAAAGATACGTCAACATGGTGTAATAATAAATTACTTTTGATCATGTTTTTAGGGGAGCTACAAGAGCAGACACCCAATCAAAACTCATGGGGCCCAGAATCACAGGCACCTATTGTATGAGCGGTGGGCTCGATGGGGAATGTGGTATAAGTATCAACCTCTGGATTTAATCAGGTGTGTCCATGTTTTATTACCATTCAATAGTAAATATACAGTATCTCTTCAAGGGCTTGCTTTCTGCTAGTAATGTCTTGCTATTTTTCACGCAGTGGATCTGGTTCCTACATAAAGAAAAATTCTACCCCAAATGAAATTAGCAATTTAACTCTCCAAGGTGCCAAATTCAAACACCTCCAAGAATATATAATCCCTGGGGAAGCAGATAGCCAGTACTATAGGTTCCTAATGATATAATATAGAAAAAGGTAGAAAAGATGTACATTCAGGGTCAGAGTGGCCCAGCGGAGTACCAGTGAATCCTCCAGTAGATCAAGGTTTGGCATAATGATGGACCACAAAAATGTACAGAACGCAACCCCATTTGGAGCTGTCCTTGAAGATAATAAGTTGCTAGGGTGTTTTTTTATAGGATGATTCACAAATAACCTATTAGACCTTATTAATGATTTGTCCTGTGCAATTGCGGATTAAGTAGACCATAGGCCCTGGGCTGTTCCACAAACTTGGGTCCCCCTTCCCCACCGCCGCTCTGCCGTGTCTATAGTGAACACCACCTTTCTGTGCAAGTATTGACAAATGGTTGTTACGATTCCCCTTGTCAAAATGCCCTATGATGATCTGCCATTGGTCCTGTGTGTACTATGGTGACAACACACAATCTGTATAGATAAAGGATGGACCCTCAGAATAATCTTCTCTGGTGGGCCCAAAGATCCCAAGTCTGAGTACATCAATAGGAGACATAAATTGTCATCGGTATACACAAGTAAGAAAGCAAATCGACAAACTCAAAGAACATTGTCATAGTTCCTATAATTTCATAACTGTAGGGCAGAGTCTGAATAAAATATTTAAGGATCAGTTGCATATTTGCGAATAACTTGGTTTTTTACATCCTTAAAGAGGTTGTCCAATTTTTACAATTCTCTTTTTTTTAGAAGAGTCTTTTAACAATAAATAAAGGGTATCCCTTTAAGCTTTAATCTGCAGGGGAACCTGGCAGCAAATGTTTAATTTCCCTGCAGCACCACCACAGGGGGAAGGAAGTATTGCATGGTATTCTAGTTAAATCAATGACTGTACATGTAATGCATGGAAGAGCTGGGTTCCTCCAGAGTGCCAGATGCTCTTTCCATCAGGTCTTCACTCTTTATAATAAATAAGGGTCATAAACAAGGGACCTCTGTCTATCAACCTCAAAATACCCGAATGAAAATAAATGTATTCATTCATTTAGTCATTGTGGATTTTTGTAAATACATATACGACAGATAAAAACACTTCTATATTTGCAGTATCTAAATGAAAATAGTGAGTACAGGTCCTGTGACCGAGGAGAAGAATGTCTGCTGCGGCATTTCTTCCAAGAACCTTGGACCAGAAGCTGCCATGTATTAGGGAAATGATTAAATAAAACATGGGCCTTGTTTTAACATGTTTTGCTTATTGCACAGGAGGTACTTTGGTGAGAAGATCGGCTTGTACTTTGCATGGTTGGGCTGGTATACAGGGATGTTGATTCCCGCGGCTCTCGTTGGATTATTTGTCTTTCTCTATGGATTGTTTACCATGGACTCCAGTCAAGTAAGGTGAGGTCTGCAAACACTGCCTGCCTCCAGATCAGTCACTCACTGCATGTCATGATCCGTGAAATAGACTTTAACGTGCAATGTGCCTTGAATTGTCGCTGCAGCCAAAAAGTTAATAACTGTTGAGAGGATTTTATAATCAGAATTATCAGTGGTAGGGATGCGTAGCGGAGTTTACTCATGGCCTCTTTGTCAAATACAATGATTTATTGTAAGTACATATTATTCTACGAATTACTCTTTATTTGTCAAGGACAATACAAATGCAGAATTTTAAAGAACACCTGTTGTGAATGAATACAGATGACAATGCTCAAGAGGTGTAGAAAAGTTATTTTAAAATTCCCTATTCCAAAGAACAGTACGCAGAAGTAAGGGGACTCCTTAACGAAGATCAAAGTGGGCCACCTAGGCCTGGTGATTGTTGATCCTTTACCTCGTTTCCATGATCCATGTCCAATTCCCAACCTCCAGGTTAGCTAACAATGCAGTCCACTGGGGAGTAGTGTCCTACAAAGGTTCTCACCAGATTAGGGTGAGACCAACCAGGTCTGGATGCCCTCTTTTCATGGGCCCCATAGCATCCGCATGATATGCCTCTATGGTACTTGTGCTTTTGCCAAAGGAGGAACACAGAGTACTGGCCAAAGCTTGGATATTGCAGCCATGTTGACTAAATTAAACCACGTTTATAGTGATTTATATTGCAGAAATCCATACGTAAATGGCTTTAGAGGCAATGTGCTCACTTTTACTATGGTCTCTTGGCAGTTTCATAGTCTTGGATCTATTGCGTTGACTAAAATCACATTAAAAATAATTTCTGAAATATTTCTATGTTAATTACTTACTTTAGTGTAGAGATCTGTGAAGCAAATGAGACTATTATGTGTCCGATGTGTGAGAAGAACTGCACACTCCAAAGGCTGAATGAGAGCTGCATATATGCCAAGGTAATGTCCGTGATTTTGGTTAATATTGTACGAAAGTCAGGATAATAGTTATAGGTCACTAACACAATTTACCAGTCCTTTCATCAGACAATTGTTATAGGACCTTACCCAAATTTTTTTCTCCTATGAAGAACACATAGGTCCATGTAGGTCCTCCAATTTCTAGGTTCTCAACCCTGTACACATTAATGCCTAGAGGTCAGATACAGTTCCCCCAGGTCAGACTTCTCTGTCGGAAGAGTTACTACTTATAACCAGAGCAAAGGTAAGTGTATTATGGTGACACTGTAGCTGGCAATAAATGTTACGAGGTCACTGTGGCTGGTGATAAAATTAGGACACTCAAATCCTGTTTTTCCTAATCCCGGACAAGCCCTTTACTTTTAAAAGAGCAAAAAACTATAAACAGATATAGTGGGCTACTCAGAAACACCATCTATGTTCATACAAAGTGTTAACTTTCATAGATCAAGTAAAACCATCCAAGGCGAATCCCGATAGAATCCCACCTAAGAAAATATTGGGACACCTACGAATTTCACTAATACTTAGATCTGATTCAGATGGTTGATCATATGTATTTGGTCTGTATGAACAATATACAGTAGATCGTCCATTATGGATGCTTACAATCATTGTATATTACGGGAGTACGAAATGTTAGGATATTAGGGCGGTTCCAGGGGGTAAATTGCCAAAGGGGGTCTTAGGATCAGCACTTACAAAATTTGAGCGCAGTGTCTACAAAATTGATAAGTGCTACTCTAATGCATTGTATTAAGCCAAGACAGAGTATTATATTGTTGCTCTAGTGATTGGTGAAGTGCCCATGACCATTAATGCTGGAGGGCCCAGACCACTCTCAGCCGGCCATTATTGTGGACAAGCACTGGTGTTTGTCAGGAACCAATGTCTCTGTATATTGTTTTACGTGCTATTGAAATTAAACGGAACAATTTTTTGGTACATATTAGGATCAATAAGACCTATAAGACCTATAGCCACTCTCTTTGGTGTTTGGTACCAGAAGGGTAATTTGAAGCTACATGGACCCAATGCACAATCTGTAACAGGGCTCTGAATTATCATGCATTTTTTTTTTAGTTCTGTTTTACTCACATAGTTCAAACCTGGGGTTTGGGCAATTTCAGGCTCCCCCTCCTCGTAAATGGTGGGGGTCCGAGCTGTCGGACACCCACCGATCTGCAAGTTACCCCTTACCCTATGGATAGGGGGTAACTTGTTGTAACCGGAATACCCCTTTAATTTGACAAGTTCCTCTTCTTTTAGCTAAATTAAGTTGGCACTGTAAACAGTGCAAAGATCAGCCAATGAATATCGTATCTTATTTGGCCATAAAAATGGTCGCTAGTTGGCAGCACGTCTTCCTGCGTAAACAGCATGATACATATGCATGGGGACAAACGATTGTAGTAACGAATGATCGTTACTCCACATTGTAGCAAACGAGTACAGATTGACAAGTTGTATTGTTGATCAATACTCATTATAGTTGGTGAACATGGGCGAATATTGACCCGTTTAAGACCACTTTTCAATTTATTTGCAATTAGTAAAAATTTAGCCCCTTTCATAAATCCTGCAGCTGGAAAACCTATTGAATTCACATATTAGTGTGTATTACTATTAACCAAACTGGTAAGGCTGATTTCACACAGAGTTTTTTGGAGGCAGAAAATCTGCCTCAACATTCCATTTGGAATTTTGTGGCAGATTTTGCTCTGCCTGCACGCCGATTTTCGCTGCGTTTTTCGCCCGCGGCCATAGAGGGCAAAAAATGCCGCAAAATACGCTTTCTCTGCCTCCCATTGATGTCAATGGGAGGTCAGGGACATAAACGCCTGAAGATAGGGCATGTCGCTTCTTTTTCCCCCCGAGCCGTTTTTTCCACACGCAGGAAAAAAAACGCCTCCGCCTCCCATTGAAATCAGTGAGAGCCATTTTTGGCAATTTTTTGGCACATTTTCCGACGTGGTTTCCGCGTCAAAAAACTTGTCAGAAAAACTCTGTGTGAACTGACCCCATAACTGCAGACTATGGAATAGGAAATAGTAATATGCACTAATCTGTGCAGCAGAGGGGTACTGGCTACATAATAATTGGTATTGGAGGATCTACTTTTTCCTAAATGCATCTGAAATCTGACTCAATTTGCACCAAAAAATTGGTATTACATGCCTTGAGCCAGATTTATCATGTGTTGTAGACACTTTTTGCACCAAATTGCGGCAAAATTTGTCTAAAGTAAGTCAACCTAGAGGAGGTGTAAAGAAGAGAAAAGTGTCTAACATGTCTAGCAAGATGTGCAAAATCTATCACACAACGTGCACCATTGTGATAAATTTGGCGCATCTTCTGCCTGCCCGGTGTAGCTTTAAACTAAGCCTAAATTTAGGACATTAATAATAAATCTCCCCCATTGAATTTCCAGTGTCCTCTCTTGGCAGCAAGTTGCAGTTTAATCACAGAAAAACTGATATTTTGGACAGGTCTTTCTAGCTGTTTCAATGCCCCAACAGCTCAGTGGTCTTGTTGTAGTTCACTAGTATATATATATATATATATATATATATATATAGACATTGATTTACATACAATTAGTAATGGAAATCATTTAAAGTGCCTCTCCAGGAATCTATATGGCCTAGGGCCCATTCATACGAACGTGAATCTCGTCCGTGTGCTGTGCATGGAAATCACGAACAGCGCACGGACCCACTGATTTCAACGGGGCCGTTCACACATTCAGGAGTTTTCACACAAGGAGAGTCCGTTGCTTGAAACTCACTGCATGTCCTATATTGGTGCGTTTTCACATACTGACGCGCTCATTGAAGTCAATGGGTGCGTGAAAACCACGGACAGCACACGGATGCACATTCATGTGTAGTGCGTGATTTGCGCATCAATTCCATTGAAAATAAAAAAATATGTGCTTTGCGAGTGCATGAAAAACGCATGCATCTTGAATAGCACACTAATGCATAACACAGCACACGGATCAGATTTACAGTATAACCACCCCATAGCTGCCCCACACAATTTAAATGCCCCATAGCTGCCCCCACACAGTATAATTGCCCCATGGCTGCCCCAAACAGTATAAGGCTGCCATAGCTGCCCCAAAAACGTATAATGCTCCCATAGCTGCCCCACACAGTATAATAGCCTCATAGCTGCCCCTACACAGTATAATGCCTCCAAACAGTATATTTTCACATTGCAGCCCCCCATACTTAGTATAATGCCCCTTAGCTGCCACCACACAGTATAATGCCCCATAGTGCCTATTAAAAAAATAATAAAATAAATATTTACCTATCCCTGTTCCCACAACGAGTGAAGGAGATCCATCTACTTCCCCACTCGGTGCAGTGTGTGGCTCGGCGCAGACAGACACAACGACATCGCTACATCGCGCCTGTCTGCGTCGAGCCTTTAACGGCTGGCAATACACAGTGAATGCTGGAGAAGGGAGCCGTTAGCTCCCTGCTCCAACATTGGATTCAACTGTATCTGCGTCCTGATGATGCAGATACAGCCACTGCCCCCCCCTATAGCTACGCCTCTGCTTCTATAGTTGTTTCTTTAATGTGTATCCCTCCCTAAAAAAACACAAATCATTGGGCTATTTATATAGTTTAATATTGCAAGCAATTATATTCCAGCTGTATACTGTAGGTGTATGTATCCAAATTAAGTAATATAATAGATTATATTTTCTATTGTGCAATGCTTTTATATTAAATTATACCTTTCAAATACTTGAAAGTCTGGAACAAACAGTCCTACATATTACTACAAAGGAGAAAACTATGGTACGCGGAGCGGACTGTACTTACAAGAGCAAGTCACCGTGGGGGAAATGAAATGACATATTTAAGATATCCTGTTACACCATCAATGCAGAAATGTATTTAGAGTCTAAGAACGCGGCTATACTTGTGTGCGGTGACACTTGTGCTTTTCTATTCTCAGGTCACTCACTTATTTGATAATGGAGGCACAGTGTTCTTCGCTATATTTATGGCAATATGGGGTAAGTCTGATTTACTAGATACTGTTGGCACAATATTACAGAACTGTGCGGTGTCTGTTAATGACTCGGCTTCCATATTGCGGTTGTGTTGCCTGAGGAGGGTGCACGTCTCCGGGATTCTCTAAACGCCTGTGTCATATACCACCCCCTCAGGCCCTGCATTTCAGGAGGGCCACACGTGTCTGTATACGGTGTTCACAAGTGTTTGTGCCAAAATAAATTACTGTTTGCGCCACATGTGCCACTTTGTGATTCATGTTAGCCAAGTGGGTGTGGTTATGGGCGGAGTAACTTTTCAGCCATATTTATAAAATGCAACCTTTTATATGTCACCAAAAAAAGACGCAAAATGTAAGCCACAAAGCTAAACCAAAGGCCCCATAACTTCTCCAATGTTACATGCATTAAATTTGGAATGGCACAGAATAAGAATTGCTATTTGTGGGCCAGTGAATTTGTTTTGCCCTGAGTGTTTTTTTACATTTAATGAAAACAAATTGCATGCTAATTAATAATACTTAACCACATTCTCTGTGTGCGCGCCAGGCCAAAATGTACTATTACATTAATGTCTGGATTCTTGGTGGCAGAGGCTGGAATTTGTCTACACTGGCACCCCCTGCTGTACTGTGTTAGCACTGTAAGCATGAAAAGTACTTGTAGGAAAATAAAAAAAATGTGGTGTCAGAAATGTGGTGCTATGTGATATATTAACAGAAATATTGTACTATAAATGGAATATGATGAAATAAAAACCCTTATGGCAGCTTAAATAAATGACAGCTGAAATATTTGTGCATATCAATCAAATACTCTGCCCTCACTAGTGAAATGAGCTGTGCATGCTTACGGGTGAACCAAGGGTTGTCCAGTATTATAAGTGGCTGTTTTATTCCAAAAACAGTGCCACACCTGCCTACAGGATAGGAGTGGTATTTCAGCTAACCCCATTCCCTTCAATGAAGTTGAGCTGCAAAACCAGACACAACCAATGGACAGATGAGGGGCTATTTCTTGGAGAAAATAGACATGTTTTTCTAGTCCTGTACAACCCCCTTCATTGGGCAATAGAATTTAGGCCAGGATCACACACACTGTTTTTGACGCAGTTCTTGGCTCATTTTTTTTAACCAAAGCCAGAAGTGGATCCAAATGGAAGGAAAAGTATAAAGAAAAGACTGTTGCATCTACTTTCTTTTTTGTGTGTCCACTTTAGTGTTTGGCTCAAAAAACTGCCACAATAACTGCATCAAAACTGTGTGTGTGATCCTGGCCTTACAGAAAAATCGCTAAATGACACAATTAAAAATTCCAACATAAATATACCATTATCACTTGGTTATTTAATCATATGAGTCTTCCTAATTGGTTATCCCTGCTCTGTCTTATGCTTCTAATCTTGTGCAGATTTATCACATACTGGGTTAATTTTTTTGTTACTGTAGTAGCTTAAAGAATGTTTTCCCCTAAAATAAATAAATCCACAGACGATATCGCTAAACAGCAATATGATCGGTATAATAGATCACTGCATAACTAGATAGTGTTTCCATTCAGGAGCACGGGAAGTCTGAATGATGCCATACAGGGTTGATTGTAGGGAGTGGCAGACTGGGCAATTGCCCAGGGCCCTATATCCTAAGCCCCTCCTCCAAGGACCAGACCCCTACGAGCAACCTGGACTAACAGGGACACTACCATTAACCCCATCACTGCACTGCATATTAGCTGCAATTGTAGATCTGGAAAAAGAGTGGTGCCGTTTTAAAAAAATAAATAAAAAAATGCAGACCCTTCTTTCTAATCCCAGACAACTCTTTTAAACGGAACGTGTCATTAGAAAATGAACGATTTTTAAAATATTTTTTTACGTTAATTTTCTGTCATAATCTATATTATAAAAAAATAATCCTGGCATCTTGCGGTTTTCACTGTGGCCACTGAGACTCACAATAGACTGACCCTTCCTGTTCTGCAGAGATCACTTCTCAGCAGCCATCTAATTATCATCACAGGCAGCATTACACTGACAGGTAATACTTCTATATAGATAACACAGGATCCCCCATTAACAATAGGTGATGGACAGCGCTCCCCTCCTAGTCCTTCTTGCACATGGACCTATCACAGGTCACACAGCATGCCTAGAAAACTCTCCCATAGCAGCTCAGAAAAGATGGCTGCCCCCATATTCATGTACAGAAAATAGAATAAAAACCATTGTGAGACAGTGACATGTAAAGTCATTGAGGGAAGGTACATTTCCCCTAGAATCCTGTCATATGTATCCTAGGCTCCAGGGAATGAGTAGTTCTTGCAATAGAAAGCTCTAGCTTTCCAATCTCGGCTTAAGGAAAAGCCGGAAAAAGGGCCTGGAGTTGGATTGGAGAAGAGCAGGGCGGGTTCCCCAATCCCTAGTCCATCTCTGTTTGTAGGACAAGGCTGCTGCTCAATTAGCTGCACCTGTAGCCTGTGTATAAAAAGGTGCAGACACAGTGTGTGGGAGTCTCACCCCTGACTCAGACTGGAGACTACTAAGGCTGGAGTAGCCTGTATTCTATGTGAGTAAAGACCTGTGTTACTTTGTGTCCAGTGCCTGGTAGGAAGGCACTCGGTATAGTTAGATAATATCTTGTTTAGTTAGTGCTCAGACGAGCAGGATTTATTTTTTATTTTGCCTTGTTGTACCAGAGGCTGTTTCTTTGACAAGAATAAAAACACAGGCAAAGCCCTGTTATGACTTTTAATGCACGGTGTCCCTGTCTCTGGCTACAAAGAAACCGCTGTACCAACCTCCTGATGCTAAACCCTCACATATGGTGGCCAATGCGGGCACGGTCTTAAAGAGACATACACCTATTTAAAAGGACTTTTGCTGCTCCAAGTGGAAAATTGTTGCTAGGGGCAACAACACAATTTTTCTTCCCGAGAGTGCTTGGAAGTGTATGTCTTGGGTGAAGGCGGCAACAGGGCTAAAAGAGACTGTTAAAATGGATGAAATACTTAAACAGCTGATTCAGGCTAATATCAACCAGGGGAAGATAAGCACAGCTCTGCAAGAAGCCAGCGCGACTCAGCGAATGGTGCATGAGGAAGCCATGCGTGCACAGGCTGAAACCAATATTCTTCTGGGTGAAGCCCACAGACTGGTCTTAAAAGAACAGCAGCAAATTAATCGCTATTTGCAAGACCAAATTCAGGCCTCAGTGGAGAGGTCAGCGGGGCCTCATGGTTTGCGCCAAAACACTCATGCAGCGGTACAGACATCTCTGCAGAAGATGACATCCACCGACGACGTTGAGGCCTATCTCATGGTGTTTGAGCGAGTGGCAGAACGAGAGAAGTTACCTTCAGATCAGTGGGCAGCAGTGGTGGCACCTTTCCTAACCGGAGAGCCGCAAAAGGCGTACTTTGATCTCAATGAGCAGGATGCCAAGGATTACTCCAAGCTGAAGGGTGAGATCCTTGCCCGTCTGGGTGTTAATATGAATGTGCATGCTCGACGGGTGCACAACTGGACTTTCGTGGAACACCTACCTGCGCGATCACCAATGTATGATCTTGTCCATCTTGCAAGGAAATGGCTACAGCCAGAGGAATCAACCCCTGCGCAGATCGTGGAGAGAGTGGTACTTGACAAATACATCCGCTCCTTACCAATGAAGGTTCAGCGTTGGGTCGTTCAAGGAGATCCTACAGATGCGGAACAGCTGGTGAACCTGATTGAAAGGTACAGAGCTACTCAGGATCTACTCCAAGAAGTACCGCCTGGATGTTCTAACCCCAGGAACAGCAAATCGTGCGGAGCACCCGGTAAGACTGTTCCATTTACTAGAGGGGTGAGAAATGTCTTTAAGGGAGGTGGCTCAGAAGGGGAGCAGACGGAGGGAAGAAATCCCAGAGAGACACTGAAGGCCAGACCAGGGTCTCAAGTTGGGGACCGGGGCCGCATACAGTGCTGGCGGTGTTATGGACCTGGGCATATTGCTGCCAATTGTCCCCTGACTACTGAGCCAATGGAGTGTGATGCAGCAAGGCGAATATCCTTGTTTGCACGTCCTGTTTGTTCTGCTGAGACTGTTTACGAGACTGAGCAACAAATGTGTGTCATAAAAGTGGAAGGGTGTACTGTGAGTGCCTTGCTGGATTCTGGGAGTCTGGTTACCCTGGTGCATGCCAGCCTGATAGACCCTGGAACATTCAGCGGACATAGTATAGGGGTCCTGTGCATACACGGGGACACTAAAGAATACCCCACCGCTTTGGTCACTCTAGAGACTTCCTGTGGAACCGCTTGCCATGAAGTGGGTGTGGTCAAGTCCCTGATGCACAGTGTGATCCTGGGGAGAGACTTCCCAGTGTTCTGGGACTTATGGAGGAAGAAAGATGTAACCTCCACTGTAAATGTTAATGATGGTATTAATGTGTGCGCTGTGATTAGCCCAGAACCCTTTAACGAAGATGCTGAGGTGCCAGCAGTAGGGCACCACTGAGCCTGATAAATTTCCTCTGGCTGTTTTTGCTGGTGAAACAGATGAGCAGGAGGAAATTTCTGAGATACCAGAGTTAAATGTATCACGTAACAATTTTGGGACCGCTCAACTTAGCGATCCCACATTGGTAAAAGCCAGGGAAAATACTAAGGTATTAAATGGAGTGCCTCAACATCCAGGGGCTGATAAGGTGTTTCCACACATGGCGGTTAACCAGGATTTGCTGTATCGGATAGATAACGTACGTGGGGAGGTTGTTGAACAGCTGGTGATACCCCAATCGTATCGTAGAACGGTGTTGGACCTGGCTCATAAACACGTGCTGGGTGGACATCTATGTTGCGAAAAGACCAGAGAGCGTATCTTACAACGATTCTTCTGGCCGGGGGTATATACGGAAGTTCAGAGGTATTGCGAGTCCTGCCCGGAGTGTCAGATAACGGCTCCTATGCCACATTTTAGGAGTCCGCTGGTGCCTTTGCCTATCATTGGGATCCCTTTTGAAAGAATTGCCATGGATCTGGTCGGCCCTTTAGTCAAATCCTCTAGAGGACATCAATATATCCTAGTGGTGTTGGACTATGCCCCACGCTACCCTGAGGCAGTCCCTTTGCGAAATTCCTCTTCAAAAGCCATTGCAAGAGAGTTGTTTTACATGTTTTCCCGTACTGGTTTACCTAAGGAAATCCTTACCGATCAGGGAACTCCCTTTATGTCAAAAATCACCAAGGAATTATGTAAACTGCTGAAAATGAAACACCTGCGTACCTCTATATATCACCCTCAAACTGATGGTCTTGTCGAAAGATTCAATAAGACATTAAAAGGCATGTTGAGGAGGGTGGTTAGTAAGGATGGGAAGGATTGGGACTGTCTTCTGCCCTATTTCATGTTCGCTGTACGTGAAGTTCCTCAATCATGCACAGGGTTTTCTCCTTTCGAACTTGTATACGGCAGACAACCCCGTGGTCTCCTGGACATAGCCAAGGAAACCTGGGAGCAAGAGTCCACACCTTATAGGAGTGTAATTGAGCATGTCACGTTGATGCAAGACCGAATCGCTGCGGTCATGCCGATAGTTAAGGAACACTTGGAGCAAGCTCAGGATGCTCAGAGCAGGGTGTATAACCAAACTGCTAAAGTTAGAAATTTTACCTCGGGTGATCGAGTGTTGGTCTTAGTGCCAACCATAGAAAGCAAATTTCTTGCTAGATGGCAAGGGCCGTATGAGATGATTGAAAAGGTGGGGGATGTAAATTATAAAGTTTACCAACCAGGTAAAAGGAAGACAGTGCAGTTATACCATGTAAACTTAATTAAGCCATGGAAAGAAAGAGAGACCCTCGTGGCAGTAAGGACCCCCTATAGTCCTAACCCAGATGTGTATGTGTCAGAATCCCTCGCAAAGCCACAGAAACAGGAGACAAAAGAGTTTGTGCAGAGAAACACAGACGTGTTTTCAGAACTGCCAGGACAGACCAGTATAATAAAACATGACATTGTGACCGAGCCTCAGGTTCGGGTCCACTTGAAACCCTACAGAGTCCCTGAAGCTCGTAGACAAGCCATATCTGAGGAGGTCAAGAAAATGCTAGACCTTGGGATCAGAGCTTTTCTAGGAATTGTAGGTTATTACCGCAGGTTCATTCCAAACTTTGCCAGCACAGCAGCGCCCCTGACAGATCTTACCAAGGGAAGTAAGTCTGTCATGGTCAAGTGGGACACGAAGGCTGAAAGCGCCTTTCAAGAGTTGAAACTGGCCCTGTGTAACCAACCAGTCTTAGTCACTCCTGACTTCAAAAAGGAGTTTGTTGTCCAAACTGATGCTTCTAATGTGGGGATCGGAGCAGTTCTGTCACAAGAGGTGGGTGGTGAGGAACATCCGGTGACCTATTTGAGCAGAAAACTTACCCCGGCTGAGAAAAAAACTATAGCATAGTTGAACGGGAGTGCTTGGCAATTAAGTGGGCACTTGAGTCCCTGAGATATTATTTATTGGGTCGTCGGTTTAGGTTGGTTACAGACAACTCTCCTCTTACGTGGATGTGTCAAGCTAAAGAGAGAAATGCAAGAGTTACACGGTGGTTTCTTACTTTGCAGAACTTCAAATATACTGTAGAACACAGAGCAGGAAAACTGCAGGGCAATGCTGACGCTTTGTCTAGGACACACTGCCTTGTAGCTAAATGTGTCCGATCCCACGGGCTCGAACAGAGGAAGAGGGTATGTGAGACAGTGACAGGTAAAGTCATTGAGGGAAGGTACATTTCCCCTAGAATCCTGTCATATGTATCCTAGGCTCCAGAGAATGAGTAGTTCTTGCAATAGAAAGCTCTAGCTTTCCAATCTCGGCTTAAGGAAAAGCCGGAAAAAGGGCCTGGAGTTGGATTGGAGAAGAGCAGGGCGGGTTCCCCAATCCCTAGTCCATCTCTGTTTGTAGGACAAGGCTGCTGCTCAATTAGCTGCACCTGTAGCCTGTGTATAAAAAGGTGCAGACACAGTGTGTGTGAGTCTCACCCCTGACTCAGACTGGAGACTACTAAGTCTGGAGTAGCCTGTATTCTATGTGAGTAAAGACCTGTGTTACTTTGTGTCCAGTGCCTGGTAGGAAGGCACTCGGTATAGTTAGATAATATCTTGTTTAGTTAGTGCTCAGACGAGCAGGATTTATTTTGTATTTTGCCTTGTTGTACCAGAGGCTGTTTCTCTGACAAGAATAAAAACACAGGCAAAGCCCTGTTATGACTTTTAATGCACGGTGTCCCCGTCTCTGGCTACAAAGAAACCGCTGTACCAACCTCTCCTGATGCTAAACCCTCACACCATCTACAATAAAAACAGATTAGAAAAAAAAATTCCCTTTACGGACCATTATTTAATGCCAATTTCGTATTATTTTATTTAGGGGGAAACATTCTTTGAAGTATTAGAAATCAACACAGTAATTAGAATAATAATGGATTAGTATAGACGGGTGTACGTTACATTCTGTGTCTGGTTTCGTTGACAGGCTGGATAGTGTTATAATAACATATCACATTTGAGCCATGAAGTACGGGAGAAGTACGCCACAGATTTCTTGGAGTCTTTTTGAGTGCTTGCTTTTCCTTGACCTGATTCTAGGTTTTTGATGTATTACGTAATACAATCCTATCACAAGTAGCAAAAATAAATGTCGCCATCTCTATCTACTTCAAATAGGACATTTGATAAGAGATAATTTTATACACTGCCCTATTACTTAAAGGGAATTAATACAAGGTCATGGCAGCTAAAGGATCTTGGACTCTTCTGCTGCGTAGATATAGAATCTGGTTCCCTAGATGTTACTCCTTCGGGTACTGATCTGTATTTTACACGTTACTCCTATAGGTCATGCATTATTTGGATTTCTATATGAACATTTTAAAGTTGCCTAACATAATAGACCGGACCAGATTTACCTATAGGCAACGATGGGGAAAACCATCAGCTGAATGGAAAATTTGTATATGAATACACTGAACAGTGTGGATATACACATCAGAGAGAGAAGGGACGGCATATGGGTAACAGAGTTGCAGACTGTCCTTTACATTTTTCACCAGTGTCTTTGGTGTCCGGAATTAAAAACAAAAAAAACATACATCCTTAAATAAACCTGGCTATTGTATTGGCCCTATGCGGGCATTTTATAGGAACTTTGATTGGTACTATGTCTGGTGCTATATGTTATGGGCACTGTTGATAGCAATGTCAGCTAAAGGGGTATTCCAGCCAGAAACCTTTATCATCTATATACTGGATAGGTGATAAATGTTTAATCTGTGGGGGTCCCACTTCCCCCAATCATGGTAAGGAGGAGTTTGGATGGAGCAGCGATGTCCCCCAAAACAAATTCTATGGGAGTTATCCAAACAGCGCCAGTAGATACAGTATGTGATAAATGTTTCGGTCTAGAATATCTACGAGGATCTACGTCCGGTCCAGTAGAACTGTAGGAGGTCCGGGTATTGCGGCTGTCTGAAAGACTTCTATTAGCCAGACGTACGTCAAAGGAGTGTCCTTTTGGCATACATTTGTCTGGTATACAGTATACGCTTTCAATACAAGAGGATGCTACAAAAAAAAAAAAAAATGTACACTGCGAATATACTTTTTGTTACATAAACCCACTTTGGACTACCATTGTAGTGATGGTGTTTAATGCTTTCTCGTTCATTATAGAAGTATTTCTCCTCACAGGCACCTAACTGTATAGGCCTATAGTTGCATAGTTTGGGACATACAATAGGATGTAAATCGGATGTAATGCATGAACACAATGTAACAGAGATTAAATTGTAATGGAATAAGGCAAAACAACAGACAACAAGAAGTGCAGTATATACAGGTGTGTTTAATAAATATATATATGTACATTTAGGCAGCGTATTAGTAAGATAAATGTTCTCATGCTCAAAAAGCAGGGGTAAAGATAATTTTCACATATACACATATCAAGTGAATGATATAGGCATTTATTTGTGTGTATATATATATATATATATATATATATATATATACACACTGCAGTTGTTTTATAATTACATTATAAACTTTTGCATTTGTGATAATTTCTCTGTGTTAGTATGACAAGTACTTGCTCATCGCTGCCCCCTGTTGTATTTTTAAATATCCCCTTATAACAAGAGGGGGTCCACGGTTTATAACAGAGTGGAGAGCGGATACAAGGAGTATCTTTCACTCTGGAGGACTCAGCACATCAATAGATTACATTGAGAGCACACTGATTTAATAATGAGCACCATGTAATACTTCATTTCACCTGTGGTAGTGCTGCAGGGGAATTACAGCCGATCTCTGGGGGTTCCAACAACAGGACAACCTGTGATCTGCTTATTTTAAGAGGGCGCTTCTAATAAAAAGATGAACAGCTCCTTTAAAAAAAAGATTCTAAACCTCGGTATATTATGATTTTTCATCCATCAGGTGCTTTATTAGAACAAATTGCACCTTGAGAAACACCCATGAGTCTTGCTAAAGGTGAACTGTCAGCGACCTAGTTCAACAGCTTGAATAAGTTATATTACATGTCAATCAGAATTACAATGACCATCAATAAAGAGCATTGGGGCTGTAAAAACATGAAATTCTAGTGTATAGTTGAAATTCTTACATAATGGTATGGATTTGAAGTCAATAAAATATGATAGTTCGATCTTACTGTGACAAATAATGTTAATACATAACATGCATAAAAAAGCATAAACAAAACATAAAACACATGAATAATTCATAGTAACAGGATCCTACTGCATTATGGCTATATCAATTTTCATGTTTTAGGTAGACATAGCAGCGAATGACTTGATATTTAATGCTTTCTTGTTCATTATAGAAGTATTTCCCCTCACAGGCATAAAACCAGCATTTATGACATTTACAAGACCTTAATAGAACAGACCCACCAACGGTTGTAGTAATAAAAGCTTAAAAACGTCACAGGAGCAAAGGCAGGAAAAGAGACTTGGTACCTTGTAGGAACATAAACATGTACAGGTCAGGAATCTGGATCACTAGCACTGACATTGGTGCCAAACATCATGAAGCTTCTATTTTTTATTTTACATTTTGGAAGTCAAGTAGGTAATCTTCATGAAGATAGCCCATGTGGCTGCTATGTGGTCCATGGGGAGGAGCAACTGACTGTACTGGACTCCTCCTCTCCACAGGAACCAGGATGTTTGGAATAAGATGGGACACAGTTGTGGGCATCAACATACCCCAAAGCCAGCTCTCTTGTCCTGGGATGTGAAGGCAAGAGAAGTAGGCTGGTGGTGAACCAGCACCAGAAGTGGGTCACAAGTATGATATTTAATAAGATATATATATATATATATATATATATATATGCCCCTGGTAAGAGTGTTCGATCTTTTATAATCATTTTTATTTTTTTAGTCGCCGTTTTAGGAAGATTATACCTTATATTTCATGAAGTTGTCGAAATACCACTTTTTTTTTTTTTTTTTTTAATATGCTATACGTTTTTCATCTTTCTGGGAAAAACTTCAAAACCACCATCGGTAAGTAACGAGGGTCCAAAAACAAGAAATAGCCCTCCACTTAATTGTAGTCCATCCCCTGAATAGTGGAATATACATTATGAAACATTTCCTTGTGTGCTTGTAGAGTAAACTTGTGCTTGATGTGCTAGAGGTCAAGGACATCTAAGGCCTCCTCCTTACCTAATATTGAAACATCTCCTTAACTCCTGTAGCTAAATACCTTACCACATACTTTGAATAGTTCCTAAGTTAGTCTACCATTGTACAAGGCTGTAAAGCGTGCTATTTAATGATACATTTTCACAGATGCAACAAGCAGAGACTCCTCGGCCCCAATGCATAGTCTGGAGAAGGGCTGATCAATTACCATGTACCATTTATAATACTTCTGTCAAAGTGGCTTTTGGGCCACCCCAAGCAACAGGACCAGGGTGCCACCGTTACGCCTGCACCCCCTATAGCTACATCCCATTCTTTACATCCCTTAGATAATGCTATCCAGTTGGTTATATGATAAGCCCCATGTATATTTCAAGTACGTGCTGGAAAATGTTATAAAATAAATAGTTGGAAATGGTGCTAAGGGGAAGTCTCAAGGGTGTTACTAGGCCCATGGACCACCTTGCAGTTGGTGCCTGGAAACAGCATGGTCAGATATTATCTTTTTGATTTTCTTCTTTTGCTACCCTCATGGACCACAAGCAGTATCTCACCCATCTTTATAGAAAAAAAATATATTTACAATATTATGGATTATGATGCTGGTATTTAAAAAAATTATTTTAAAAAAAAATCTGATAAACAAGGGGCAGCCTGCCACCCCTTAAAATTCTGATGCATTTTGCGTAAGTCACTTTCTTTATTTATTCAAGGAAATTCTTCAGTTTTCCTTGTCACATTCCAAAGAAACTTGGGCAGGTGTCCCAAGGCATTCATGAACAAAGGAGTTAATGTCCACGCCAGACAGTCTTTGCTGAAGATTAATGAGGTCTGATGTCATCCATTGCGATTGTATCATGTGGTGCGCTGTTGTAAGGAGGCTCTTCTGTGACTGTAGGGTTGTAAAATGAAGACGCTCCATAGGGACTTGCAGGATTATCCAACCGCAACACTGCAATAAAAAAAAATAAAAAAAATATATATCATAAAATTATAATTTTCCGACATTTTTAGCTCAGATTTCAAACTCCTAACAGACTCCTTCAAGTTTCCCATACCAGCAGGGCCGATTCTAGCTTTTCTGCTGCCTGAGGCGAAAATTGATTTTTGCCCCACAGATTTTTATTGACATCCCCCTGGCTATTCTACATCACTACCAGCCTCCTCAAACTCTTGCAGATGCTCCGTTGCCTTGTACTCCCCTGGCATGCGTGGTGCAGCGATGAAGCCGGGCAGAGTACACCTGACTGCACGGTGTGCCCAAGTAGTACAAGGCAATGGCGCCTCCGAGAAAGTTGTATCAGCCAGGGGGATGTCAATCAAACATGGAAAGGAGGGTTTGGATGCAAGACTATGTGACTCTTCAGGAGAGCGGCACCACCACATGACCCTTTAATGAGTGATTAGAATATAGCATGCGCCGGTTTAAAAGTGGATTTTATAGCTTTTGCTGCATCTGAAAAAAAACACATTTCAAAATATTGTCAGGTCATGTATTACTGCATAGTGGCAGTTCAAGGGGTTAAAACTACCAGACAGGTTCCCATAGAATATACAATGAATTGAAAACTCCAGCTGCCCTGCAATTTTGATATTATAAATATATCCTATATAATTACAGCATCAGAACCAAGCTCTGACATATACGGCTCCAGAACCAAGCTCATTACATATATACACAACACCAGAACCAAGCTCAGTACATACATACAGCATCAGAACCAAGCTGAGTACGTATATACAGCACCAGAACAAATACAGCTCAATTTAGTGCATATAGTGTCCCACATATAGCCCACCCCTGTAGACCGTGCCCTGTAGACAATGCCTCACATATAGCTCCCCCTGTATAGTGTCCCACATATAGCAAACCTCCACATATAGCTCCCCCTGTAGATAGTGCTCCACATATAGACCCCCCCCCCTATAGATAATGCCACTCAGTCTTACTAGAAAAAAAACCAAAAACTTTAGATTCTCACGCGATCCCATTCTCACGCCATCCGGGGGCAATGGAGACCAGCTTTCTTCTGAGCAGGTCTGCTGGGGCTGAACGACGCAATGACGTTATCGCGCCTCTAGCGTCATTGAAAGGCACTGATTGGCAGGGCAGAAAGACTTGCCACATCAATCAGTGCCTTTCAACAACGGAAGCAGTGCAATGACATCATCGCACCGCTAGCGTACTTGAAAGGCGCCGATTGGCAGGGCAAGTCATTTTGCCCTGCCAACTAGCGTCAGTGTGAGGCACTGAATGGTCGGGTACAGAACGTGGTCGGCCACTCAGCGCTAATGCTTGTAATTGTATCTGCGTGCTATAGACGCAGGTACAGTTAGCGCAAGAGTGGGTGGTGGTGGCTGGTTTCAGTGGTGCCGCCGCCCCCTGAGGCGAGAAACTCATCTTGCCTCATGGATAGTTGACCAGGGTTGTTTATTTCTTAAATTTGCAGAGAACAGGAGGAT
Source organism: Rhinoderma darwinii (assembly GCF_050947455.1). Classification (NCBI taxonomy): domain Eukaryota; kingdom Metazoa; phylum Chordata; class Amphibia; order Anura; family Rhinodermatidae; genus Rhinoderma; species Rhinoderma darwinii. The sequence continues at coordinate 54,371,150 of NC_134695.1, forward strand.
TTGGACCAGTCCCTGCTTGTCACTTAGATGCCTCAGTGATAGACAATATGGTTTTCCAGGATACAGAGTCATAGCTAGGGGTTTAGCACAGGGGGGGGGGGGTGGGCACCCCGCACAGTACAGGGACCCCTTAGTGGCCTCCACACAGTATAATGCCCTTAAAGCTGCCCCACACAGGGTAATGTCCAGATAGTTGCCCCCACAAAGAATAATGCTCCCATAGCTGCCCCCATTCAGTGTAACCCATTAGTGCCCCATACATAGTATAATGACCCCCTAGCCTAGCGCCCCAAACAGTATAATTACCCCTTAGTGGCCCATCACAGTATAATGCCCCTAAAGCTGCCCCCTCACACAGAATATTTTCCCATAGCTCCCCCCCCCCCACAGTATAATGCCCCTATACCGGATTATGCCCCATAGCTGTCCCCACACAGTATCATCCCCATACAGTATAACGCCCCATAGCTGCCCACATACAGTATATTGCCCCTAACTGCCCTAATACAGTATAATGCCCCCATAGCTGCCCGCATACAGTATATTGCCCCTAACTGCCCTAATACAGTATAATACCCCCATAGCTGCTCCATACAGTATAATGCCCCTTAGCTGCCCCTACACAGTGTATTGTCCCCAAAGCTGCCCCAATACAGTATATTTCCCCATTGTGGACCCCCATACCAGTATAATGCCTTCATAGTGTCTAATAAAAAAATAAAAATAAAAATACTCACCTAGCCCAGTTCCCACGACGAGCGTAGGAGATCCCTCTGCTCCTTCGCTCTGAGCAGTGTGTGGCTCGGCACAGACAGGCACGATGACGTCACTACATCGCGTCTGTGTCAAGCCGCTCACAGCCGGCATTACATAGTGAATACTGGAGCAAGGAGCAGTCAGCTCCCTACTCCAGCATTGGATTTAACTGTATCTGCGCCCGAAGTATGCAGTTACAGTTGAAACTGCAACATCTCAGTGGGCCCAGGGCCACCGCCCACCTGCCTGCCTGCCTGCTAGCTACACCTCTGCCAGTAGTCATGTTGTGTGCTATAACCCCGCCACCTATAGCCCTCCTCCATGCATAATAGTGTACTCATGTTAGCAGAAGTTATGAAGTAATACTGCAGAAGATGTGGGTATAGCGTCCAGCTAATCCAGCCTTGCAGACTAATACTAGGACTACTGGCTTACCCAGTTCCAACCAAATCAGGTAAATTGACCTTAAAAGGGGGTATGTGGGGATCAACAATTATTAGTAGTGTACTCACTGAAGTATGTGAGTACACTTGGTAATATACATTCCGGTCCCCTGTTGCGCTGATTATGAGATTTTTATAGCACTAGCAGGGCACCAGAAGTCTAGTTGCTCAGCCTTCTTTGATAACTATACGACTCTTCATCATGTGACCGGCCCCGCTCTATTCTATGTACTCCCTGTACTACGGCTTGTACTTAGAGTACAGCGGGGATCGGTCAACGGACGAAGCATCGTATCATCATCGAAGAAGGCTGTGCAACTAGACTTCTGGAGCCCCACCAGCGCTATAAAAATCTCATAATCAGCGCGACAGGGGACCGGAATGTATATTAGTAAGCGCACTCACATACTGCAGGGACTACACTGATATTTTAGTCTACACATAACCCCACGGGTTGTCTAGTTTAGAAAACTAGTTTTCAAATACCTTGTTGTTAAGGAATTCTGAGTTCACGGGGGGGGGGGGGGTTCCCATTGAAGATGCTGAACTATTAATCTGGGTGGAGAGACAGAGGACAACTACAAGGAACTTTTCTCACTCAGGAGGGAATTACACAGACAGCAAATTAATTTTAATGGAAACTAGGTGATCACTGAAACTGAAACACGTATAACATTTAATAGATTATAATGTATTCTATCCTCAAATATGTAGTTCATATTTTTACATACCTGTATCATTCCTAATATCCTCATATAGTCGTCGATGTGTAAAAGAGCCGTTTTTTTTTGTTCCACATAAGATGTAAGCTGCAATACACACCAGTGCAATTCCTAGCAGGGACCCAATAACTGCACCTAGTACAACTCCAGCTGTGTTTCCTACATCTGCAAAAGTTAAAAAAAAAAAAATATAAATGTTTCAAAAGAAAAATCTGACAATATTCAACACTTGTTTAAAAAAAATAAATAAAGGTCTGTTTTAAGCCAGGATCACACACACAGTTTTGATGCAATTCTTGGTGTAGTTTTTGCCTCCGTATTTTTGAGCAAACACAGAAGAGGAAATAAAAGAAAGAAGATGCATGTCTTTTCTTTATAACTTTTGATTCCACTTCTGGATTTTGTTTAAAAAAAATAAAACAGAGCCAAAAACGGTGTGTGTGATCCTGGTTTTAAACACAGACTGCCATTAACACTAATGACACATTATTTTATTACTAATATTGGGCCTCATTTATCAAAACTTACAGAAATATAAAAAAACTGTCCTTGTGGCATATAGCAACCAATCGGGGCTCAGTTTTTATATCCTAAACAGCTCTGGAAAAATTAAAGCTGCACTGTGATTGGTTACTTTGATCAACAAGGACAATTTTGATAGTCTGTCAGTATAGTATAGCTTCAGTGTACCAGGCCGGGTAGAAATGTGTCACTATATGACATGTTTTGGCATGTTATAATAAAAGTCATTGTAATGGGATTGAGGCAAGTGCCAGAATTTGGATTCCTGTTTAATATTTGGGTCAAACGCCAATCAGTTCATCTCCTTATAGTGTAGTATATCAGACCAATATTCCTACACACACAGTCAGCAATCATTCATAACCCCCTTAAGGACGCAGCCAGTTTTGGCCATAAGGACACGGTGATTTTTATTGGTCCCCCCCCCGACGCATTACAAGAGCCGTAACTTTATTTTTTTTATCAATATACCCGGAGGTTGGCTTGATTGTTTGTACCAGGACAAGTTGTAATTTGTAATGGCACTATTATGGTGTACTTTAAATGTATACCTTTGACTATATTGGAGGGGTGGGGGGGGGCAGCAATTTTTATTTTGCATAATTAAAACATGTAAAAAATAAATTATTTTTGTGTTGCCACATTCTAACATTTGTTTTTGTCGACGGAGCTGAAGGCCTTTTTCTTTTTTCACAAAACGAGTTGCCCTTTTTCTAGTTACCATTTTAGTACCCACGCTATTACTGAACTGTAAAATGAAATTCACGTGAACAACCCACCAGGCTCAGACCATGAAGTTAAGTGGGAGAGAGTTTGCAGTTTAACTGCCCAGATCATACCAAAAATATTCTAAAGGCAAAAATTTGCCCTAACCGAGAAATTCTTGTATAATTGTCACATGTTTAGTGAGAACGAACAACTTGCAGGCAAGAGTAATTTTTGAACAAGACTAACTGGTCTAAAAAGACTTGAAACATCCTACAGGGCAAGGCTTACTTGACTTTCCCGCAATACAAAGACAATTGTACACCTTATAAAATGATCAAAATTCGCGATCTACAGCTAGCATTACCTTTTTCACTTCCGGATATTCCTGAGCCACTGCTGTTTGTTGTTGCGACATTCCCGGTGCTTTGTGTAGACTCTGTAGTGGCATTTGTTGACTCACTGGTCGCCGTCGAATTGCTTGTTGGAGTAGACTCTGTCGAATTTGGAATATTCGTTGTATTTCCAGTTGAATTGGTTTCTGTGGAGGATGTAGTAGACATGGAGGTTGTATTTGTTGCCGTTGTGTTTTCTCGTGTGACACTTTCAGTGGTAGCTGTACTGGAGACATTTGGAGAAGTTTTGATGATTGGGGTTAATGTGGAAGAGTGGTCCTTAATTGTTGTATTACTTGTGGAGTAGCTTGTAGCACCATCCACAACAGATACGTATGTTGAGGTTTCAGTGGTCAGTCCTGAGACATTCATAGACGTTGTGTTCTCTGTCGTGAAGCTCGCGTTGGTAGTTCCTAATGAGGTGGAGACACTCAGGCTGGTAGTGCTAGTTGGGGCTATGCTTTCTGTAAATGGGCTGCCCACAGATGAAGGCGTGGTGAATGTGGAGGTTGCATTATTATCAGTGGTAGGTGACACAGTGGTATTTGGACTACTCACTGTACTGTTGTCTAATGCAGTAGTAGTCTCGTGTACAGTGCTCCCATTAGAAGATGTTGCGTCAGTAACCATGCTGGTTGTCGCACCAGTCGTGACGTTTTGGCCATGACAACCAGTCCAAAAAAGAGAAATCAACAATAATAATACAACTCGTCTAAATGATGAAAACATTGTTTCTTTAGATTTTCTATTTGTGAAGCAAAAGTTCAGAAAAGCTGTAAAAACAGTAAAAAGATGTATTTTAGTTATTAATTGTTTGAAAAATACATTCAAATCAAGATGTATATCCCCGTGTAAAAGAACGTTATACACCCAAGAGTTATTTTTCATGCACAGTTATACAGGGTGGGTTGAAGATAAATGTAGATCGTGTGGTCAGTGAATCTCAAGGTCCTCGTGGGAGTAGCTGGAGGCTCTTAGATGAGAGGAGGACATGACTGAGGGTTTTAGAGGGAGTCGGTCATCAATTTTGAGCCCCCCCAAAGCACAAACACCACTAGTGAGCTATAGTAAAAAGCAGTAGGAACATACCACTGTTACATATCTTAGTCCTTAGATAACTTTAAAAAAAAAAAAAGTTGTTTTAGTCTTCCACACGCCGTATGCAAATTTGGTTTCAAGTGTTTGCCGATTCGGGAAGCGTCCAGCATCTTGAGCTCCAACCACTCCCCTTCTCCTCCATTCTGAAATTTACAGGCGGCTCTACTCGTCCTCAACATCATTCAAGTCATACAAGTACAGTCAACTGCAGAGGGGAGGGGAAAGTTTGGAGCTCAAGATGCTGGACACTTCCCGGTTCGGCAGACGCTTGAAACCTAATTTACATATGACACATGGGAGCAAAAATAAAACTTTTTTAAAGTTATGTAAGCACGAAGATATGTAACAGAGGGATGTTTCTTTACAGTTTTTTTGCTATAGCTCACTAGTGGTGTTAGCAGTTTGGGGGGGGGGGGCTCAAAACTCATAATAGGCACCTTTTATTTTGAGCAGAAGTAATCAAGGCGTGGATTGATGAAGGCTAAGGGAAATAGCCCAGCAGCTAAAGATGATGAGTGGGAATAATGCAGATGAGGATCTGGGATGGGGGGGGGGGGGTTGAGAGGTATATACCGCACATGTATAGTGGTTTCTGGTAACAGTATTTTGCGTGGTACTTATCTAAACATTTTCAACTACATGAATAAAGGATCCAGCCATTTAGTACGGCATCTTGTTTTTTGCATCTCCCTAGTGAAAGGACGGCTGGTCATATGCAGATCACGTGGGTTACGAGATACAAATGCAACAAATGGCACTTAAATGGACTGTGCTTGCTGCCATCTCATCATGAAGGGATTATGGGATTCTGTGTAAATCATACTAGCTCCTGATAGCGCTTTAAGTACATACATACTGCTCATTAAAACTATAGGCATTACTTGAAATATCATACCTAACCAATGCAAACGTACCATATAGGCAGCCCAGAGAGCTGCCATGGGGCTCAGCCAAAGGGGAGGTAGCCCTTTTTTAAACCATGGGCAAACCCTATAATGCTAGCACAAAAACAAAAACAAATGGGTTGGACAGACCCAGTGGTCATGCTGCACTCCTGATCTCAAAAGAAAACATTAGGAAGGGGATTACCGAGAATTGTCTATAGATATAGGAATATATAGTGTGAACATACACCAGGATGAGTACCCTATTTAATTTTACCCTCTTTTCAATGTATTCCTGTGTAACTAATAGATTGTGTTGTGTGCCATTCAGGGGATAGTCAAGTTTGAACAACCCTCTATCTATATGAAGGATTCACTGACAATTAGGGTCCCACTTGCAGTTATTGTACAGCAGACAATCCCTTTATAGACAAAACAAATCTGTAACTAAAATTACATTCATTTCACTTTCTAGCCATCTAGACAAATCCTGGCACAGGAATGTTCTTTGGCAACTATTGTGAAATTACAGGATTTTTTTAAGCCTTTGTCTCAGTCATGTGAGCACTTATACTAGAACATGCTCGAGTGTTTCTCCTTGCATAGTATCTAACCCCTAAAATAAACCGTATTCACCGCTTTATCTGACCGCGCCTTTGCTGCTGTGACTCATACATCAGTATCACCATTGCTATTGAATAAACACACAGCCTACCACCGGTGAATTCTCTCACAGTTAAAGAGGCTCTGTTATCAGATTAATAGTGCCCTATCTCCTACATAATCCGATCGGCGCTGTAATGTAGATAACAGCAGTGGTTTTTATTTTGTAAAACGATAATTTTTGAGCAAGTTCTGAGCAATTTTAGATTTATTCTAATTAGTTTCTTAATAGACACACTGGCCGTTTACCTTTTGACCAAGTGGGCGTTGTAAAGAGAAGTGTATGACGCTGACCAATGAGCGTCATAAACTTCTCTCCATTCATGTCCATTTGTACTCAGCACAGCGTGATCATGAGAGATCACGCTGTGCTGTCACTTACTCACACATTAACTTTACTGAAGTGTCTGGAGAGTGAATAGACATTGGCTCCAACCAGGATGCGCTGTCTATTCACACTCCCAAAACTTCGGTAAAGTTTGTATGGGACTTAAATCACAGCGCCGCGGGATCTCGCGAGATCATGCTGTGAATGACAGCACAACGTCATATCGCGAGATCACGCTGTACTGCATGAGTAAGTCCCACAAAAACTTTACCGAAGTGTTGGGAGTGTGAATAGACATAACGTCCTAGCTGTAGGCAATATCTATTCACTCTCAAGACACTTCAGTAAAGTTAATGTGGGTATATGTGACAGCACAGCGTGATCTCGCGAGATCACGCTGTGCGGTGAATACAAATGGACATGAATGGAGAGAAGTGTATGATGCTGATTGGTCCGCATCATGCACTACTCTTTACAACACCCAGTTGTCTATTAAGGAACAAATTAGCATAAATCTAAAATTGTTCATAACTTGCTCAAAAATGATAGTTTTTCAAAATAAAAACCACTGTTATCTACATTACAGCGCCGATCAGATTATGTAGGAGATAGGGCAGTTATAAACTGGTGACAGTTTTAACCTTTCATTTACACAACTTCAATAAAAGTGCTAATTTTTTTATTCGGTTGTCACTTGTGATAGGTTATAATTAAGCTCCGCCTTTAGAGCTAGTTAAAGGGGTTGTCCCATAATAAATGGAAAAAAACAAAACAAAAAAAAAAAAAAAAAAAAAACACACACGCAATATAGTGCATTTCAATTTCTTTCTAACAAAGCAAGAACCAGCCCTGTATCTTACATGGATCCAGAGATCTCCCCATTTATTGCTCCAATTACTCTGCTAGATCTTCTTCAGGCTCACAGTTCAGTCCTTTCTGCTGCAGCCCCTCCCCATCACAGCTGATCTAGGCAGATCACTCTGTTTCACTAACTCCTCTCTAGGACAAGTTTTACAAATGACCCTCATTACATGTCTTTTTAGAGGGAGAGCCCAGCCCTAAATAACTGAAAAAGAGGGAGAGCCGCAGCTAACACAGTGACAGGATGAGCAGAAAAGGGGAGAGCTCAATGCTGTATGTAAGCAGTGCTGCATGTAGGCCTCTTTATCTAAGTAAACTGCTGGCTCTCCTGTGTGTTTCTTACTGTGCGAGTCTCCAGCCACACTTATTCTCTAATTCTTTGCGGACAAGCAGAGTAGACATTTTCTATTGGCTGGTGGCATCTGGAGAGTGGAAATGAGCATGTGCGTCCTTATTCAGCTCAGTAAAAGGACGTGCACATTAGTATACAGATTAAAATAGCGCTCCCTGGTGTTCAATTAAATAAAGGTAATATCTTACAACTGGAGCATTTTGTAACAAAGTAACGTACAAAAAAAGTATTATTTTTGATGCTGAATTATAGTGCAATATCATTTAATATTGTATGAGTGTTAATTTTACAATAATACATGTTTGCTATATTTTATACTGAATGGGTGTTGTCAAGATGACTGAAGCTACCAATTATAAGGAGTTTCCTTCATAGTTTTGACATCTATATATCTGTCACTAGGACCCTTGTATACTAATGTCTTTGGGTGGTGTACAAGCCTCTTTTCTTCCGTTATAAAATTATTAGACTTAGTTTAGCAAGGGGTAGCATAGTGGTCCCGCTAGCACACTACCATAAAAAAAAAAAAAAAATATTCAAATGTTGGAGCTCCTTTTTCTTATTTTTTTCCACAGAAATCATTCTATGAAATGCTCCTATAGTTTTTGCCATAAAAAAATGCAGTTTTTTTTTTTTTTTTTACATGGAGTTCTCTGTATATCAGTTTCTATTCTCCTGAAATGGATAGTGAAACCTATCACAAGAAAGCCGCACCTAAAACACGATGGGATTTAAAAAAATCTGCAGCATTTTCTAAAGCCACAATAAATGACAGATGGAAGCACTGCAACGTGTCAATAGGAATCCATGATCCATTTGACACATTGCACAACTTACCGCTGCAGTAAAAAAAAAAAAACAGCACATAAACGACCTTTGTGTGTATCTGCTGCTTTATTCCTCATGCTCGCAGTTTCCAATGTCACATACAGTTTCTAGCCTCAGGGTGTTTGTCCCCCTACTACAGTCTACAATCTATGAGGACTATCCCAAGGACTAGCAAGATGTTTTGTGTTTCACATTACCTCTACCCTATAGAACAATGCACAATTGACACAGATTTACGCCTACAAGATGAAATTACGCCACTCGATAGTTTAGGGACTGAATGACTCTTTTCATTCCGAGTCATTATTACACGTCACTTACACTGAATCTACGGGTATACATTACGAAGACGTGATTTATATTCTATAGCTGTCGCCACAAAGCTATTTTATAGCCTGTGGAATATATTACACTGTTAATCCAATGTTATTATTACTTTATAGCAGTTTTTGGTGATATGAATGCAGTTCAAATAAAATGCCTCCATGCATGGCTTCCATTGACTGCAGTGTAACAACACATAAATGTAACAGATAATTAATACGTTTTACACATATTGTACATTGAATAGTCATACGTAAAAAGTTGTGATTCTATAATTATAACCCAGACTGTATGGTCAAGAAATACTTTGGTAATACATATGTAAAATAAACAAAAAAAATGGACCAAGTAAATAGGTTCATCTCCTTACTCTATTCTGCATTTGTAAAATCACTACTTGAATGTTCACCATATGCTGCCATTTCCACTCCCTATGAGGTTGTCACTTATGAGAAGCAGCTTTCTGATACAGAAAGCTGCTAACTCCACCATCCCCTCCCTTTTTCTGAGGTATTTGCAGCATTATCCCTCACCCTGGAGTCTCACCTCCGGTCTGCTCCTCTGGGTCTGTCAGCCTGCTGAGTCTGAGTGCAGGCAACCACCAGAATAATCCAGTGCTTACAAGAGCTCCTGCACTGCCTAAGAACACATGTGCCCAAAGGAATGTTAGATTTTGTAGAACGCTACTTCTAGGTTGCCCCATCCCTAAAACCATTTTTCTCCCTCCCCACTATAACATACCTATCCATTACCACTCTCCCTTACCTACTTCCCCAATATTCAACACTATTGCCCTAATTTTAATCCTTCTCTCTAAAAAAAATATGTATTTTTCTCTGATTCGTAGCCCAACACTTACCTTTTTCACATAGTACACTCCTCTCCCATCTATTGCAACTTCCTTCCCCAACTAAAAATCCAACGGGGGTTGAAGGGGTTTACCCATGAAGGATATATTATAAACGTCAGATAGATGCGGGTCCTACTTCTGGGACCCACACCTATCTCTAGAACAGGGTCCCCTAAACCCCGTTCTAGATTTTTGTGCTCACGCTAAGCTACACTGTTTCTGTAACTCTCATAGAACTGAATAGTAGTTATGGAAACAGCGTAGCTTGCATGCTACGCTGCTTCCATAACTGCCATTCACTACCATGGGAGTTACGGAAAGAGTAACTCAGCGAGTTCCACTGTTTCCGTAACTCCCGACCATGTAATCAGGAAGTGGACGGGAGTCAGTGTGAGCACAAGAGCTAGAACAGGTATTAGGGGGCCCCGTTCTAGAGATAGATGTGGGTCCCACCTCTGGGACCCGCCGCTATCTGACATTTATAACTTATCCTGTGGATATGTCATAAAATGTCCTTACAGGAAAACTCCTTTAATCTCTTACTTTCCTCCCCATATTATATATCTATTCAGTGCCATCCATTTTTAACTACTTATTCACCTTTTATTGAGCCCTTCAGTGTCCCTACCCTTCACCTCATCCATCATAAAGATATCAGCCCTCTATCCATTTACTTTAATATAATCATGGTGGTGATTACTCATTACTTTTCTCAGAGATGATAATCTAGGTAACAACTATAAAGTCACTTCCAAAAGCAAGTTAACCGGCATCGATATGTAGTCGTTCACTCTATTAATAAATTGAATGTTTTTTTCTTTTACATTAAACCTCTAACACTCATCTATGGCCTCAACTGGCAAATCCTCATGAATTGTTTAGTACTTTTTTCCTTTAGGTATGTGAAGTTGCACCTATATTATCTGGGTTATAGTGTATGAGATCAGAGACATCAGCACTTTTTAGATTACTTTAAAAAAAAAAAAGTCCAACTCAGTCACACCCTCTGCTTGCTTTATCCATTCGTGTATATATGGGCGGGAAACTATATTTAGTACAGAGGAATTTACACGTTATGCCAAAATTACGTATAGCGAATATTTGTTTTTCCTTTTTTTAGAAGTTGATCTGTAGTTTATTTACAAGCCCTTTTTGAAATGAAACCGGACCAGCGATCAGGTATGATCACTGCAGTAGTGGCCGCTGGGGGGAGATGTAGTATTTAATGGCAGCCATTCAAATTAATGGACGTCCATGTAATACATTGATGGGCCAAATCTTCTAGAGCGGAAGCGGACTCACCGTTATGATGCCCACATGAACCAAGCATTTGCAAAAGGGTTGTCCTACTGAGACAACCCTTTTATATCCTGGGCCAGAAGTTGTGATCATGGGGGCAAGGATTTTTATGGGCTTCTTTTCAAAAATCTTCTTGACTTACCATTACAACCTGTCAGCCTTTCCCCAGACTAAATTGGCTGCTTACAGGGAACAGTAGATTGCACTCAACTGCATAGCAATTATAAGTAAGACAGATTGCACATTTAGAGTCCTTCAAAGTCCTTTGTAACTAACAGAAGCATAATCTGTAAGCACCGCCACTTTGTTGGGTTAAGATTGCGCACTTGAGGTATGAGTGTATTTTGGCATCTTTGCCTTGGGTTCTTAACTTTCTTATGCCACCACTTATGCCCACAGTGAGAACATAAAACATTCCCTTCATTCCTTTAACTTTATTTTGCACGTCATTTATTTTAGTTCAATTTGGAAATGGTAAGAAAAGGCACCCAAAAGTATCATCGGCATCCTTACAATACCGGCATGATTTAATTATATAGGAAAAATATGGGACACTTTAACCCTGTTGTGGAAAATCACCTTGATCTCAACATCGATTTTTTTCTTTTAATAAAAATTTAAAGTGGTCTGATTTAGAAAAAAAATTACAAATACCCTTTTAAGGTATTCAGAGTTAACAGTGGAGGGGTCTCCTGCTCAGGACCCACTTTTAGTCAGAGTGAAAAGTAGCTAAGGAGTGTCTCTCGCGCTGGAGGACTCGTCATGTCCTTGCATTACACAGTCAGCCCATTTATTTTCAATGGATACGTTGTAATGCTTCATTTCCCCTGTGGTAGTGCTGTAGGGAAATGTATTACTCACTGCTAGGTTTTTCCACAAATTATAGCTGATCATTGGGGGTCCCAGCAGCCAGACCTGAGATTAACCTATTGTTGGGGGAGCCTTCCAAGAAAAAAAATAGGATTGTCCAAAACTTCTATAATACTATATTATTACATGAATGTTACAGTAAAGTTACAATACACCTACTGGTTTAATGATCACATTATCTTGGAATCTACTGAAATAACCCTCTCTGACATGTTCATAGATAGAGAGATGTCCTCCTACTATGGAAACATCAAAATCAGGTCAAAATCTGGCTTGTTATGGACTGCCAGGCTGAGCCAACATTAGATTCCGTTGACTCATGGCACAAAAAAAAAAAAAAAAGCAGCATAGAAGCAACCGACCCTGCACTGAATAGAGTTAGGGCTCTTTTTGGCACCTTTTGGAGCAGCGGTGGCCTAAATTATAGTAAAGACCAGTACTCAGGGATGTCAAGTCTCCACCTGGATATTAGATCTTATCATGCCGCAGAATTTGATGCAAAAGTCGATAATTCATCATTCTGGAATCAGGAATCTGTCAAGACAAGAGTGCAGGAATTGAATGGAGGTCGAGCATGCGCCCTGCTTCTCCATTCATTCTCTATGGCACTGCCAGGGATAGTCGAGTTCTGTACTCTGCCATCTCCAGCAGTCCAATAGACAGTGAATGGAGCGGCAGTGCGCATTCTCGACCTGCCACTCCATTCGCTTGGCGGAACGGGACACCCGTTCTAGTGATTGGCGGGGGTCCCAGATGTTGGACCCCCACCGATCAGCATGATATCACCTATCCTGTGGTTGGGGATAACATTTAATCTTGGGACGACCCCTTTAAGCATCTTGTATATCATTGTATGCACTATTACTGTAAAAAATGACAACTCTTTAGTTTTATAAAGTTACATTGTTTTCAATAACAACAAGAGTAATTCCTACAGTAAGTGCCAATGAAGAGCAAGGAAAGTTACGGGGGATCTGTTGCAAATTTTACCTGCGGATTTGCACAGGTAAAATCCACAGTACAAGGCAAGATTTTCCAAATTTAATTCACATGCTGTGGACATTTAGGCTGGCTTCACACATCGTGTATTTGATGCAGATTTTGTACTTTGCTGTAGGTTTTTGAGCAAAAGCCAAAAATGGTTCAAGGAGGAAGCAGAATTATACGTTTCTGCTTCTATATTTATATTTGCCATTCCTTTTGAAACCAGTTCTGGTTTAGGCCCAAAATTCTGCAGCAAAATCTGCAACAAGTACGTGGAAATCCAGCCTTAGGCCGGGTTCCCACATAGCGTAACTGCTGCAGGATTTTGCGCAACGGAATTCTGTGCGCTAATGTCCGCAGCATTTACAGTAACAGCAAAGTGGATGAGATTCTACTCTGCGGAAAAAAACCGCAGTGAAAACGTTAGTGAATTGACCAGCAGGGCAGAATTTAAAATCCGCAGCAATTTATGCTGCGTTTTCATTGCTTTTATGTTGTGGGTTTTCCCCATTGAAATCAATAGGGATGCAAAACCCGCTACAGAAAGCCAAGTGTTGCGACTTTTGCAGCAGAATGGCAGGGAGTCGGCAGACACCACAACGTGGGGCGGTTTTTCGGATGCGACCCGTGGGAACCCAGCCTTATTGGGTGGAAAGACGAACATGTTGCAGATTTTCTAATCCCCAGCATGCTCATTTTGTTGCGGAAATGCCGCAGATTTACCACTTTCAATGTAGCAAGGGGGAAGTCTGTGGTGAATCTACAGCACAATCCGCAGCACAATCCACTTGTAACATATGCAAATGTTGCTACCAATTCACAGCAGATTTACGTCAAGACCTGCAGCAGAAAATGTCCCTCATGTGTGGACATACGCTAAAGGTAAGTTCACACGGAAGTTTTTGTCAGGCAGAAAAAATTTGTCAAAATCTGCCTCAAAATGCCTTCAGCGTTTGACACTTTTTTTAAAAGGTGTTTTGTTTTTTTTACGCCTTTTTTAGCCTATTTGTAATGAATCAAATGCAAAAACCGCTTCAGACTAGCAACGCTTTTTTCTGCCTTTCATTGATTTAAATGGAGGTTCAGAGGTGGAAACCGCTCCACGATAGGGACTGAAGTTTTTTTCTTTGCGAGTGGTCTTAAACCGCCTGGGGAAAAAAACACCTGCGCCTCCCATTTAAATCAACGGGGTGAGATATGGGGCGTTGTCTCACACTGCTTGCGACTCCGTTTACACATCAATATCACCACCAACACCCTCTGTGTGAACTGGGCCTAAGACTGGATTAATACATCACGTATTTGTTGCAGATTTTGTTACACATTTTTGAGCCAAAGCCAGAACGTGTTTCAAAAGAAATGGGAAACAAAAGGAAGAATTTATACTTCATAATTTTTCTGGAGCCTCTTCTGGTTTGGATAAAAAAAACTTTGTAACAAAATCTGCAACAAATACGCGACGTGTGAATCCAGATTCACCTCCGTAGAAACTGCATTTTAAGCTTAAATAATTACGCAGACTATTTTCTATGGATGCGTCCAAAATGACTGACTCATAAAGGGGGTCCCAGGACCCCACTGGGCCAAGTGAAATGACCAACATCGGAAGAGAGAAGGTCAGGTATGCGCGCTTCTCTCTCCGTGAAACAGGTTATGTGGGGACCGAAAATGATTAGCAGTGCAGTCCCTGCTGTATGTGAGTGTACTCGCTAATATACATTCCGGTCCCCCGTCGCACCGACTATGAGATTTTAGTAGATTTTTATAGTGCTGGTTGGGGGCCGGAAGTCTAGTTGCACGGTCTTCCTTCATGACGACACGACTCTTGGTCACGTGACGGGCCCCGCCATACTCTATGTAATCAATGTACTAATGCTCGTACATAGAGTACAGCACAGCCAGTCACGTGACCAAGAGTCATGTCGTCAAGAAGGAAGACCGTGCAGCTAGACTTCCGGTCCCCCGCCAGCGCTATTAAAATCAACCAGAATGTATATTAGCGAGTGTACTCACAAACTGCAGGGACTACACTGCAAATACTTTTCAGTCCCCACATAACCCCTCTAAAAAGTCTACGGGAGTTACGAGAACAGGCTAGCGAGTCTCGCTTGTATGCATGCTTCCCTATTCTCCTGATAGCAGAGAGTCCAAGAGGCCCCCAACCCACCCACCTATGAGACATTTATGGCAGTGCTCAGAATACCGCTTTAATCTTCAATATTATATGAAGAAAAAAAATGCACGTTTAAATAAGTTTCCATGGTATTTTAGATCCCAAAATGTAATTTCGAAAAGTGACTCCTCCAGTAATTTACTATTTCTACTAATCCCCAACATCTACCCCTTCTAACCTAAACTGTGACAAAAACCCCATACATTTAAAAAAATAAAATAAAATAAAAAAAATCATATTTTTCATTCCCTTCCATTAAACCCATCCCCGTTTATTAGTAAATTAACTCATTTGTGTGTCCAAGTCATCAGTTCCCAGCCCTGCCGCCTGCAAAGTGCTTCCAAACCACAAGTCCCTGATTCAGTTTCATTCCCGCTAACGACATTCCACCGCAAGCCGAAAGCGCGAAACATGATCTATGTGTTTCTTAAATAAATTTGATGTTAAAGTTAACCAAGATTAATAGCTCTTAAAATAATGTTTTGGGTTAACAATAAAACAGGTGTAGCAGAAGCAAACTTGTCAGATGTAGCAGAGCTGAGTACCATTCAACCTAATTCATCATCATGTGTGGTTTTACATAGTTCTTCAGGCATACTTACTACTTATTAAGTAAAGCTAATATAACATGACAGAACATGAATTACAATTTCAGCTCTGCTACATCTATAAGTCAGTTTTATTTTATATGATATATAAATGTGTTACCTTGGTAGAAAGTTCAGCAGTCCCTGGCAGGTGTATCGTGCAGCTGCGTATGGGAAGCAGGTGAATGACACCAAGGAGCAGTAGGAATGGAACGTACTATTAAAGGATCGTTAGGCGGGGCTACATTTCCCTGTGTGCAATACAGTGAGTACCTGAGAACCAGACAGACCTGATCCTCAAAGTATTCAGATGTAATCTTACACATTGCTTACCTTGCCAAGTCTTGATTGCAACCGTCACGACTGTGAAGTAGGTAGAAACTGTTTTACGTCAGCCAGGATGTCTAAATAACACAAACATAGCACTTAAATATAAAAAGGGAATATAAAGTACTGGTTGTGCCACAATACACAGAGAAAACCCTCTGAGAAGCAACTGGAAATACTGGTTGTTTCTCTATGGGCTCAAGTGAATGGACAGAAACTCTTTAGGCGACTGATGGAGTCGCATGGATTTCAGGGCCTTTTGTTGTTTTTTTTTAGTTTGATGTCCTTTTATTTAGTGTTTGGTTTGTGTAATTTTCCAGCCAAGTGCAATTGAGGGATTATAATTTCTCATTGACAACTCTAAAAGAATATAGAAAAAAAAGTATTAGGGAAAGCAGCACCACTCTTGTCAATGGGCCAAGTCTGGTATTACAGCTCAGTCTCGTTCAAGTAAATACTGCAACACCAGGATAAGATTGGTGCTGTTTTGTTTTAGAGAAAATAAAATAAAGCAGACCCTTTGTCTAATCCTGGACTGTGGCTTCAATGTTGTGGAAGAAAATAGCATTTTATGGTAGAAAAAACAACAATAAACAAACAACATTTACTGTTGTTTGTTATTTGAATTATAGAGAATTTCCACCTGAGTTCCTGAGAAAGAAAATATACATTTTTTTGTAACTTCCTCTATAAAGTCCATATGTCAAAACAGAGGAAAACAGCTCCTGATTTTCAGACGTTTTTTTAATCAAAGTTGTGTTTTCCGCTGCGTTTTTAACGGCTGTTTTTGTAGCTGTTTTTCGATAGGGTCTATGAAAAACGGCTGAAGAAGTGACATGTACTTCTTTTTCACGGCCGTTTTGAAAAACGGCCATGTAAAAAACACCCTGTCGGAACAGAACGATTTTCCAGCCGTTTTTCGGGACGTTTACGGCCCGAAAAACGGCTGAAAACTGCGTGTGAACATACCCTAAGGGTATGTTTACACGGCTTATTTTCTGATGTTTTTTGCGCCGTAACGGCAAAAAAAATCGGAAGCAGAAGCCTACAAACATCTGGCCATTCATTTCAATGGGAAAAACGGCGTTCTGCTCCGATGGGCTGTTTTTTTTACACGGCCGTTTTGAAAAACGGCCGCGTCAAAAATTGCCCGCGAAAAAGAAATGCATGTCACTTCTTGAGCCGTTTTTGGAGCCGTTTTTCATTGACTCTATAGAAAAACAGCAACAAAAACTGCTGTAAAAAACACTGAAAACAGCTCCGTATTTTCAGATGTTTTTTAGTAAGCGTGTGAACATACCCTTACTATCGTCTTTCAGCCCCACGGAGTTCCTATCTGTGAATATAACCTACTCAGTCCCGAAAATTCACTCTCACTCTCGCTATCTCTGATTCTCTCGCCCTCTACCATTTATTAGATGATAAGTATATCGCAGCAATATGGTTCATACAGACCTGATATAAATATATAACAACGTGGACATTTTCCATTCTCCCTATTAATATGATCCATCATTTCTGATTCACCTCCATATTCCCTTATTGCTGAGATTAGCAGTAGATGTGTGTAATCTGTACCATGACAATACTAGATTTGTGCGCGCTCAGCTTCATTTATACATCGGTGATTATATGGGATAATTTGCACAATGATGATGGTCTTTTCATATTTAGCATAAAATCATTTATAACATATCGAGTTAGAATGACGATCTCGGCTTTAGCTAATAGGTTCCCACTATGAATTTATTAGAAATAAAGAAAACACCTTTAATGGCAGTCGCTGTTGTAATATTGAGGCTGACAGCCGCCACTTGTGGGACCTTGCTTTGCAGGCAATTCTATTGACTTTAATGGGAGATTGTCTGCAGTGAGCTCCCCCTAGTGGCATCTGCAGGCAGCCAGAATTGTATCTTGAGGGAAAACACTGTGCTGGGACTGTTTATAAAGGGGCACCTCTGCTGGTATTGTTTATGAAGGGTCACTTTGCTGGCATTCTTTGTGAAGGGACACTCTGCTGGCATTGTTTATGAAGGGGCACTCTGCGGGCATTGTTTAAGAAAGGGGCACTCTGCTAGCATTGTTTATAAAGGGGCACACTGCTGGCATTGTTTATAAAGGGGCACTCATCTGACACTGTTAATGGGGTGATTCTGATGGTATAGTTAATGGAGGTACATTAGCTGTCATTAAGGGGGTTATGTCCATTACTTTCAAACACGATTTACGTAGAGAAAAATTCTGCATCTCTTATCTCTGTATAATTGTTTCAAATATGTGTAATATGCAAGAGAGAAATGAAACAGAAAATTATATCGTCTCGCATGTCCATCGAAAATCAAGAAATGTAAATCCTTCAGCTGTCCTCTTCTTCCAGAATGCTATATATTTCATAGTGCTGTATGTTTTATATTATATATTTATAAAGTATTATAAAATTAGATGCATTGGGTGACACGGACACCTTTTAGTAGCGGTGAGGGCCGTAGTGGAAATGGGATTTTGCTGCGCCGATCTAGTTTACACCAGAACATTCACATAAGAGTTTAATAATTACTATCCATATGTAGCTCTGAACTATATATATATATACTCAGAACATATCGTACAAATATAGGTATTAATTTTCAATTGCAACATTACAATAGAGACAGACTGACGTCAATATTAACTGGAGCAAGTCTTCTGAATGAACACACTAATCACATATCTTGTAATTATGCCCCATATATATATATACACATAAGAAATTGTGCTTTAAGGTGATGCAGAAGTAAAAGTCAAAGATAGTGTGTGTGCTAGGTGATATAGTTCTGCAACATTTAGGGTATGTTCACACAGGCTATTTTCGGACGCCTCCGAACATCTGCCCATTGATTTCAATGGAAAATACGAAGTTCTGTTCAGACAGGGAGTTTTTTTTATGCGACCGTTTTTCCAAACGCCCGCGAAAAAGAAGTGCATGTCACTTCTTGAGCAGTTTTCCATTGACTCCATAGAAAAACAGCTCCAAAAACGGCCGTAAAAAATCTTGAGAAAAACGCGACTTTGCTTAAAAAAACTTCTGAAAATCAGGAGCTGTTTTCCCTTGAAAACAGCACCGTATTTTCAGACGTTTTTTAGTAAGCGTGTGAACATACCCTTAGATTGCAACATATGCAGATGCAGCAGAGCTCAGTTTGTGGTTTTTAGTTCAGACTTTTCATTGTGTCGTGGGTTTCAAACTGTGTTTTTGTGCAGCTTGGAGCTGCAGTGACCAGATGTTACTTAAATGTGAATGAGGTTTGTAAAATAAAACTCATTTACATTTTGCACTTGAAATCGCACGTTTTTCATGTCTCGCTACGTTTGAAAACAAAAGAACAAAAAGCATAGCTTTGAAGACCAGAACCGGGATTGCAACTTTCACTATAGTTTTCACTCTTCGCAGTTTTGGTAAAGACATTAATGAGTTGCCCTAAAATGCAAAGTCTGAAGTGATGATAGACAATGGTGGCATATGACTACAATATGCCATCAATGTTCGATAAGCTTGGGTCCAGCTAATATGATCCCTACTGATCACTAAAATACAGTGGCAGGCTCCAGGAAAAGCTTGTGCCGTTCTGTCTCCTGTCGGCTTTGCTCGGCTTTCTTCGGAGGCGCGTTATAGTCAATGTCCAATTATACAGCCACCCGTAAAATGGGAACACGACACACATCAAGGGCCGCTGCTACTTTATTCTAGCGACTGGTGGGAGGCACAGTGGTCAGATTGGTCATGTTAGCGATGTGACACCGATGTCAATCATGAGACCGCCCCTTCATCTTTACTCTGGAATTGCTTTATTTGAGCTTTGTGGTAAGAGAGAGAGAGAGAAAGGGCCCTTTTACACCGGCCACTTATCGGGCAAACGAGCGTTCAAAAAACGCTCGTTCCCGATCATTCCCCTGTGTAAACAGGGCAACGATCAGCCGATAAAGAAGCAAATGCTCATTCATTGGCTGATCGTATCGTTTAGGCAGCATAAAATTTTCTCGTTGCCGTCAGTACATCTCTTTGTGTAAACAGGCAGACGTGCTGCCGACATGATAGAAATGTATGGGGATGAGCGACTGTAGCAGCGAGCGCTCGTCACCATTCACAATTGCTCATAGCTTCTTGTGAAAGGAGCAAACAAGCGCCAATCAGCGAGCTGTCTCATTCGCGCTCGTTTACACGGCCAGAGTGTAAACGGTGTAAAAGGCCCAGAGACACCATAATGGGGGGCCAATTTTAGTCTTTACTATGGGGTCCTACCTCTTCTTTGTCACTATGTAGTGTTTTTTTCCTGCAGGGAGATCCAGTATCTGCCTCCAGACATAATTTTCTTTTCATATCACAATAACCATTTTTTATAGTTATTGTGCGTCATGCAAGACTCATGAGATATGTAACCACGTCTTCAGCCACTTTCCTGTCATGTCAGTGATGTTTGGTATGTGGGAGTGCTGGAGCACAGAAAGCAGCAATGACTTCCAGTTCTATCTATGTTTCTGTATATGACCTTTGTACATTGCACCATAGTTATCCAGTACAATTTCTAAGCTGGTATTTATAATCACTTCAGCGAAATATAACGTCATACAGAAGGAAAACGGAACAATTCATCTGTTTCATTCACACCTGTGTCGGTGTGTTACGTTGTTCTGCTCCATCAGAGCAACAGAACAAGGGAAAAGCGTAAGCAACATTTCCGTAAGCACAACAGACACCGCCGGCGGTGGATGGAACCCATTGACTTTAATAGGTTCCGTCAGCTTTCCGTCGGGGTATCCATGATTTTACCAGAAACAGTAGCGCAGCATGCTATTGTGCTATTGTCTTCGGTAATCTCGGCCGGATCTGCAACAAAGGCCCCTAACGGAGCCTCCAACGATAGATCTGAACGAGGCCTCAGCCGAGTATTAGTATTGTATTGTGTTTTGTGTTATTTTATATTTGTTGCTCTACTTTTACATATATTACATTACTTTAGGCTCTGTTAATTTCTGCGTCCTGTTTTTAGTCTATAATGGAAACTAGGATGTAGTGCTAGATCCGTCGTATAACAGATACCACTGATTTATAATCGGTTTAATTGTTTTACGTTGTGGTCCCAGTGTTTTTGATGGGAAAAATAGCGCTGCATACAGTTCTATTTTTTCTCCTCATATATGATGGAAACTGTGATGGAGGCTCCGAGCCCCCAATGCAGGTGTGAACAGAGCCATATAGAATATATAACAAGTTACAGTCATCTCTTTTTGTTCAAAAGGCCCCCTTAAAAATACGTTGATAACATGGATCGCACTGCTAAGACACCCCCCCCCCCCAGTTATGATGTGATGATCCCCAAAGCAAGTGTTTTTACTTTCCTGCAGCACAACCACAGGAGAAATGAAGCATTACACAATTCTTATTGAAATCAATGGGCTGTCCATGTATTAACAAGAGGTGCTGGGTCCATCAGAGGGAGATACCCTTTGTAGTCACTCTCAGTCATAACTATATACTTGCCTATGAAATAGGAGCAATTTTGTCATTTATAGTGGAGCTAAAGGAAACGGGAGAAGATTACATTGGTGGAGTCAATGACTTGGGTCACCACCAATTTCTTGTAATAATCTGATTCCTGTGATACCCAGGAAAAGAATCAACCACAAGGCACAAATTTTACTTTAGGACCCCCTTTTCCTATGACTGCAGTTAGGGTCGAGGTACACAGAGAGCTCCAGGACTTTGGTTCCCTAAGCTAACCTAGTGTTTGTTTACCTGGATAATCTTCCAACAGGGGTGGAACCAGAAGACATCGGGATGGGTTGGAGGAACGGTTTCAAGGGAGAACGACAACAGAAAGTAAATATAAGAACATATTGGTGAAGGTAGTAGAATGAGCAGGGAATATCAGACCATTGTCAGAGAGGCCAAAGGTCAGATAACCTAGAATGCGGTGCCATATGCAAAGTCGAACAAGTCAATCGTCTGGTGACAGAATTCAGGCAAAAACACGATGCAGTACTGTGGACAACGCTAAGGGTATGTTCACACGCTAGCTGGCTTTTACGGCTGAAATGACAGCCTGTTTTCAGAAGAAAACAGCTGCGTCGTTTCAGCCGTAAATGCTCCTCCTCGTAATATATGAGGCGTCTGTGACGCTCGTATATCTTGAGCTGCTCTTCATTGAGTTCAATGAAGAACGGCTCAAATTACGTTGCAAAGAAGTGTCCTGCACTTCTTTGCCGAGGCAGTCAATTTACGCGTCGTCGTTTGACAGCTGTCAAACGACGACGTGTAAATTACTGGTAGACTGCACAGTACGTCGGCAAACCCATTCAAATGAATGGGCAGATGTTTGCCGACGTATTGTAGCCCTATTTTCAGGCGTAAATCGAGGCATAATACGCCTCGTTTGCGCCTGAAAATAGGTCGTGTGAACCCAGCCTAAGTGTATGAGGGTAAGCAAGGTCATAACAGGTCAAATTGAAGTCCAAACACATGCCAAAACAGGGGAGTAATACTTGGCACAGGCATTAATCCATTTAAAATAGAAAATGAAGCAAGTTTATAAAAAGTCTTGATTAAAATTATTACACCATTTTGTTTTTACAGCTCCTTTACAGATCTATGTGTTTCCATGATTACAGACTACAAACAAAAACCCTGTGTAGTCTGATCCTGCAGTCATATGTGTTAGGGTATGTGCACACACACTAATTACGTCCGTAATTGACGGACGTATTTCGGCCGCAAGTCCCGGACCGAACACACTGCAGGGAGCCGGGCTCCTAGCATCATACTTATGTACGATGCTAGGAGTCCCTGCCTCGCTGCAGGACCACTGTCACGTACTGAAAACATGATTACAGTACGGGACAGTTGTCCTGCAGCGAGGCAGAGACTCCTAGCATCGTACATAAGTATGATGCTAGGAGCCCGGCTCCCTGCACTGTGTTCGGTCCGGGACTTGCGGCCGAAATACGTCCGTCAAATACGGACGTAATTAGTGTGTGTGCACATACCCTTAGTATTATGGTATCTTCCATACATTATGTCTCTTCTCCTACTCTTAGTAGTTAGAAAAAAGAGGGGACAGATGGAAAGGATAACAGATGACTGCAGGATCTAACTATATGTATCTGACTATATGACTCGTTTGTTTGTTGTCTGTATTCATGAAGATACAAAGGTCTACATAAGAGCTGTAGAAACATTGCGGTAGGATTTTTTTTTTAATCAAGACTATTTTCAAGTTACTTCCCTTTTTTTTAATTTAGATGCACTGGAGCAATACAAAAATGGTTCAGTGAATATAAAAAGTCTCATTGGTTAGAAACTGGACAAGGAGGATGAAAATATGCAATAGAGCTCTGATCAGAATGGAAATACTTAAAACATCTACTTGGAGTAATTTCCAGTTGCGCCCTTCTCTCATGCTTCATTTGGGTACACATTGACATACATGTGGTGGCGGAGCTGTGACATTAAAACCCATGATGGGAATGCAGAGTGGTGACAGAAATATGTCAATGAGTGAATTACAGGAGCTGCCAATTAATGTAGCATTTCAATTAACTCCACCCAACAATGCACATTGAGTTCCATTATAAGGCCAGGATCACACACACACAGTTTTGATGCAGTTTTTGTGGCAGTTTTTGGATTCGTTTTTTCAGCCAAACAGAGAAGTGGACACCAAAGAAAGCCAATGTGTCAGTCTTTTCTGCATACTTTTCCTTCCTATTGCATCCACTTCCAGATTCAATTTAAAAAAAATGGAGGCAAAAACTGCATCATAACTGTTTCTGTGACCCTGGCCTAGATATCAAACTTATTTATTTTTAAATGTTATTTATGGTGTGCATATATTAAACCCTCAAAAGACCACACACCAAAATAATTACACAATGCCATAAAGTTGGGCTGGGCAATTAATCGGAAATAAAACCAGAAACCGAAATTCAGCGCAAATAACCAAGATCATCTTGCACATTGTGGTTTGTTAGGTTTTTGCCGGTTTCAAATGTATCTGCATCCTCAGGATGCAGATACTGTTGAATACTATAGTAGAGAAAGGGAACGTCAGTTCCCTGCTCTACTATTCACTGAATAACGCTGGCCGCTCACGGCTCAGCGCAGACAGGCGCAATGACGTCACTGCCTCACGCCAGTCTGTGCTTAGCCATGAGCGGCTCAGCACGCATGTATTCAGTGTCCGCTGCACTTCTGCCATATACCGGCAATTCAGGCAGCTTATTGGTCCACGGTCTCCTCAATGCCCATCCCATATATTTCTTGTTTAGCCTCAATGACCACCCCAATTGTATAAACACAGATGATGAGGGTTATATACAGGCATGATGGGGGTCCCTGTATATTACCTGATCATCCCTGTATATTACCCCGATCATCCCTGTATTTAACCCCCATCATCCCTGTATATTACCCCCATCGATCCTGTATACAGGGATGATGAAGGTAATATACAGGAATGATGAAGGTAATATACAGGAATGATGGGGGTTATATACAGGAAACTCCAATATTTCTTTATATACCAGCCCGACATCTTCCCTGTATATAATCCCCATCATCCCTGAATATAACCCCTATTATTCCTGTATATACAATTGGGATGGGCACTGTCCTCTCCCCTTGGTGCATTGGCATTGAGACTAAACAAGAAGTAAATTGTACACGGCATTGAGGACTCCATGGACCAATAGGAAGCCTGAAACGCCGGTATATGCCAGAATTGCAGGGGAACAGGACAATATGCGCCGAGTCACACAGACCGGAGGAGCGGGGGATCTCCTCCACTCGCCGTTGGAACGTGGTTAGGTGAATATATATTTTATACTATTGAGGGTGGATGGGGGCATTATACTGTGTGGGGGAAGCTATAGGGACATTATACTGTGGAGTGGCAGTGTCATGGGTTATATTATATAGAATAGTATACAGCAGGCTCAGGGGATCTATATTAATTAAATGGTGTGGCATGCAAATAGGGGTGTGGTATGCAAAAGGGGTGTGGCCTAAAAAATATATTAATCATAATCGAGGTTACATGTTTAATTAATCATGATTTTGATTTAGGTCATAATCCCCCAGCCCTAATATAACGTATGGCAAAATTTTGTAACAGAAGTCAAATTTACCCAATATGAGTCGCATTAAAATTGGAAAAACCATCCCAAAAATTTCACTTTTATATTATTGTAGATAATGAATTTATGTTTCATGTAAATAAAGTGGGTACATAATTTGGCATATTAGTGAATATTAACCCCTTAATGATGTAGCTAACTTTGACCCCAAACATCAGTAAAAGGATTTGCCCCTCTGCATACCATCTTTATTTTTTCATCAATGTAGCTGTATAAGGTCTTAATTTTTTGAGTTGTAGATTTCATTTTTTAGAACTAATTTTTGGGAAAAATGTATGTACAGTAGCAATTTGTTTTATGAGGAACATGCATAAAAACGCAAAAGACACTGGGACACATTTATAATTGAAATTGAACCAGAATTATGGCGCACATTCAGTGCACCACATTCATTAATGTTTTTAGACCGTTTTTGCGCCTTGCTTGTCAAAGGGCGTTGTTTAAAATAAAGGGGTGTAGTCTTGCAGAAGGGGGAGTGCTGTAAAATACACCACAGTGCGGCAAAATTTAGGGGCAAAAAAAGTTGGTCTAAAGTAAGCTAACCAAGAGGTGGCATAAAGTTAGAAAGATGTGTCTAATGATGCGCCAAATTTATCATGAAGCATGAGCCACTGTGATAAATTGGGTGCATCTATTCTAGTTCTAAGATGTCTAAATTTTAGATTGTATTCATAAATCTGCCCCTATAAGGGAGATTTATTGTTACTGTCTTAAATGTAGAATGCCTGAATCTAGCTCGGGCAGACAGCGCCAAATTTTTCACAGTGGCACACGCTGTATGATAAATTTGGCGCATCTTGCTAGACATGTTAGACACTTTTGTCTAACTTTAGGCCACCTATTGGTTGGTTTACTTTAGACAAATTTCTGGCAACAACATTTTCATGCAATTGTTGAATTTCATGCCGTGACCCCTTTCCTCTAAGCCTTGCCCCATTTTGTATTTACCACACCCGCCAGTCTAGTGAGGTGTCTAAAACACCTTATAAACGTGGTTTTTCCAGTTTTATGGCTCAATTTCAGACAGAATTCTGGCGCACTAGGAATAGTAAATCTGCCCCAATTAATCCACCTGGTTTTTTTTCCCCACCATTCACCGATCATTACGCACATGTTGTACACTTTGTTGTTTGGGTTAATACAGATATGGGAGTCCCATACATTAAACAATTTTTATTTACTTTCATTTGTTGGAAAGAAAGACATTTTGGAAGGAGAACTTTTTTACTTTTAGGGTATGTTCACATGCACTGTTTTCAGACG
Organism: Rhinoderma darwinii; assembly: GCF_050947455.1. Taxonomy (NCBI): domain Eukaryota; kingdom Metazoa; phylum Chordata; class Amphibia; order Anura; family Rhinodermatidae; genus Rhinoderma; species Rhinoderma darwinii. The sequence goes on from NC_134695.1 coordinate 54,397,552, forward strand.
TAATGCTGGCATTTTACGCCTCGAATTACGCCTGAAAAAACGCGAGTTGTTAAAAAAACGTCTGAAAATCAGGAGCTGTTTTCGCCTGAAAACAGCTCCGTATTTTCAGACGTTTTTGCTCACTGCGTGTGAACATACCCTTATACTTTATTTAGCACACGCTATTAGAAGGGTGTGCAAGGAGAAGCTGCTGCTGATTACATGAAGCTCTCCCTGAAAAATCCTCGGGAAAAATTGTATTAAACGTATTCTCCTACCCGAGCACCGCTCAGGATAATTAGAAGAAAATGTTAAACTCTACAATTGTGTGAACTCACTGATCGCAAGCCCCAGAGTCTCTCCTGGCCAGCCATTAGTAACCACTCACCAACATTCACACTTCCCTGATCCATCAGTGTCCAAAAAAATACTGACTCCATGTGCCACAATCCCAACTTACATCAAACACATATGAAACTACAAGGGTTGGAGGGTGAATATTGCTTCACCCGGTAAGTGTTTAAACAGAGCTGCTGTTAACGTCCGAATCCTATTATAAACCCTCTTAAAGGGGTTGTCTAGTACCAAAAATTGAATGGCCTATTCTCAGGATAGGCCATCAATATCTGATCGATGGTGGTTCCTTACGAGCTCTGCTTCTACTTCATTTCCTTTACTGCTCACACTGTAAATCACCAACAGATTTGTAGTGGCGGTTCACAGTATTACAGCCTTCTCCCATTCACTTCAATGGGAAAAAATTGGTAATACTGTGAACCGCTGCTACAAGTGTGTCTGCGATTTACAGTGTGAGCAGTAAAGGAAATGAAGCAGATGTAGCGCTTATACGAGGGCTGTGGCCCCTTAAAAACAGCTGATCGGCGGGGGTGCCAGGAGTGGGACCCCGACCGATCAGATATTGATGGACTATCCTGAGGATAGGCCATCGATTTTTTTGGGGGACTGGACAACCCCTTTGAGCCTCAGTCCCTCTCCAATTCCTTGCAGCCAATTCCATATACAATTCTTCTGTCCTGTTTTTGGTAGCTACTCTACCCTCTAATTGCATCGTGTCATATTGTACCTATTTGTCCCACTTTTATATTATAATTTTATTACCATTTGGTGAACTTTAACTTGTAGAATGCAGAGTCGGCTCTACATTAGTATTCAGCAGAAGATGTATCAAAAATAAAATTGTATCAATAAAAAAGGGCAAACGTGGCGCCACTGGACTATCGGGTGCCAGTCTATGATATTGTTTCTGTATCCTAAAATCACCTCTATTCCAAGCTCACTTTATCACTCATTTACATTACAATTGTAGCACCAAGAATGAATGGTGGAGGTGAGGGGTCCTCTTGGTTTATTTTGCCTCGGGCAGCCTACATGTGTGTAATCCACAACTGCTAACAATACTACTTCATTTCACAGTGTGTTTGTCTGCAGAGAGAGATGACGGGTTTCTGTATTCTGTGTTCTAATTATGCTAAACTTCCAATTGATAATTACTAGACTATAGGTATTAGTAGCTCTATAGGAAATGTGCAATCTAATATTGTATCTATTTTGGTGTGTCTTAAAGAAGCACTCCACTTTTTTATTTTATTGCCCCCTCCATTTGTACATTGGTGTTTCAGTGGGATGCTGTGTGAAGAAATACTTACCGATCCCTGCATCGTGTCATTTTCGGATCCAGCGCCTTCCGGCAAACCGGAAGTCAGGCTCTAAATGCATTCCTATGAGAGCCGGAACAAGGCCCCCATAGGAATGCATTGAGAGCCTATTTTCCGGTTTACTGAAAAGCACAGTGATTTCAGACAGGTCAGAGTGAAGATCACATGGGTGGCGCTGGACCCGAAAACGACATGATGCAAGGATTGGTAAGTACTTCTGCAAACAGCCCCCCACTGAAACACCAATGTACAAATGGAGGGGGCAATAAAATAAAAAAGTGCAGTGCTTCTTTAAATTGACTTCCCAAGACAGGCTACTCCACATAAAGGAATCTCTTGAGTGGCCTTATAGTGCTGAAGGTGCGAATGTCAAAAAATAAAGTCAGGGACTGCAACGTAGGCTGCCATCTAGCCATCTGTGGGCATCACTTCTTCTTGAAGAACTTAGATAAATTCAAGTCCAAATAAATGCATTGATTCGTCAGGTGTGAAGGTGTATGATGTGCGTATCGTTAGGAAGGGACTGATCCAGTCCTATAATGAGTAGATACCTTCAAACCTGTCAAATGAATACATTTATTTGGAATAAACCATGAATTTAACAAAGATCTTCAAGAAGCAGCGCTGCCCTAAGAATCTATAAGTTTTCTGTTCTTTCTCATTGTGCCGTGATGGGCCTTCTGGCAGCAGCAGCGGTTATTCATCGGAAGCATCTTTCTTTAGGTGGGCAAGTGCCCTCCAGTTTACAGGTATACCTATTACATCTGGGTTACCCTATGAAGCGCTGTTTCCCTTTTTCTTTTCCAGGTATTTTAGTGTCTTCTGGCACTTTGAGAGGCTTTTCTGCTACCGGTTGATCTTTGCACCTGTAATGGTGGAGAAGAATGAATAGATTTTTCCTTTGTGAATTACAAAATATCCCAATTCCGTGTATGTAGTCATTGACTATGTCTTGTGAAGAGCAGGTTCAACACAAGTCTCCATTGTGAATATGGAAGATTTGCCAATCACAACCCTGTTTTTATGTATTTTTGGCAGCTGCTTATCACTTTTCTTACCGTGCCCGTTGTCTTTATATGGTCCGACTAGCTGACAAATCCTAATGATTTTTTCTCAGCTTGTAATCTGGCCTCATTTACTTTCAAACTCTGCCAACTTCTTGCTTATGTGGTTATTATAATAGCATTATTATATGAAACAGTTTGCACTTGCATTAAAGAAGATCATTTACTGTGTGCATAGGTGCAGAGTCGAAGTTCTTGTGTGCCATTGTGCTCTTATACTTTAAATTGATCCACCCCAATGCAAAGACTGGGATGGATCAAAGGCATTGGTTAACGCACACATTGCTATAAAGACACCGTTGAAAAGTTGATATGTCTATTGAATATGAATATTATCCCAATTCTGGTATCTCTTACTTTTACAGCCACTGTTTTTCTTGAGTTCTGGAAGAGGAGAAGAGCTGTACTCACGTATGATTGGGATCTCATAGACTGGGAAGATGAAGAGGTAATGGATAAAGGCAGCATTCTTATATCAAATTATGCAATATCCAAAGCTTGAAGGAGTTTCTCAGGACATAAACATTGATGGCTTATTCTTAGAACCTCAGAAAAATCAAGGGGTCTTGGGGATCCAGCTGTGGCCCCACCATTGTTTACACAGGCGCAGGGACTCTTCTGTACGGGCAGCTATGCCTGATAATGAAGCTCAGTCCCATTTAAAACTTCTTTAAAGGGTAACTAAACTTCCAAAAAACATTTCACATGTCATAGTGACGTCAGAAGTTTTGATTGATGGGGGTCTGAGCACTGATTTCCCCATCGATATCTAAAACAAAGCAGCAGAAGCGCTCGGGTGAGCACTGTGCCGCTTCAGTGCTGAACGGATCTCCTAGGAAAGCCGAGCAAGTTTATGAGTCCGTACACCGCTCGCTCGGCTTTACGAAAAAAGCCGATCAGAAACTAAGCGGCACAGCGCTCACCCTTGCGCTTATGCCACTTCCATTTAGTGATAGGTAGGGGTCTCAGTGCTCGGAGCGCCACCGATCCAAACTTCTAAAGTCACTATAACATGTCAAAAGTTTTTTTTAAATGTAGTTACCGTTGAAGCAGCCAGCAGTCCAGAATCTTCTTACAGAGAGGTAATTACCTCAGTATATGTGTGCCAGTTTTCTATATCTACATTATGTACTTGTTGAAAAGGAAATCAGTTTTTTATGTACTTTATACACTAGTGGGCTTGTGATTGGCTTGTGCTTATACAAAGAAGTCAATCTGAACAAGCCGATCTGCAGTGTTATAGGAAAATGTAAAATAAGTCTGAGTCTCTGATGAGATGGGGATGGATTTTAGGCTACCTTGTACTTCCAGTAAACACTCATATCATATCTGTTCCCTTGAGCAGAGCTAAAAAACAAAACAAAAAAAACCCCCCTGTATTATAGTACAGAGCTGCATTCACAATTCTGCAGACTCCAGAACTGAAATCTAACAGCATTACCCCATTTACATTCTCAGTAGCCTTTACACTGAGTGATGATGTATGAGAAGCAAACAATCTCATTTTTGAAGCTCAGCTAAGATGTGAGGGGTGTTTTTCTGGATAGAGTTATTATCTGCTTCCACTACTAACCAGCAGAATTGACAATACAGCTCCGGAGTATATTAAAGGCTGTTACTCAGGTTCAATACAAGATAATTGATTAATTGTATTAACAAGCTTAGTTAACTTATTGTGTTGATTATTTCTATATGTGAACAAAAAAATCTAAGGTAGGCTATGTTCACACCTGCGTCAGGGGGTTTCCAGGGTTCTGCTTCGTCAGAGGAGCAGAACAAGGGAAACCAGAAGCGATGATTCCATTGCACCATGAATACCACTGACAGCCAACGAAACCCATCGTCTTTAATGGTTTTTGTTGGCTTTCCATGGGGGTGTCTGTGGTTTTACCTGGAAACAATAGTGCTACTGTTTCCATTAATCTTGGCCGGATCTGGGATGAAAGCCCCTAAGAGGGCCTCCAACGCAGATGTGAACCAGATATACCTTTTAAACTGACTGTAGATTATTTGGCCTAAGATTTCTATTAAGATCTTTTTTAGATCTTGATAATATAGAAATTTTGGAAAGTGTGCCGCCTCTTTTACCAACTGAAACGGTAGAACAATGAAGGAACGGATGCTGGTGTACTTTGCTAGAATCGTAATTATTTTATTTTTATTTGTAAATTGCTATAATAGGAAAATTTAAATGCAAGGACATTATTGTCACCTTCATGTCATGGTTCAGGGGTATATTTTAGTAGAATTGATCAACTTCTATATATCAACAACAAATAGATTTTATGCAACCCCTCCCCAGTCGTGTTCATGCACCGAGGTCCCACTAGAGTGGGAGGCAAAATTTGGGACAATAGTAAATTATATGAAATAATGTAAATTCACTTGTGTACTGGTGAAATGAGCTTACAGGTCCATGTCTTTCCAGGAAGAGTTGCGTCCACAGTTTGAAGCAAAATATTCCAAATTGGAGCGAGTAAATCCAATTACTGGCAAACCTGAACCCTTCCAGCCCTTCAGTGACAAGCTCAGTCGACTCATGGTGTCCGTATCAGGAATATTCTTCATGGTAATGCATTTTTTTTAATACACCAAAATATTTTTGAAATTCAGTGCAAGGCCTGGTTGGAATTTGGTTTGCAATGCAGGCCGCAGTCAGTTCTTAAAGTTAATGTGTTAGAAGCAGGGAAAATGGATAAGCGTAAGGTTCTGAGTGGCTGTGACAATGGTCAAATTATGATGGCTAGACGACTGGGTCAAAGGATCTCCAAAATGTCAGGTCTTGTGGGGTGTTCCCAATATGAAATGTTTAGAACCTACAAAAAGTGATCCAAGGAAGGACAACAGTAAACCCATGACAGGGTCATGGGTGCCCAAGGCTCATTGATACGTGTAGGGAGTGAAGGCTAGCCCGTCTGGTCCAATCCCACAGAAGACCTACTGTAGCCCAAATTGCTGAAAAAGATCCTGGACAAGCTCTTTAAAGAATCTGTTGTTAACATCTTGGTAACAGATACACAGGATACCTTCAGTGGTCTTGTGAAGTCCATACCTCGACTGGTTAGAACTGTTTTGGTGGCAAGAGTGGGACCTACACAATATTAGGCAGGTGGTTTTATTGTCATGGACGAACGCTGTAACAGTGTTGACATTTCTACATAGGGCTGGAAATGGTGATGTGTACTGAAATATCAAACAGAGGGCACTTCTCTTTACCATTAGCTTAAGAAGTACTCGGCACACCAGATTGGAGTGAAATTCTTAATTATTTTTAATTTATATGTCAATATGCATGTGCATATGCATATTGACATATAACGTAAAAATAATTAAGAATTTCACTCCAATCTGGTGTGCCGAGTACTTCTTTTGCTAAACATATTGGATTGGGTCCCTACTCGTGCACCCACTACTGCCTAGTTCTGTCCGAACCCCTGGCAACTACCTCTTTACCATTATGCAGGTTTCAAAGATAGGTTCCCCAATATGAGTCTTCCATATAGCAGTGTTGAAGTGTTTGTGTAATGTCTCCAGAGTTTGTAATCATAAATTGAGGAAGGGAATACAAGAGTGCAATACCTGACATGGGGCTTTCTTAACTTTTTCATTTGGGTGTCTTCCATGTTTATCTGGATTTCTTAAAGAAGTGTTACACACTTTGGATAAGTATCTTCTTACCTTTCCAGAGGGCATGGCAGATGATAACACAACTCTGAACGGAGAAATTATTGAGACAGAGCAGGGATCTCCAACCTGTGGCTCCCCAGCGGCTGCAAAACTACAACTCTCAGCATGCCTTGACAACCTGTGGCTATCAGGGCACTTGGTGAGTTGTAGTTTTGCAACAGTTGAAGACCTACAGGTTGGAGACCACTGATAGATCCTGAGATGTCCTCAGTACAGCTAGAAAGCAAGAAATCCTAAAATATCCTCACTACAGGCCCCCAAAAAGTATGACATCCCTCCTAACTTGTTGAAAAGCGAAATATAAATTTTTCAAATTGTGTTCTAATTTACATATGTTTCCTTTCAGATCTCTCTGGTGCTGACCGCAGTCTTTGCAGTGGTTGTATATCGACTGGTCGCCATGGAGCAGTTTGCGTCCTTCAATTGGGATTTCATTAAGAAGTATTGGCAGTTTGCAACATCTGGCACTGGGGTCTGCATAAACTTCATGATCATCATGTCCCTTAATGTGGTAAGGTTCCTCAGTATCTGCTTCTACAATGGTAGAGACCAATGTTAACCCATACTTGCCCCCCGTTTGTTCCAATGCTGGGGTTCAGCTGCCAAATAGTCTGCTTTTCTATAAACTTAGACATTGACTGCAAACAAGCGAATGTGTGTCCCGTGTTCCTTATTATATTACAGAGAGCAGAACTGACTTCCCTGGTGCTGCTTACTGAGCGGATACAATTGAATATATACCCCATAAAGGCAAATGTTTTTAAGCGAGTCTTTCTCTGTATTAGAACTAAATAAGAATACACAGTATTGAGGTATTCCATCTTTCTAAGGAATCATGTACATGGACATGTTAAAGACCCGTGTTGTATGAATCTGTAATACGGAACCCATAGAAAGCTAAAGGCCAATACTATGATTTTATATAGAGCTACATAGATTTTTTTTTTCCCCATATGACTCCATCAGAAAAAATTGTGGCATGACCAATTGGAAGCCATATTATTAAAGTATTCTCTCATAGAAGCATGCATCATAGAGACACCAGAATGCCTACGGATCCGTAATACTTTGGGTGTTGTTGTTCAGGATCTGTGCACATGGCAATGCATAGGTTGGATCTCTTGTGTGTGAAGGGCTGCCAGATCCATAGCCACTGTGAATAACCAGACAGGGGTCACAGGACCCCAATCTCCCGATAGGTGAGGGTCCCAGAGGTAAGACCCGTGCCGATCCGGCATTTATAGAAAAAAGTTGTACATGGTACTCACTTCTTGATGCAAAGGCGTTATAAATGTAACCCGTTTCGGCTCAGCAGCTTTTCTCCAGCATATCCAAAACACAAGTGAACAAGATATACATAGGGAAAGTATACAGTAAAGTGGGTGGAGAAAACAGAAAATTTATGCAATCTCCAATAAACATTATCATAGTGTAGAACTTATATCGTAACCATACTCACATGACTGGATTAACACTTTTGCATAAAGACGTGACTACTTTTTACTTGTCTATATTGTGCTGGAGTCCACTTGGACAAAGCTCCTGTGATGACATGTACTGTACCAGGCATTTATGGCATGTCCTGTGAATATGTCATAAATGCTTCAGTTAGGAACACCCCTTTAACAACTGGGAGGTTATTTAAAGATAAGAAAAGAATCAATCACAGCCAAATCGTGTAAAGTTTCAAGGTCAGAAATAACATTTAAGGAAGCTTGGCAACAGATCATGGCCTAGGGCCCACATGTTATCCGTAATGCACACCTTATTTGCTGCCAAATGCTATTATAGACCAGATGACTTCATTTCAGACCTTGTGCTTTAAATATAGGTCAGGTTAGGCCCCATTCACATCGCGTTTGTGCTATCCGCCAGGCGTATGCGTTTTTAAACGCTAAAAAAGTATTGAAACGTACAGCTCGGCGTGTACATAGAATATAATGGGTCAAACGTAGAACAAAATAGCAGACGTTTGGTCTATGGTTGCCATGGTTTACGTTGGGGTACTGTTTTTTTGAAAATACTGAAAGCGTAGTCTGCAGCGCTATTCTGTACTTCAAAAAATGTATACGCAACGTAACATGTTTTTAAGCATTGATCCCAATGGACGACGTATGCAAACGTAATGCTATATGTTTGTATCCGTTTATATACAGTAAATCTATCCGTTTTTTTTATTATTCTTTTTTGTGTTCACTTAAAATATATATATATATTTTTTTTAGGTAAAAACGGACAGAAACATATACCGACGTTTGAGTGTATGCTAAAACAAAAACAGAAAATGGTACACGTTTGTATAAGTTTTCAATGGTCCCCATTTTTATAAAAAAAACAACTTATACGCCTGGCGGATAGCACAAACGCGGTGTGAATGGGGCCGACGTAAGACGAAAAAAATGAGTTAGAAATTTACAATTTTGTAAAATATTTTGCATACGTTTTTTATTGTTTTGATTTCAGGTGTACGAGAAAGTTGCCTATCTTCTTACAAATTTAGGTAAGTACACTGCTGTCAGAGGCAACCCAGGGAAAGATTTGGCATACCGTAACTAGATATTAAATCCTATGTAAGTCTGGCCATATATATATTAGATCAAAGATGCAAACGAGCATTCGCTATGCCTGACAACCCACTGTATCTGACAAAAAGGTTATCAGTCATATTGGATATTTTCAGTTGGTCATTGGCTGAAAGTAATAGTGTATATGGCATGATTTAGGATGATCATTTACCCCTTTTTTACCACATTTTTTTAAACCATGCCCCTGGCCAGCCTGGCATGTTGATGGATGAATTATTCGTATGTTTGATACTTTTGACCGGTGGCTTGGCGCTCAGTCTTAATCTAATTTGTATGGTCATTTTAAGTCTTTTTCTTGGGTGTACGCGTAAATGACATAAAACATTATATATATTTTTGTCTTTTTACTTGTACAGATGTAGCCATCTTTATCTTGACTTTTAACGCATTAAATAAACAGGGGGAAGAAACTTTAACTTGATTTTTTTCAATGTGTTTTCAATGGCTATTGTTGCGTGAAATTACCCTGCAGCAAGTTGAGTCAAGATAAACTTGGCTACATCTGTATTCACAATATCTTCTAGTCATCACATTAGACCATACTTTGTACCAGTCAAGAGTTTTTGCATCCTTTTCTTTAAACCAAAATATTATTTTAATTGTAATCATCTTCAGTTCTCAATATGTATACTTAATAGACATTTCTTTAAATAAGTAAAAAAAAAAATCAGGATACAACCCGTGATCTCTCACAGTCCTCTGCAAGTCAAGTTCAAATGCCTAATTCAAGTTATACAGTTATTCCCACCACTGAGAAGACCTTCACCCAAAGTTTCTAGAACTTTTAGTTTCATCTTTGGGCTCTTAGCCTTTCTACATTATGTGAAGTCACTGCAGACAAAGGCACATCATGGTTAGGAGTGGTTAATGGTACAAGTTTTGCATTGTGGCCAAGGAGCTTCAAGCTTTGATTCTGTCTAGACCATTGGACTTGGTGTCAATTTCCCTTTAGGACTCGTTTTCACTTTCAGCAGAAATCCTGGGCAGTTGGTTGTAGATGAAGTGTTCAGTATATTTATCTATATACTAGAGAAAATTATTATGGGATAAATTGGGAACTGTACATTTAAACTTCTGAGGTCTATTGGTCCTCTAACTTGGTCAATATAGTCTAATGACAAATACTTCATAATACCCTTCATAGGTTTACTCTTTAAAAAAAATAAATATGAAAAATCCACATTAATGTGAAAAAAAGAAACCAAATGTATATCCTGTACTAAAATGGCATCTCAAGGAATTCGCCTGGGGCAAACAAGGAAAGCAGTACAATGAATTTCTCAACAATAAATTCTTGTGTTCACTTTACAGAGCATCCAAGAACGGAATCCGAGTGGGAAAACAGTTTTGCTTTGAAAATGTTCCTCTTCCAGTTTGTCAACTTAAATAGCTCCATATTTTACATTGCCTTCTTCCTTGGCAGGTAAGGTAATATTTAAAGTACAAAGATTACAAGAGCCTGATGCCAAGACAGGCCTCTCATAATTAGGGCATATCATCTCTAAACCAGAGAGTACAGTTTCACCCAGTACACACCCCTATTGGCTGTGATCAGAAGCTCGGAAAATAGCATTAAGGAGGACCTGTTACCTGAACCTGAAATGTCTGCTTTAGTAAATAATTGTATTCCCCTTTAAATAACAATTCTAGAACACCTTTTTTTAGAGCTCTACGTTGTGCCGTTTGTCTGCTATTCCTCCTAGAAATTTGATTAATGAATAAATTAACAACTGGGTGTTACCAGTCGGGGGTGTGTCACTACCCAGACTGACAATGTCCAATCAGTGCTGACAAAGTGAGACTGTGTAGGGACACGCCCCATTGACAAGAGACATGGTAACACCCAGTTGTCAATTTGTTTATACATTTATAGGAAGAATAATAGAGAAATTACACAACACAAAATATGTTCTAGAATTGTTATTTTATGGAAAATACAACTATTTAATAAATTTGACATATCAGGAGAAGTGAAAGGTCCCCTTCAAGGAGTTGTCCCAATTGGACAACCCTGTTTCAAATATATTCCAACTTGATGGCTCTTGCTGCTGAAGTCCCCAGTCATGAGTTCATATCACTGGGGGAAGCTGTGAGAGGCCACAAATTTCACCTCAGTGTCCTGGCTAATAGAGAAGGATGCCTCCCCCTCTCTATGCTATCCATATGCTGAGAAAGGGGCTGTCCAGCTTGGATAACGCCTTTAATGACCATACAGATATAGCACTCTTTATCTTGACTCTTAACGCATCAAATAGACAATGGCAAGAAACTTTAGAAGAGATGGGCTCTATAGCAAAGATAAGAATGGACTTACCATTATGGTGGTGTGTTTTGTGACCCAGGAAATAAGTGACTAGTGTTTATTTCCCCCTCCATACTCTTTTACTGACCTTTGGGCCAATTGCACCTTGTTTGTTAAAGGAGTAGTCCAGACAGCGTCAAATTTGTCCACAGGTTGCGAGTGGTATTGAAGCTCAGCCCCATTGACTTCAATGGAGCTGAGCTACAATACCATGGACAACCCATGGACAAGTGTAACACTGTCTGGAAGAAGGCAGACATGTTTTTCTCATCCTGGAAAATACCTTAAACAATGAGGTCCCACTTCAGAGGGCAGTCCTGCACAGGTTTTCCCCACCCAATTGCAAAAGTGATAGGACCAACCAGAGCTGGAACCCTTCTCTCCCAGGGCGCCATAGCAATGGCATGATCTGCCGCTATTGTATATAAACCTTTGCACTTACAGATGGGTGCTTTGGGTAAGGTAATCCCGAAACCGTACTTTGAAAACACCTAATGGGAGTGATTAGGGCCTGCTGGCTATCTTCTTCCAATTGCATTTGCCAACATGCCCCATATAATTTCTCTCAACATAAAGAGAATTACAGATGGCCATTTTAATTATGTGCACCCATTTGGTAGATCTCCAATACATGAGCATCAGTGACAGTGTTTAGGACTTTAAACAGTGCACATGTCTATGGCTGGCCATGCATTTCAGAAAGTTGTCAGCCGTATGATCGTTCAGTCGACCGTTTTTTATTGCAACTCCCCCATACACATGCACGCTCAGCTCAGCTAAGCGTACATGGATTCTCAATTGGGAGAAGAGAAAGCCACGGTCAGACTCCCCTGGCAGTGGCTTATCGCCTTGCAAACAAAAGGATCGGGCATGTTGAAATCTAACATGCCCAGCCCTGCTCTCCCCTGACATCTGCCACCAGGAGAGGGTCGTGACAACGCCATACACGTAAGAACATCGGCCGGTCCCGCCAAAATTGTCAGGTTCAGCTAACATACCATGTTGTGTATAGCCACCTTTACTAGATAGGTTACAGTGAATGGTACCAACTATTACACCCTGAGGCCACAAAACAAATCTTGAGATTTGCCACTGAGTTCAAAGCTTGTGACTGGTCTAACAAGAATGAAGGCGAATATCCAAAACCCTGTCTGACCACAATCTGACAATGTTAGGTATCTTATCTGCAGCAATGGAATTTCTCAAATATACATCTGAGGTCAAACCTGTTTAGATTGGGTTTAATGTTGTGGTCAAAAATATTTTTTTGCGAAAATCACAGCAAAACGGCATGGTTATACCACGGTCATAGCAAAAAAATAAAATATTTTGACATCGTGGTGTGAGCCGAGCCTTTCTGGACTGATATAGAGAAGTAAGGGAAATAAACATTCTGTTCATTGGTTACAGGTTTGCAGGGAGACCTGGAAAATATAACAGACTTTTTCAAAGATGGAGGCTGGAGGAGGTAAGAGAAAGCCCTTGTATCGTCCTCTTTTGTTAAGTTGTTAAAAACATTTCTCAGCTATTCCTTAATTATATCTGCTTTCAGGAAACGGAAAAGACTGCTATATACATCTATCTATTCTCCTTCGGTTTATTCTAACATGTTACAGGCTTGCTATTTATGCAGTACAATAATACGTCATGTCCACCTCCAAACCGGCAAATTCACTTCCAAATAGTACTAGTGCGTTCGCAATAATTCACTTCCTTACCACCAATGTCCATGCACCCACCAAGGGGCATGCACCAAAATCATAGCAAAAGTTATAATGAGCCCCACTCCCTACTGAGAGCTCTGTTAAATGTACTCATTCTTTAGTAAAGTTAAAGAAGCACTCCATCTATTTTTTTTAAATTTGCATATATTATTCTAACTCAATAAAGCAATATTGTAGTAGTGTCATTTGTTTTCTTTTTCCCAGCTCAGTTGCATCCATGTATTTTGAACCCTTTCATTATGAGCAACTTTGTCATGTGATCTCGGTAAGACCACCAAAATAGACCGTGCTCTCATGTGTAGACAGGAAGTCACTCTCCCCTGTGTGGCTGACTTCCTGTGAACTACATGATTACATCATCACCTATCAAATCCCCCCTGGCAGCTCTGAGACCCCTCCCCCCCAACTCTACCCTCCCTGTTCTTCTATATGTCATCCCCCCATATATGTAGTGCTGCTGAAGAGAGATAAGATAGATTTTTTCTGCCCTAACTAAGGTAACAGGAGTGCAGTGATATCATAGATGAGTCCATACCATGTTTAGCTGCAGAGTTATAAAGTTCCCCTGACTCACACTGATTGTCTATAGGGCCAAAGTCAGTCGTGTAGCCCCAGCCTAAAACTATACTATATATCAATAGATGGATGGATAGATAGATAGATAGATAGATAGATAGATAGATAGATAGATAGATAGATAGATAGATAGATAGATTATAATATCTATCTAGATTGCAGATTTTTTGTGTTAAAGATTCTTATTATTTCTATCTACACATCTCTTTATCCATATCTTTCATATCATATATATTGATATATAGTATAGTTTTAGGCTGGGGCTACACAGTGACTTTGGCCATGACACTGTTCGCATGCACAGAGATCGCTATGGAATCCGCTTTGGAAAATTTTCTCTCCAAAAGCCAGTTTGTGCACCATTCATTGTAAGCTCCAACTTGCTCGGAGCATGTAAGAATTGCGCACACATTTAGTATAGCTGAAGTCAGCAGAAGTTTCCAAATATGTATTCAGGTGTGTTTACCCAGTGGCATGCACCAGATGTCAAAAAACATAATATAAAATTACAGATTCATTTTTTTTCCATTTTTTTAAAAACTAAAGTATATCACTTTTTTTTTTGAAACAATATGGAAGCCAAAAATGTTTTGAGAAAAATAAGACCAAATACATGTAGGTTGGAAAAGTAATAGTAGAACAATTTGCTTTAAAATTGGCACATAGCTAAAACTCTCCTATTTTCGGTGCGGATTGAGCCTGAAAATTCACTACAAATTACAATATAACTCATTCGATTGGGGTTTACCTTTTTTTAAAGGATGGAAAAGCATAGTAGACCATGCTATACCATCCTGAGAGATCCCCCAAAAGTAATATGTACTGCTCCTGCCAACACTATATGGACAGTAACGTCAGGAGCTTCCCAATCGCAATCGCCCTACCCTTGGCCTTTGGCCCTGGGGAATTTACTGACATTACTTTCCAAATATGGCCATCAGGAACAGCGCTGGAGTCCCTGGGCAGAGTTCTAGTAGAAGTTCTGCCTGGGGACTGCAACCCTGGGAAAGCTACTAACGTCACTGTACAGTTATGAACAGTGACTTCAGGAGTTTCCCCAGGGCCATTCCCCGGGCGACGTAGCCCACTGTATGCCATACAGTGGGATACGTTTTGGCAGAATTTAACAAAACCGGTGCATTAACGGTTATTAAAACCAGGGCATTAACCGGTCATGTGCCTTTTGTTCACTGTCATTGACATCAATACCAAAATCAGTTACTGCAGATAATGTACAAACGTGAGCGCACCGCTTTCCATTGCCCAACCCTCGTTAATGGAGGGGGGCCCAGGCTCCTTGGCTCTACGAGCCCAGAATTTCCTGGGCCTGTAGAGCCAAGTATAGAGGGCCCTGTCTATACTATCTGTGAATGCTGTGTGCAAAGAGTCCAGTGCATTTCTATGAGACGCAGCTTCTCACTGCTCTGCCCTGCATTCCACTTGTTAGAGCGGACAGGGAAAAAAAATAGCAGGAGACGGGTGTATCGCATAGGAATACACTGAGACTCCGCAGTGTGAGGACAGATGTTCTATGTCACTGATCTGTCACTTAGCGCACTTAGATAGGACACAGAGCAGAGCAAGTGCAGTGTGATAAGACACCGCTACCTCTGAAAAGCCAGAAGCATCATGGGAAATGTAGGCTGCATTATGAGAACCATATCAGAGGGAAAGAAAGAACCAAGATGGCAGATAACTCATAAATGGCACATCAACTAAAACAGGTATACACAAGGCATACACAAGAGCCTCTACATTATTCTTTAACCCCCTTCCCGACATTTGACGCATGGCTACACCAAAGTCGGGTAGGGGGAAGTATGGAACGGGCTCATGGAGTGAACCCGCTCCATACGATGCGGGTGTCGGCTGTATGTTACAGCCGTCACTTCACAGTAACGAGCGGGATTGCGCTCGAGCGCAATACCGCTAGTTTAACTCGTTAAATGCCACGGTCAATAGCGACCGCGGCATTTAAATCATTAGAAAGAGGGGGGCGACCCCCTCTAGCAGCTCATCGCACCCCCTGCAATGCAATTGCGGGGTGTCTATGGTTGCCTGGGGGCCTAATGAAGACCCCCAGGTCCGCCATCTTTGTGCTCTTATTAAACCCTGACTCTGTCAGGGCTTAATAGAAGCCTGTCAGAAAGACGATATACTGCAATACATTAGTATTGCAGTATATCGTGCAAGCGATCCAACGATCACTGTTTGAAGTCCCCTAGGGGTACTAATAAAAAAAGTTAAAATTAGTAAAATAAAGTTGTTTTTTTGTTTAAAAAATAAAATTAAAATTAAAAGTAAAAAAAAAAAACCTTTTCCCACTTTCCCCCTAGAGCATAGTAAAAAAAAATAAAATAAACATAATTGGTATCGCCGCATCCGTAAAAGTCTGAACTATTACAATATATCATTATTTAACCCTCATGGTGTACGCCGTATAAAACCAAAATTGTAAACACCAGAATCACTATTTTTTGGTCACCTCATCTCCCACAAAATTTTTTATAAAAAGTGATCAAAATGTCGCATGTACCTCGAAATGATATCATTAAAAACTACAGATTGTCTCGCAAAAAATAAGCCCTCATACCATTTAAATAACTGAAAAATAAAAAAGTTACGGCTCTCAGAATCTGGCGACACAAAATAAATGTTATTTTTTTACACTTAGTTTTTTACTTGTAAAAGTAGTAAAATATGAAAAAAACTATATTTATTTGGTATCACCGTAATCGCATTGACCCGCAGAATAAAGTTAACCTGTTGTTTTAATTGCACAGTGAATTCAGTAAAAACAAAGCGCAAAAAAACAATGTCGGAATCACAGTTTTTTTCATTTTCTACCCCACAAATAATTTTTTCCCATTTTCTAGTACATTATATGGCACAATAAATGGTGATACTAAAAACTACAACTCCTCCCGCAAAAATTAAGCCCTCATAGGACTATATAGACGAAAAAATAAAGAAGTTATGGCTTTTGGAAGGTGTGGAGGAAAAAACGAAAATTACAATCTGAAAGTTGTTTATGACGGGAAGGGGTTAAAAAAAGCCTCTGCTGAACTATATAGGCAAAAATAAAAAAAATAGAAAAGAGTTCTGAACATGGAACCACCTCAAAATTTCCTAATAGGGTATTGAAAATGGGTTTTCTAAACCAGATATCCCCTTTAAGAGCTGTGGGGCCATGACTATAAATGAACTGCAATGCATCTAAATATTGTTTTTTACTTGAATAAGAGTTTATTTATATTCTACATTTTTACGGAATTGTTTTCATATGTAGGCATTTATTTTGGTTGGCCATTTTTTATTTTTTTTTGCTTAGTGTCACCCAAGTGGCTGTCTCATAGATCTCTGCCTACAAATGGGGGTCATCATGGTCTTAAAACAAATGTGGAATAACTTCATGGAACTTGGATATCCGTAAGTAACACATATTGTATATATCTTTTATTATATATTCCATGCATAAAAGCTAGTCTACCCAAAGTCAGCCATGTATGGTACAGTCAGGCCGTTCGTGGATAGACCTAAGGCGGTTCTGTTGACCTGAAATACTTGCAGAATGACACTTTACAGCAAAATGTGTATGACATGACCAATCTATTCCTTCTCTCATGGAAAAGGGAATTTGGTTTATGGAAGAAAAAAGGGACAACTCCTAGGAGAGGCGCTCCTGTGTCCGCGGTATATATCTCTGGATGCTTCAAGAAGGTGAAGACGACTCAGAACTTTACAGAACCTGACGTTATTTACATTAGAGGAGCGCCTATTTTTATTCCCCACCCCCTTTTTATTCCTTCTACCATGGAAAAAGGAATGATTGGATCCTGGTCATGAGAATGTAGATGTTGTAGTGTAAGAGAAAAACACTTAGCAACAAAGGTCTTTTTTACTTTAAGAGCTGGATAACCAGACCCCCAATGGTTCCTTTCAGTTTTAATTTTAACCTTCCGCTATAAATGTTTTTGTTATATTTTCCATCAGACTTCTTCAAAATTGGTGGTCTCGAAGGAAAATCAAGAAAGGAGGACAAGCTGTAGAAAGCAAGTTAACAATACCACAATGGGAAAAAGATTGGAACTTGCAGCCCATGAATGCTCATGGTTTGATGGAAGAGTACTTAGAAATGGGTAAGTAAAAAAATGAAATTGATTTTTCATTATCTAGTACTGAGGGCAGATATATATCGTTACTGCTACATGACTGGTGACATCAGTCATTATTCTCCAACCAGATCAATACGTAAGATACTAGATGAGATCACAAAATCGGACATTAGCCAAAAAATAAAAAATAAATTGTACGCTCCACTTGAGCATGTCCTCGGGGGCTGTGTTTTCTTAACCTGTACCCCAAATGCCCAGAAATTCCCATCTTCAGACAATGACCTCTTCTCAGAAGGAAACCTAGTGTTTCTAAGGTCAACATGACAATCATAATTTGAGGACCCTATGAGACTTGTTTTTGGATTTAACACATACGTGTATAAATATGTTTGTATAAAATTGTTCTATCATGTCTGATCCATATCAATTCAATACTTAAATATAATATACATTTTTGTGTTGAAAAACAACATCAAGCTATAAAAGTACTGTACATAATATCTGGAAAGGACTACTTGTATTTCATATCAACACATACATTCTGATTTTTATTATCTGAAAGAATTACTTGGCGGTCTTGATATCTATTGACCTTTTATTATTCAGTCATACAGTTTGGATTTACTACAATCTTCGTAGCTGCCTTCCCACTGGCTCCTCTCCTGGCATTGCTTAACAATATCATTGAGATAAGACTGGATGCTTATAAGTTTGTTACGCAGTGGAGAAGGGCCATGCCTGCTCGGGCTACTGATATAGGTAGGTATTTAGCTCCATGGATGACCACATGAATGATCCATGAATTTTACTTGGTTGTAGGACAAAGTTGTCACTTAGTAATTTCTATTTTCTTTAAAGGGTTATTCCAGTCACAGAAAGTAATAGCATATCACTAAGATATGCCATCACTTTCAGATCCATGGGGATCCAACTTTTGGGACCTCACGATCTTGAGTGTGAAGGGGCAACAGCACTGAATGAATCTGTGCTGCAGCTCCCTGCACAGCCGTTGGCCGGGAGCACGGCTTCTCAGGGAAAAACAGTGAAGGGCCATGGTGTTGCGGCCCCTTCAATCTCAGGATCCAGCAGTCGGACCCTCAAGGATCAGAAAGAGATGGCATGTCCTAGTGAAATGCCATCACCTTCTATGATTGGAAAAAAAAATCACTTTGCGTTCAGAAAAGCCTAACATTTTGATTTTTCCATTGACATAGCCATGTTGAAAACCTTTTTTTTTCTGGTGGGAGGGTAATGGGAAATCAAACCATCAAAATAAAAATAAAAAAAACCCATCAATTTGGTTTTGTTTTTACAGCATTCACCGTGCAGTAGAAATGACATGTCAATTTTATTATATGGGTCAGTTCGATTACGGTGATATTAAATTTATATAGGTTTTTTTGTACTACTGATGCACAATATAAACACTGTTCACCGTGTCCGATAAAAAAGGTTTTTGATTTATCATACGGGTCATTATGTTTTTTTTTATTATTATTATTTTATTTAACAAGGCATTTTGTAGTGGAAAAAAGTTTTATGCTAATTAGTTTCTAAATAGAAACTGGGCGTGTTTTTACTTTTTATCAACTGGGCGTTGTACAGAAGAGTGCATGATGCTGACCAATCGGTGACCAATCAGCATCATACACTTCTCATTGTTCCAGCCCAGCATCTTTCACTGCACAGCGTGATTGTGCACAGTGTGATTGTTCAGTGAAAGAAGCTGGGCTGGAACAATGAGAAGTGTATGACGCTGATTGGTCACTGATTGGTCACTGATTGGTCAGCCTCATACACTCCTGAGTACGACGCCCAGTTGGTAAAAAGTAAAAACATGTCCAGTTGTCTATTAAGAAACTAATTAGCATAAATCTAAAATTGCTCATAGCTTGCTCAAAAAATTATCGTTTTTCAAAATAAAAACCACTGCTGTTATCTACATTCCAGCGCCGATCAGACTATGTAGGAGATAGGGCACTTATAATCTGGGGACAGAGACCCTTTAAAGCCAGCCGTGGTTGTGGACATCCAAGGCAAGCAGGACTACCAGACTGCAGAATGTATACAGGAACATGCTAAAAACTTAGGCAAACATATTTTGACAATATAACGTTAGTCAGAATTTCTTAATGTAGGTAAAGCTATTTTTGTTTACACAGTAATAATTGTAACCCCTGGTTTTTAGGAATCTGGTATGGGATTTTGGAAGGAATTGGTGTTCTGGCGGTTATCACCAATGCCTTTGTCATAGCCATCACCTCTGATTATATCCCTCGCTTTGTATATGCCTTCAAGTATGGACCCTGCCAAGATCAAGGATACAGACATGAGAAGTAAGACTTAGTCTAATGACTTTCTGACATATAATGACCTCTACAAATCTCCATATTATATCTGAAATCCAAATATGTGTGTTTCAGATGTCTACGAGGCTACGTGAACAGTAGTTTATCAATATTTGATCTAAGTGAACTTGGTGAGGGATATACTGGGTATTGCAGGTATGTCAAGAACTTTGCTCAAAAGACAATTGTTTGTTATCATGTACAGACTTTATGTATATTAACAGTAATTAAAGCGTCATATCAGTATTATTTATGGATTTAAAAAAAATCTGCTTGAAAAAGGTAATTTTTAAGTGTAACTAAACTTTTAAAAAACTTTTGAGATGTCAGAAGTTTTAATCGGTGGGAGTCAAAGCACTGAGACCTACACCGATCGCTCAGGTGACCTCTATACCGCTTCATTTCTGATCGGCTTTCCACGGAGCAGTGTACGGCCTCAATAAAAAGTCTATGAGTCCGTACACCACTTGCTCGGCTTTCCGAGGAAAGCCGATCATAACCTACGCGGCACAGCACTCACCCAAGTGCTTTTGCCGCTTTGTTTTAGCAATTGGTGGGGGTCTAAGTGCTCAGATCTCCCCCTATCAAAACTTCTGACATGTCACTATGATATGTCAAAAGTTTTTAAAACTTTAGTTACCCTTTAAAGAAATGTACTTCTACAGCATAAGCCATGAGTAATGACGCAGGAGGCGTCTGAAACGCGTAGGCTAACAATTCCATTGAACCTCCCTTTGTACCAGGAAATTATCCTGCCGATTTTGATTTTAAACAATTGAATAAAACTTGGAAAAAGTTTCCTTTTTATCTACAACTGGCGCTGGATCCAATCTTTGTTCTCTGCTTCTACTTCTACAATCTTGGTTCACAGCATTTTTTAAATTGTACAGTAGTAATTTTCCGTTCATTACATATACCATAAAACATTCTAATTATAGATAATAATAGGTTCTTGTTACTGCTTTGTGTTATTTAAGGCTTAAAGAGGTTATCCATTTAGGACAACTTGTGTACAGGGGTGGATTATAAGGAGGGCAAAAGGGGCAATTGCCCAGGGGCCTCAACCACCCAGCCCCCTTCAGGACTTTTTCTAAAACATCCCCAACAGCAAGGCATGGGACTATGAAAAGATTAAAAGAATACATCCAACAATATAAGAGTTTTAATATGTGTCAGAAAAACCTACTCTTTAACTTTTTACTAATATTTATTACTAAGGCTAAGGGCTCCATTCTCCTAACTGTACTAGTAACTAGAAGAAATCCAGTGGCCAAGCAGGCACATTTATTGCCATAGGTAGAGGAATATAAGCAACTGCCAGATACTTTTGGTAACACTTATCTTATGGTTTAAAAGAGGATTGGGCATGTTAAAATTCAACATGCCAAACCTTGCTTCCCATCACCAGCAGACGCCAGGAGACAGTGGGGCTGCCCTCATACACATTAATTTGTTGTCAGAACCTGTTGACATCAATGGGATCTGCCAACAATGATCTAATGCTTATGCTTTTTTCCCAAGGGCCCCTACCAACTTAATCTGGTCCTACCTGTGTCCATAGAGGGGTTTCCCCCACACGGGTCCTCCCTTATAAGCCAGAGTAGATAGCCGCTGCAAAGCTCTAGTTTTTTATTACATGGTTGTCTACTCCTTGGAATGTGTGGCGCAAAATGCTACATTTTCCCTGATAGCAATCATTGCAAAGGAATTTATATTTTGGGGTTGTTTAGGGTTTCAGAAGTCAGACCCACTTTACCCTCCTTTCTGCTGTGAAGTGGCATGTGATGCTATTAGAGGACTATAAATAAAGGAGCTGATTGTAGCATTAAAATATTACGCTTAAAGACGACCTGTCACCGCTCCTGACATGACTGTTTTAGTAAATAATTGTAATCCCCATGAAATAACAATTCTGGAGCATCATTTTTGCAGTACTCTATGTTGTACTGTTCCTCTGTTATTCCTCCTAAAAATGTATGAATAAATTGACCACTGGCCGTTACCAGTTGGGGTGTGTCCCTACAGTATGACACTGGCCAATCAGTGCTGACAGAGTAGGACTGTGTACGGACACGCCTTTTTGACAAGAGGAATGTTAACACCCAGTTGTCAATTTATTCATACGTTTCCATGAGACATAACAGAGGAACAGCACAACGCAGCGTTCTAGGCTAATATGTTACAGAATTGTTATTTCATGGGGAATACAAGTATTTACTAAAACAGACATGTTAGGAGTGGTGACAGGTAAGTACGTTTTATATTAGGGATTTTACGTCTCCTACCGCTCTCCATATCTAAATTAGTATATATTGCAAGTGTTTTGCCTTTGAGTCTAATAATTAGAATTTTTCATTTAAAAGTAATAAAGTTTCTTACCTCTACCCAGATACCGGGATTATCGAGCGCCTCCTTGGAGCGCAGTTCCTTATGAGTTCACCCTGCAGTTTTGGCATGTTCTGGCTGCACGACTAGCATTTATCATAGTTTTTGAGGTATGTGTTTTATTTTACGACATAATTGATATATGGGAATGTTCTAGTCATTTTTCTTCTTACATAAAGTATTGGCCTCCAGTAAGATGTCCACATCTTGATCCGTAATTGGATGCAATCAGCGATATTGAATTGGCAAACTGAGAGGGAGCTACTAGTACCCGGAAACCCTTCTCTCAGCAGTTTGGAAAAAAACATAATATTAATAAGTGTTAAACACTAAATAACCCTAACCTTCCAGGGATGTTAGATATTAATTCATAACCATCCTAGACCACCATGAAAAATGGATATCAGTATTATTGCTTTAGTCAACCTAGATCACCAGAGATACTAGGTATTAACCGCTTAGACACTTGGATACAGGAATACTAGCACCAACTCCTTAACCACCCTATGAAATTTTGCCATCTCTGTCATGGGCACCAAGACATTTGGGGGGGGGGGGTGTTTGCCTTATATTGTGATATTGTCAGTTAAATTGATATCTTAGTTTTCCAATATTTGTCTAATTTTCATCAATACATTTTTGTATATATTTTTTTTAGCACCTTGTGTTTGGGATAAAATCCTTTATTGCTTACCTCATCCCTGATATGCCAAAAGACCTATGTGACCGAATGAGGCGAGAAAAGTACCTGGTCCAAGAGATGATGTATGAAGCTGAACTGGAGCATTTACAACGAGAACGGAAGAAGAATGGAAAACACTATAACCATGAATGGCCTTAAGTGACACCATGAGAAGCTTAAAGAAAAGTAGCCAAAATAAAAAATAAAAAAAGTGGGGTATGATCCTATAATGTTTAAAGGTTTCTCATTGCATTATATTATTTACATATATGTCTATTGTAGGACATGATCATATATGTATATTGATATGTGTATACCAGCCATATATAAACTGGAATATTCATGGTGTTGGACCACTAATGCAATGAAACATTTTTAAGTCAGTGTTATGGGGACTGAGGTGTTTGCAGTAGAGTGTGGCCGCAGTCAGGTCTATGACTGGAAACTGCACATCTTCAGTATTGTACATGCCCAAATTTGCATCAGTACGTCAAAGGTATACCAACCCAGGCAACTATTTCACAGAATGCTCCCTGTCTATTGCTGCTCTTGACTTGTACATATTAATGGACCTACAGTTCCACCATCTCTGGTAATATAGGAGGCCAGTATATGTTGAGCAGTAGACCAGGACTTTAACACATCATGCAATTTGCTAAAAAAATTATGAAATTAGCCATTTAAAAAAAAGACAACACAGAGGACTTTTGAGTGACATCCGAAAGTTGTCCTGAAGACTTGCATGAGAAGTTGGGAACATCTATTCTATAGATTGTATCTACAGCGCGCTCTTCCAAAGACATAAAAGCATGACATGGGCAATGCAGAAGGCTTAGAGGTTTTGTAGGGTGCTGGGCATCCACTTAAAGCAGCCTAAGCGTCCAGGCAGCTTAATGGCTATCACATCACTACAACTGGGCTCTGTATGTAAAGCAGTGGGTCTTTAATATGATGTTTCTGTGACGTGACGTTGTCTACTTTACAAGTGACCTGCACATAAAGATCCAATCGGGCAGTTTGGTTTTAAAAGCTTTTAGTATTTACTTGCACATCTTTTCAAATTGAGCACAAAGTTATAAAATATTCATAAAATGTATTGTGCACAAAAAAAACAAAAAACTATGCAGTTAGACAGCTTGTTCTCAACAGATAGTAGAGGGGAACTACTGGCACCCTAACGCTTTAATTATTCAGTGTGGAAATCACTGAATGGGTTAGAGTTACAATATGCTTCCATCTGAAAGATTACAAAAGTATTTCTTCCAGGACAAAAAAAAAAACATTCAATTATTTTGGAAAATTGGTCCATGTTTTTCAAAATTACCTTAATTTTTTCCATGCAGTGTTTTGATATAAAAATTGAAATTCACAAATTTGCATGTTTCTACCTAATTATCTAGATATTTTTTTGAAAATTACAATATCATGTAGAGTAATTACTTAATTTAAAAAAAATAATATAAATGAATCACATATTTATAGATATATATCTATATATGCATATATATATATATCTATATATATATATATAGATATATATATATACATATATAGATATATATCTAAATATATACATAGATATAAATCTATATAGATATATATCTATATGGAGATATCTATAGCTATATATTGATATATATATATATATATATATATATATATGTGTGTACGTGTAAAAGCCCTTTATTCCAGCATCTGTTACTCTGATAATCCCTTCAAGAAGTGGAGGACAGGTCAGAAAATGCATCCTCTGATTAAGGCCTCATGCACACGACCGTAGCCATGTGCACGGCCGTGATTTTCGGGTTGGCCGGCAGCGGAGTGTCACCCGCGAGCCGCCCGCAAATCGCGGGCCATGCACGTGGCTGCCTCCATTATTTTCTATGAGCCTAGACTGCAGAACACGGCCGTAATAAGACATGTCCGCTCTTTCTGCGGTCCACGCTCCTGGGCCATGCACGGACCGTGGAAATCACGCTCGTGTGCATGGCCCCATAGAAATTAATGGGGCCGCAATTCTCCAGTGGATTTTCACGGGAATTGCGGCCGCAAAAGCACATTCGTGTGCATGGGGCCTAAAAAATATGTATTAGGCCTCATACACGCGTTGCTGTCTATTTGGTGTGCATGTGGGCTTATAGTGGCAGATTTTGTGATCACTTGTTATTTGGGGCTTTCTTCTTGTAAACTCTTTACCCTTTCATGTGAATTTTAAATATTTTTCTATGACCATCCAGAATATCTGTTATTAAAGCACCTATCAGGTTCCATTGATGCCAGAATAAAGGGTTTTTACTGTATATATTTGTCATAAATAATATTTTCTGCATATTTCATGTGATAATCTGAATGTAGTTAGCATAAGTGTAAATTTTATATGAAAACGTTGACTTATATGCCTATCACTTCAGGAAAAAAAAAATATTTTTATGCTTCCGGATAGCATGCAGCTGTTTTTTATATGCAGTATTTTTGATTTGTTTGATTCTAAATGTGATGGATTTTGCTGTGCAAACCCTCTAACCCCCAACCTTAGATATTTATGCAAGCATCATTTTGTTAAAAATTGTAATATAAAAGTTAACGTTGATACACATGAAACTTTTTCACCATAGAATAAAAGGTTTGCATGGTCCTATCGCTCATCAATGAGTTAATTTAATAAAATAGTGCATGAACCAATCACCTGCTGTAACCCTTAGCAGCCAATCTGATGAGCCTCAA
This sequence comes from Rhinoderma darwinii, assembly GCF_050947455.1. Lineage (NCBI taxonomy): Eukaryota > Metazoa > Chordata > Amphibia > Anura > Rhinodermatidae > Rhinoderma > Rhinoderma darwinii. Next base: position 54,423,399 of record NC_134695.1, read on the forward strand.
TTGCTAAACAAGATCTGATTGGTGCCTATTGGGTATAGAACATCATTGATCCTTTCACGTGCGATTTACATATTTTTTTTGTTTTGTTTTTTACTATGGGAGTCAATGGACGACTTATGCAGTTGTATAGCATGCAGTTGCATATATTGTAGCTATACATTCAGCGTACACATCGGGAGTGAACAGAGCTCTTCAGAAAAATATTTTTACCATTTTGTAAAGACCTAAAAAAGAACTTCATCTACATTTGTACTCTAAAGACTGTGTGAACATTTTAAAATAGGTATTTATTTGACTGTAAGATCCAACAACAGCACCCCACGGCCTCCAAAAACCATTCCTATAACTATCCTTTCAGATTGTTCTTCCCCGTGCTTCATATTAGCTTGAACCAAGAACCTGAACGGGCTAGACAACACTATTCTGAAATAGACCTTCAGGACTTTTGCACAGAAAATTTGAATGGGACTGTGGAGTGCTTTTGAAACAGCAGTTTTAGTATAGGCAGCAAGTAAAATACTATATATAATAATTACATCTATTTAACTCCACCTAAAAATCATTATTGATAAACATTTAGGCTGGGGCTACATGGTCACATGCAGTCTTGGTCACGACACTACTTCAGTTGTTCCCTATGAGGAAGAGCTGTTGGTGACCTTACAACTAAAGTATCACAAAAATTCCGAGCATGTCTATGGAAGTCTCAATGTGACCACAATTTTACCATTATTCCAGTATACCTTCATATGACTTTGTAGCCCTAGCCTTAAAGGGAACCCATCATTTACAAATACCTTAATAATGCTAAACTAGATGTTTCAGTGTCACCAACTAAATTACATCTCAAAGTACCGATCAAGAGTTTTAAAAACATCTCCCTGTTGTGAGTTTTCTCAACCATCAGCAAAGGTGAGAGCTGTTACATTTCTTTGCAGCCCTAACGTCTCGAAGTTTAGCTTCAAGGGATTTAGTGAGGTGAAGTACACTTTACTAGCCCTTGATTGACTCTTTGGGGAGCTATTTTGATGGCACAAGTATGCCCACTTGGTCAGGTTCCTTTAAAAGTTACATGGATACTCCTTAAAGTGGATCTTTTAACTTAACACCTTAACGACATGTCACGTACTGGTACGCGGCAGCCGTTAAGAGGAAGTATGGAGCGGGCTCACGGACTGAGCTCGCTCCATACACAGCGGGTGACGGCTGTGTTACGTTCCGTCGGAGCTTTCCGTCAGAATGGAGCCCTGACTGACACAAACGGAAACAATAGCTTTCCGTTTCCATCACCATTGATTTCAATGGTGACGGATCCGGTGCCAATTGTTTCCGTTTGTCTCAGTTGTGCAAGGGTTCCAGCGTTTTGACACAATCTGTATCGTAGTCGACTAAGCTATTGATTCCGTCAAAACGATAGAACCCTTGCACAACTGAGACAAACAGAAACCATTGGCCCCTGATCCGTCACCATTGAAATCAAATGGTGATGCAAACGGAAACCTATGGTTCAATATGGTTCAGTCAGGGTCCCGTTCTGATGGAAAACTCAGACAGAACGTCAGAACGGGACGAAGCCTAAGTGAATGGACTTGCAATCCTTTGAAATCCTTATCTTTATTCTTACAGCATTTATGAAAAGCCTTTTTATGTAGATAATTTCTTATTATTTATACCAAATAATGTGTACTTAAGATAAAATGAATGGGTGAAAAAATGTTCTACTTTGACTGATATTTGGGGTTGAGTGATTGGATGGGTGAAAAGTTAACTATCATAGGGAACAAATATTTCAATACCAAAATAAGGCTCTATTCCATAATTTCTATGCAAAAAAACAAAAACATAAAGATTTTTTTTTTACAACACCCTTAATTTTTTTCATGGGATTTTCAGTTACCTTGCCAATTTACATTGCTCTTAGTGGGAGGTATAAAATCGTCTAGTATGCTATACTACCCAGTAATTCGAAAACCTGATGAATCCCATTACACGTCATTGTGATCCATTAGGATCTTTTATGCTTGCATTTCAATCCAACAAAAAATAGATCAATCATGGATCCACCACAAGTGGAAGCCTTGATATAACCACCGCAGCCAAGTAGCATAAGTGCCGCCGTAGCATACGCACTGTATTGCCAGTGAAAAAAAAAGGTAAGTATTGCTTTTTGGGATTATTTATATCCTTTCTGGCCCCTAATAAAAATATTTCACATCCCTGATAACTCAATTAAGCCTCTTCTATATCATGTTTGAAAGATCCGTTGTGATCAAAAGGAGGATTGGCTTTCATCAAAAGGTGAGAGGGTAAACATTCCTTAACATTTCCTTAGGGAAAGTTTGCCATCTCCCTTGTGATGAAATCTGTTGTTTTTTTTTTGTTTTTTTTTATTAAACAAGATGTACGGCAGAGTGGATCTCCTTAACATGATGTACAAGCAGCTTTAATAGCAACAATAGTCTAACACTGAGTTAAAGTAAAGTATCAAGTGCCTAACATTTTGATAGAGCTAATATAAATATAAGACATTTCCCTGTACTTCTCAATCTATATTCTTAAAAATCCAAGAGGGTCAAGCAAATGTGTGTAAAGAAATTACTTAAAGAGAACCTTTCACCTGCCCGTACATGTGCAGCTGGGTGCAGCATGTAATAGGCAGGGCTGTACAAACCCTGGGGCACTTTAAAAAAAATTCCTATCCTCCTCCTTTATTTAGATATTGGTGCTAGATATTTAAATAAACCCCTGAACTGTCAATGGGGCGTGTAATTGGCAAGGGGGCATGTAACATCACTGTGACACTGTCCAATCAGCTACGGACAGTGTTACAGCAAGAGATGGAGAGAGGATAACGTTGGCGCATGCGCGTGCACACTCTCACTCTAGCTCTCGGCAGACAAGGACTGTGATCTTTTGCGAGAGATCACACAGTCTTGTCGTCCTTGTCTATCAAGAGCTAAAGAGTGAGTGAGAGCATGCGCGCGCGCGCCCACATGCATGCCCGCACATGCCGAAGATACTCCCGCCGCTATGGAACAAAAGAAGAATTGACATTCTTCTTCTCGTCTTCTGTTTCGTGGTGGCGGCGGAGCAGCACGCGCACACGCTCTTGCTCTCCTCTCTCCAGCTCTTGCTGTAACACTGTCCGTAGCTGATTGGACAGTGTCATAGCGATGTTACATGCCCCCTTGCCAATTACACGCCCCATTTACAGTTCAGGGGGTTATTTAAATATCGGGCGCCACATATAACGCCACTGATATCTAAATATCGGAGAAAGAAAGGAAAAAACTTATAGTGAGACAGGGTTTGTTCAGGGTTTGCTCAGTTGCACATGTATGGGCAGGAGAAAGGTTCTTTTTAAACCTTTTGATTATCTACACCATGTAATTTGGGAAAAAATCGAAGTCAATTAATTTCTAACACGTGGATTGAATAAATAAAGTTTCTCTACTTGTATTATAACATGTCCACTGTGATGGAGTCAGTGAAAAAACGTTATCCGTCATCTATTATTTGTAATCCAACCCTCATCCCAAAATATGTTGTTTTCCATGCAGTTAGAATATACAGTTGAAGCAGGCTTCATTGCAATTCCTGTTGCTAGCATATTTCGACTTTACAAAAACTAGCTAAGGAGTTGTCCAATCAGTGAGCTCTATTGGGTACCAGTTCAACAAAGGCTTCTTCAACTGCATTTCTCAAAGTTCATACAAATTTTATAAAAATTTCTTCCCAATGAAAAGCTGCTTAATATAAACCCTGAATGGGTTTTAATGCCATTTATTTTTTAATTAAGTGTTTTATTTTATTACAAAATTGTACTTAAAGAGGCTCTGTCACCAGATTTTGCAACCCCTATCTGCTATTGCAGCAGATCGGCGCTGCTAAGTAGATTACAGTAACGTTTTTATTTTTAAAAAACGAGCATTTTTGGCCAAGTTATGACCATTTTTTTATTTATGCAAATGAGGCTTGCAAAAGTACAACTGGGTGTGTTGAAAAGTAAAAGTACAATTGGGCGTGTATTATGTGCGTACATCGGGGCGTGTTTACTACTTTTACTAGCTGGGCGTTCTGATGAGAAGTATCATCCACTTCTCTTCAGAACGCCCAGCTTCTGGCAGTGCAGATCTGTGATGTCACTCACAGGTCCTGCATCATGTCGGCCACATCGGCACCAGAGGCTACAGTTGATTCTGCAGCAGCATCAGCGTTTGCAGGTAAGTAGCTACATCGACTTACCTGCAAACGCTGATGCTGCTGCAGAATCATCTGTAGCCTCTGGTGCCGATGTGTCCTCGCTCGTCTGACACGATGCAGGACCTGGGGAAGTGACGTCACAGCGTGATCTCTCGAGAACACGGCTGTGTCTGCACTGCCAGAAGCTGGGCGTTCTGAAGAGAAGTGGATGATACTTCTCGTCAGAACGCCCAGCTAGTAAAAGTAGTAAAAACGCCCCGATGTACGCACATAATACACGCCCAGTTGTACTTTTACTTTTCAACACGCCCAGTTGTACTTTTGCAAGCCTCATTTGCATAAATACCAAAATGGTCATAACTTGGCCAAAAATGCTCGTTTTTTAAAAATAAAAACGTTACTGTAATCTACATTGCAGCGCCTATCTGCTGCAATAGCAGATAGGGGTTGCAAAATCTGGTGACAGAGCCTCTTTAAGTCAGGTCCTTTTTCACAGTTATATATTTATTATGTTTAGAAATATCACAAATAAACTTAATTTTAACATTTGAGCACATTTTTTGTAAATAGACTCCTGGGCATAGTAAAGCCCATAGTGGGAAATATCTCATCCTCGTAACTAATTGTCATTAGCCATTTATTACTAATTAAAGGCATACATAATTGTATTGAATTGAATGTACAAATCAGGAGGCAAATCTCTCGAAATGATTGTAATATTTCTTAAGTTGCATCCAGGCTTTAATCGATTGGGATTTACAGCTCGTGTATGAATAAGCAATCTACTGGTTGGATTCAGCAACATATGATCAGGTTAACAACATTCCTGGGATCCCCTGTTTGGTCACACACATGGCGCTGTGATTCTCTACAATGCCTGGCTTCACCTAAGGGGTTGTTTCAACATAGACAACTTTTTCATATGAGAGCAGCCGAGGTGATCATTGGATCGCTACAAGTCCGGCTCCCGAGAAGTGTCTGGCTATACATTTCCCCTGCAGTGGCCACTGCAAGTGTAATGTAAAATTACGTGCAGTCAAATGAATGATTCCTCTGAGAGTGCAGCTGCTTGTTAGCGGCTCTCCACTCTGGCTCATATAGGGTAGTCTCGAGTGAATACCCCCTCTATGATGTCCATATGCCCTGATCGCACATATGAAAATAAGTTGCCAAGAAGTGACAATCCCTTTATGTGCTTTCGTACTGTCAATGAGTTTAAATACCTATAAAAATAAATCTGTCATGTTAGGGTTCCATGACCTCCAAACCTTTTCACACACAGTAAGCAAAGGAGAGAATTCTTACAAGATGTTGGTCATTTACCCTACCCAAAAAAGAGCCTTTGTGTAATACGATCTTATACAATATTAGTAATTTGCATACTGAACAGGTTACGGTCTGTAGGTACAAACATGGGACCTTAACTTTAGTAGGAGCAAGATTCATGGTGGGGCGTGCTTTACTAATAAAGTGTACTCCCATTAACACTAAAACCAAAGTCTAAATATACTGTCGAGTTTTTGAGAGATAAATCCTACTTATTACCTACTTGGTGATTAGTTTACATTTTCTTGCACATAGGCAAATGTAAAATGGGTTCACTACTAAGTATTTCTTTATACTCCAGAAAGAGATAAAGCTTCTCTTAACGAGGACCTGTCACCTCTCCTGACATGTCTGTTTTAGTAAAGACTTGTATTCCCCATTTTAAAACAAAAATATTCAGAAGCATATAATCGTATAACTCTAAGTTGTGCAGTTCCTCTGCTATTCCTCTTAGAAATGAAATGGAAACTTTTTTAACCTATTTAGCCTTGAAAAGAGACAACTAAGGGGGGACATGATTAACTTATATAAATATATGAATGGCACATACAAAAAATATGGTGAAAAATCCTGTTCCATGTAAAACCCCCTCAAAAAATAAGGGGACGCTCCCTCCGTCTGGAGAAAAAAACGTTCAACCTGCAAAGGCGACAAGTCTTCTTTACTGTGAGAACTGTGAATCTATGGAATAGTCACTGCAGGAGCCGTCACAGCAGGGACAGTAGATGGCTTTAAAAAAGGGTTAGATAATTTCCTAGAACAAAAAAATATTAACTGCTATGTGTAGAAATTTTTCCCTTGCCTTTTCCCTTCCCCTGGTTGAACTTGATTGACATGTGTCTTTTTCAACCGTACTAACTATGTAACAATGTAAATTTATGAACAAATTGACAACTGACTTTTTACAATTGGGGGTGTTTTCCTATACAAAGTGACACTGTCCAATCAGTGCCGATAGAGTCAGACTGTGTAGGGACACGCCGGTTTGACAAGGGGACTGATAACACCCAGTTGTCAATTTCTTCATAAATTTCTAGGAAGAATAACAGAGGAATGGCACAATGCAGAGTTCTAAGAAAAAATGTTCCACAATTATTATTATGTCGGGAGAGGTGACAGGTCCACTTTCAAATATAATAGTAATACAATTTTGATGGCTGGACATGTAGCACGTGGACTAGAGATTTACTAACTATTACCTAGCCCACACTATTACCCAGCAACTCCTGAATCTCTAATGGTTCTACTGAACAAACTGATATATCAATAGCGTTCCATCGTGGTCTAAGTTTGTTTAGTAGAACCGGAGGGGAGGGAGGTATGGAAGCCCCAATGTTCTGTAAGAAAGTATGTACTTCTGATGGGCTCTATAATGATAGTGACGTCTACTGGCAATACTACTGTTTTCCCGTACATTAGGTTTGGAGAATTTGCAAATGGGTTCTATACTTTTATCCACTTCCACCCTTGTGGCTGACGTAGACAACCTGGTCTTCCTTGGATTTATCCTGCATACAATATGTCCATGCTTTCATAGGTAAACACTTCCCTTTCTTTGCAAGGCAGACCAGGCTGCTTACCTTGTTCGCAAGGCATAGAATAGAAAAAAATTCAGATTGAAATTCCACCTTAGTGCTCTTGCACACGACCGAGTTCGGGCTGTGAAAAACGGTCTGAGTGTCGATTGGATTTCCTGGCCCGACCATGGTACAGCTGAACAGGACTCCTGGCATCATAGATAGTTTATGATACTAGTCCCTGCCTCCCCACAGAACTGCTGTTCCATACTCAACAAAATGATACAGTACGGAACAGCAGTTCCTTGGGGTGGCAGGGACTCCTAGTATCGTAAACTATCTATGATGCCATGAGTCCTGTTCACCTGTACCTTGGTCGGGCCAGTAAATCCAGTCGACACTCCGACCGTTTTTCACGGCCTAATCTCGGTCGTGTGAGATCAGTCATAAAATACTCTATATTTTAGATGATTATATTCTAATATCTCTTACGCATGAGATATTTGAGTATTTAAACTAAAGTTTCAATTTGAATCATCTTGTTACCAGGTAAAAAAAAGATTTTGCACCCTATCAAGTGCTAGAAAATATCCAAAGTTTGTAAATGTGCACATGTGGTGGCACAGAGTGATACAGTGTTGTATAACTTCTTCCTTATACCTTGTACATTTACATATATTCATTTTAATATATTGTATGCAATGCATTCATAATGATATAAAATACACGTAACATTTCATGTCTAATATTTGTAATTATTAATGTTTACATTCTTTATGCAGTAAATGATAAAATATATAAAAAAAACACTTGCTTAAATTATTTCTTGTATACAAAATATTTGCATTGTGTATATTTTAAATGGAATTATGAATTACTAAATAAACATGACACTGGAAAGAATTTTATTGTTGCCTGATGTGTGTATTGTATGAATTCTCTATTCTACATGGTTAAATGAGTTGTCCGAGATTTTTTAAAAAAAGGTCCACTTTTCTATCAGAATCAGTGCTCTTCTTGTCTATTGGCTGTGTCTTGTTTTGCAGCTCCTCCCCCTCCACTTAAATGGGTTTGAGCTGCAATACCAGACACAGTCCTTGGACAAGAATGGAGCTGTTTCTGGGAAAAAGTAGACCTTTTTTCTAATTTTGGAAAACCCCTTTAAGACTCATCTTGTTTTTACCACTTGATATTATAATGTACTAAAAAAAATGGTTACATTGGACAAACAGCCCTAATATTCAACAAAAACTTGACTTGGATCATAGAAGAGTGCAAAGATTTCTCCTCAAAATTATGGGTATTTTTTTAAATAAAAATTTACCCTAGCATCACTTACCCATATTTCTAGGCTCCTAAGATTTTAGCTTAAGATCTTACAGTCCTACCATACAGATATTGGTTAAGCCTTAGAATTCATCTTTAGACTATTTAATGGATTCTGCCAAGAGCATAGCTATAGGGGTTGCAAAACCATACCTAAGCTCTGGGGCCTAAGGATTCCTCTGCCATATAAGAAGACACCAGTAATATAAAAAAAAACGCATGGTAGAGGGTCCAGTTACAGATTGTGGATTGAGGCCCAGAAGCGTCAAATTACCTCTCTGATCTCTGGCACCTTACATCTTTTTCCCATTCTGAAAAAAATCCACTCATACAACCAGGGTTGGGAATTATTATTATTTTTACCCATTTTGAAAGCCTATGTCTAGTAGATTCCCTCAGAGTTACACCATACGCCTTATTTGCTTCTGAATACATATGTCCTTTATTTCTTGTTTAACTGGAAAAAACTCTTCTGCTTTACTCTTTGAAACAAATTTACCATCTATGCATTATCTTAAATAAAGCAGTAAATATGAAATATCTCCTCCTTCATGACTCCAAGATCTGCAGATATTGGAAATCGTTACTAAAGCATTTGGTTGCATTTCGCCCAGTCCTGTGGAATCAACCAGTAACTCCTTCCATTTGATGTCTGGTTTTCTAGAATGAATTTAATCAATGTTAAAGGGGTTGTCCGAGATCAAGAAAAAACAATCCAGGAGGGAGAAATGGCATTAAATAATAAAAGAAGTATTACTTATCACTGCCCGGTTCTCCCTGCTGGTCTTTGTTTACTGATTAACAAACCGAACAATACCCCAATTGGTACTAGTGGTCCTAGTGACTAATTTTAACAAAACCAGAAAAAAGAACAAGTCACGACCAGGTAATTGAAAAAATACAAACAATCTTTATTAAAGTCAATTAGACACACAGAAAAAAACATATAACAGTTATACATAATAAAATACCATAGACCCTCAAACAGAAACGGAATCCGAACATAAAAGCAGAGTGGCCCCCCAGATGTACAAATGGTCCAATACCTCCTATACATGGCTAAAGTGCATACATATAGATTACTGAGCAGGTGCGAGGCGTGGTACGCCCTGCACAGATGGACACATAAGTGCAATATAAAAAAGTATATATAAAGTTCAGTCCTAAGTATACATAACATGCAAGGCAATATAGTATACCTACACCTACGTAGCAGGAGATGAAAATAGGAGACCAGGACCGGGAGAGGGGACCTCTGCTTAACCCGACGCGTGTTTCGCTGGTGCTTTGTCAGGGTTAAGCAGAGGTCCCCTCTCCCGGTCCTGGTCTCCTATTTTCATGAGTTAATAAATTCTGCACAGAGAAACCTTAAAATCTTTGCACCTGTAATGCATAGTAATAGTTGCCCAACAGGCAACGTGATACATATTTTTATTTCGTAACAACTTTATAAAGAAAACATGCATGACCACAAAGCAAAAATATCAGATATCATCCCGCAAAATTGTCATCAGGTCTTCGAACAGGACGTTCTCCCACAGCTTGTAAAACATAAACTAACCTTGATACTTATTTAGTAATTAAAAAAACCTGCAATATTGCTACAATAATAGTGTAAGTAATATCAACCTAGACTATCCTATGTGGTTAAACACAAAAATGGGATATATGTTTCCCAGAAAAAGCAGCATTCTTCTTCGTGGGCTGTGTCTGGTTTTGCAGCATTCACTTGACTAAGGCTGAGCTGCAATAACAGACACAGCCCATAGACAAAAGTGGCACTGTTTCTAGTTTAAAATAAAAATAAAAAATACCCTTTTTCCTAATCTCTGACCATCTCTAATCTTTTAAGGATATTTTTAAGGAAATGTTTTTGTTTTTTTCCCCAAATTATTTATTAATATTATATATTTAAAAAAATTGTTGCATTACAACCGCAGGGCATTACAATGCAGAATTACAACTCACATCAGTTCCAGGGACCCCATAGCGCCTCCCATTTATTCAGTTGGTTAATCTTTCTTTATTTTATTTTTTCATACTTTCTTATTTTAAGAACACTGCTTCTCTATTCCAGAACAGATGGAGGTGACTCTGCCATCTATTTTCTTGCGATTACTATTTTAGCTTGCAGTAAAACTCCCAAAATAAGCCGAATTTGGATTTGTGAAAACCATTAACAAATCATCAGTGCAATTCCGAAGCGCTAAGGAAATGTTTTACCAGGATAAAAGCTATAATAGACCATAAGTAAGAGCTGTGGTCATTCATGGATTACCAAACCACTGAAGTACATCAAAAACATATACCATAGTACAGTAGCTCAAAATAACCTTTATTCATACATAAAAACGACAACAATTTTTACATTATGTCATATTTTGCTAAATAAATACCATTATAAGCTACTATCGTCTATGATTTTAGATGGACTTCAGTGGTTTTAAGAGTAAAACAAAAAAAGCCCAAAATTTACAATTGAAAGAATACTGAACTATAGATTATTAAAATAATAAATAAAGTGGTTTTTCAAAATTTTAAATTGATGCCCATCCTTAGGATTGGCACCCCATGTGTGATCAATGGGTTCTGGGGGTTGGACTCCTAGCAGAATGAAGGGGCCACAGCCTTTACTGCAACACTCAACACAGAGGCGTCCAAGTGTTTGAGGTTGTGTTGGGTAATGCATATGGCCTGCCATAAAACATGTCCTACAGCTTATTGAGAAGCATTCTGGAAAATTTGAATGCCAGTTGATAAAAAGGAAATTCTGATTAGTGAAGCGTACACTTAGTCATTGGCTACATAATGCAGCCAAAGTGCTCCATCAATCAGCACCCCATTCACACACTCAGGAAAAAATCCACGTGGAATAATGAACGTGCTAAGAATTTTGAAAGCCACCACATCTTCATTATTATCCTCAGATTCCACGCTGAAAAGCAGCAGATTAGCTCCATTGAACTAAAAATGGGGTAAATCCGCATGCAGCTGCGTAGGTCAAGACACAAGAGATATTCAAGTTTCAGCTGTGGACTTCGGTCTCGGATTATCTAAAAAATCCACAGCCTAATAGCCAAATAGGTGAGATGGCGTCATCACACAGTAATGACGTCATCTGGTGGCACGAGACGATGGGAGCCAATCGCTGGCTGCAGTGATGACAAGTTGTTCATAATGATGTCACCTCTGCACTCACTAATTGGCTGGCATCGTCACATGGCACTTGACAACACAGCATAACAGGAAAAATGGAAGCCTGAATAGCAGTAAAAATACCGGAACTGCTATTGAAATCTGATGGATCCCATAATACTGGTTTTACTTGATAATGTAATTTGTCAGAATTCGGTGGGTTCTATTCAAAAATGTATCCATCATAAACAAGAGCCTTGGTGCTGGTGTGAACAGATCCGTACATTGAGCAGAAGCAGTCAGCAGAAGGCAGAATGTCAGCAGTTGAGATGATTACTCATTGTCACATTCTGCCTCTGGGCTCCAACTATTTGCTTACTTAGCGTTTACATTGCTCAATATGTATTTATATATTATAACAAGGGCTATTAGTCAATGATTCTTTTAGCAATTTTAAAGAGACAACAAATATAAGACCTAGATAAGGGAGGGAATACAGATTATTAAATAAACTTGCAGTAAGTCAAAATTATGGGGGTTAAAAAAAGAAGAAAGAACTTAAAAATAAATCTAAGATACTGTAGAAAATACATTTCTATTGTACTCTTTGACACTCAGACATTAAAGATCATGGTCCCCTTACCAACCATTATAGCCCGGATTGGGTAAATAAATTAAGGAGCACTTATCACTTGCTGTTTTTTTTACCGACAGAGCACTTCAACTTTAAAGTATGAAAAAAATGTCTGACATGTCACTATAACATCCCACAAAGGCAGAAATGAAACCATCACCAAACAGCTTGAGCTAAATATGGATAAGAATGCAGAAGACTGTCAAAATGGCTCAGTCCTCAGTCCTCACCCATTAATCGATACCCCAAAAAATGCAAAGTCAACATATTTTCAATACTTATTTTCTAAGCAGAGGCGTAGCTAGCTTCTCCAGCACCCAGGGCAAAGATTCAGTTTGGCGCCCCCCCCCCAACCTCTTTCCCGACATCTCCTTCCCCCTCACCGTGTTTGTTTTCTCTACCAATTAATGACGTGTCATTTCTTTTCCACATTTCTTTTTATGTAACGCGAGCATAAAAACATTTGTACATTTTACAAGCAATATAGTTCTATACACAACACCAGAACCAATCTCAGTACATAAATACAGCACCAGCACAAATACAGCTCAATTTAGTGCAACCCCTGCTGTACAGGTTTGCACGGCGTAAAACTACAACTCCCAGCATGGCCCGAACAATGATAAGGATATGCTGGGAGTTGCTGTTTCACAAAAAATAAATCCTATCATAATCATACCACCCATCATCTCGCTGCAGATCATACAACGACTACATTACTGATTAGAGGCAGAATAAACATTTACATTAAGTGACTCACCGGTGACGTCTCAGATTCTAGTTCTTTTTCTCCATCCGGTCCAGACCTCTATGATAACTTCTCCCGGTCACAGCCCATTTCTGCAGTTTGCCGCTCAGATGTCTTCAGCTTCCCGCTTTTCCTACATTTCTGCACCTATAAACAAAGAAAGTTCTCATTATATTACGGAACGTGCCCGGTCATTCATTGCTTCTAATTGTACCTGTGTCCTATAGACACAGGTACAATTATAGTGCAGGAGGAGGTGGCGCTGGTGCTCCCCTCTAAGTTGTGCCCGGGGCACATGCCCCGCCTGCCCCCCCCCCCCTAGCTACGCCCCTGTTCTAAGTATCCCATACAACACAGATGCAATGTTTCGGCTTGACAAATAAACCTTATTCAAGCTATTAAACTTCACATCTGTGTTGCGTGGAGTACTTATTAAAGAAGGTTCGAAGATATGCTGACCTTAAACTTTGCATTTTTTCTAGATGTCACTAGGATATGTCATAGTTACACATCAGAATTTTGATCAGTGGTAGTCAGGATGCCGAGACTTCCACCGATCACTGAAACGAAGGGCTAGGCCTCTTTGTATGTAAACGGCTTCATGTTGTTGATCCTCAAGGAGGCAGGATTACATTTTCTATGAGCCCCTACACTGCTCCGAGAAGAGCCGGACACAGCTGATCACAACTGAACAGGCACCGGGCTCATCTAAGTGCTCCTGCCCTATCTTTCCAGAGATTGGTGATGGTCTCAGCACCTGGACCAGGGCTGGATTATAGGGAGGGTACCAGGCGCCTGTGATTGATCTCTTTATTCAGAGCAAATGTGTGGCATTCCCGGCTACAGTGCTGGGTATCCAGAGCTATCTCACTAAATTCTGGACACTTTTCTGTTACAAGGTTCAGTGTACACCCATGGCAAATAATAGCATATAGAAAAAAGTCTTCTGAAGGAGAGATTAACCTGCTACATATGCTAAATCACCCATCTCCTTAAATGAAGAAGGGAGAAAACTTTGCAGCGGTGCACTTCTAAATGGTCAGTACAGAGAGCGAGATTCTCTTCATAGGTAACAACCCCTTTGAAAACTGTAAGGCTGGATTTACATAGAAAAGAAATGCTGCAGATTTTCCATTTGAAAAGGGTAAAATCCTCAGTGAACATCATAAACACAATGAGCATGTTCTGATTTCCGTCTGGAAATTGTCAAGCAACATGTGGATGAGATTTTTTTTAAATCTCATCCACATGGCTGTGACTGTAATCTGCTGCAGATTATCTGCATGGAAATTCTGCATACAAAATCTGCAGTATTTCCATCCTGTGCGAATCCAGGCTTATAGCTTCTTATTGTTTGTTGTTATAAACTTATCATCATAATTAGGGAGACAGCAGCTCCCATTATAAAAACATGTATTAAAGGGGTTATCCAGTACTGCTGCCAACATCACTGTCTATATATGGACCGTGGCGGTGACGTGGGCAGAAGTGCTGGAGTCCCCAGGCAGAGCATCAGCTGATGCTCTGATTGGGAACTCAAGCGATAGCAAACCCCTGAATTGACCACATATGGACGTCGAGAGCAATGCTGGAGTCCCGAGCAAAGCGCTAGCTGATGCTCTGCTCGGGACTTAAGCAATAGGCAATATGACAGCACCTTGCGGTCATGTTCACGAGCAGCACATGCAGCAAGCCTTCAGTCACGTGGGGCCGTGTCGGGGCGTCATCATTATTAGAAAAGCTCCAGCACTTCCGGGAACAATTCACGAGGTTTGAACTGCACCATTTAGTACAGAATTTTTAATTAAAGTATATTAGTAAGTTACTTAGTTTCACATAAATATATTATTGCAATGCAATTTTTGGTCCTTGGATAATCCCTTTAAAAACACAGATGGTCATTTTTATGTCTGCTCCATCTGTAATTCTCATCAACTTTTCCTAACCTTAGATGTATTTGCGTAAGTTCTCATGCATATGGCAAAGCCATTTGCATGATACCTGTCCGGTGGTGTTTGGAGCTCCTACGGTTCTGTATTATGGACCTGTAGGCAATCTGTGTATCGTAATTTTGTGCCTTTGTACTGCAAGGTAAACCTCCCCTGGCAGGCGGCAGCAAATATTCTAAGAGAGAATATACCCAAAATACAGCATGTAATGGAGACCGCCACATCTCTTCTTATGGATTCTGTTTGTCTGTATGAAACTGGAGGCGTATGGATATACAGTATGAGTTCATTTTTATACAGAGCAAAACATTTTGTGACTTTCTTTGATTTATATTTATCTGTTTGTTGTAAAAGAAAAAGAAAAGTTACACATCATCCTCAATAGACCTCTCAGGTTCCTTGGAGACAAACGGTTCCTAAATGTCAAAAGTATCACATACTTCTTAAAAGGTTTTACTACATCAAGTGTTTCCCTTTGCACTTGTCCCCTCACTGAATTGAGATTTGAAGGTCTCTGCTTTCATAACTTCCATTTCTTTGACCTGTCAGTCCAACAAAAGGCTGTGATTTGGAGAAAGTTTTCAAAGACAAAGAGGCTTTGAAGGTTTATGGAAACAGATCATATACATTGTTTCTTGAGTAGCTTTCGTCTACAGTTGTCAAGCTCTTACTATCTTCCCTAGGGCGTCATGGTATTAGCAACATCAAATTTGTCATAAATCAGAACTAGTTCTATACATTGGTCCAATAATAAGTCCTTTTAAACTCTATACACTGAAGACCTAGCCGAGGTTCCCAACCTGTGGTACTTGTACCCTAGTGGTACACGCCATAATTCCCAGGGTTACTCGCACTGTCCTTATTCTGTACATTTATTGAGAAGGAGCTGGGATGGAGTAGCAGTCGAGCATGCACCCGCCGCTAAATTCACTGTCTATGGAAATGACGGAAACAGTCGAGCGCTGCACTCGGTAGATTCCATCATTGCCACATGCTTTGAATGGAGTGACAGCGCACATGCTCGAGGAGGAACTGGGGGTTCGGGCCCCTGTTCTCACATTCAGTGGGGTTCTCAGTGATCAGAGAATTATTACCTATCCTGTGGATGGGGGATAATTTATGATTTTGGAAATACCCCTTTAAGCTAAAAATGCCAGGCCGGACCTTTTCCAACACTAAGTATAAAAGTGGAGGAAGATATTTTCTCTATGTATAAAAGTGGAGGAATTTTTTCTAAAAAGTTGACCTCCGCACAACTGAAAACTCGAAAATGTAATCCGTCTCGTACATTGGAAAAGGTTGAACAGATGCTTCATAAATATGCCGCTCTGTTTAAATATCATAATTTTTAGAAGTATTTACACCAGACAACTGGCATAAATACATGGATAAATTTACCTTATTCAGCTCTAAATCCCCTGCTTCTCCCTATACAGTACATACATGATAAAACTGACTGCCTGCAGTCACCACTAGGAGGAGCTCTGTGCATAAAAATGTATACAGCAGCTTGTAAGAGGTGGGAGGGGGTTTAGGAGGGTTACTGCCCCGCAGAGGAAATTGCACAGCAAGAACTTCAGACGACACCGGTATAAGATGCTGAACAGAACTTTACTCCAACAGAGGCACAATCTTCATGGTTACAATATTTGGTACATAATCTTGACAGTTTCACTAATAAATAGTCTCTATACTTGGCAGTTTCTGATATAACTGGTGAGAACGGGACATGTTGTTGTCTAATGGTTCAGTCTCAGGTTAAACTTGTGGTGCAGGGGATGTTTGTTCCCATATGAAGTGCTGAGTTGTGATACGCCATTCAGCCGAGCAATACAAAGTATTTTTGGTGGATCAGTCAGTTGGTAGCTTGCGCCCTACCTGGCAATCTCAACTGGCAACTCTTGCCCTCCCCGGCTATCCAATCTGACAGCTCTTGTCCTACCCGGCTATCCAATCTGGCAGCTCACGCCCCGCTAAGCAAATCCACCCATTTTGTACTGACTTCTTTCTCCCCCTCCTGCTTATCCGACACATGTAATGCTGGGGTAAGGAGACAGACAGGTGAGCCCTAATCTACCCGCCACTCAGTCCCTGCCTACTTGCATGACCCGTCCTAGGCGACGGCGTACAACTGGGCGACGGTCCCTACGCTCAATACGTGCACAAGAGACAAACAGACAAGGGTACACAGAAGCTAAGGGAAATAGGCCAGTTGCCCATGGCAGCACCGTGAGCAACAGGAGCAGTGAACGAGCCGAGTCAAACCAGGAGTGTACGAGGTACCAAACGCAGAGCAGGAGCGTAGTCAGTAAAGCCAGGGTCAAAATGAAGCTGAGGTCAATAGTAATAGCTGGAACAGCAGAGCCAGGAAACAAAGGAGAATCACAGGCAAAGACAAGAAGCAAATGAAGGTATACATAGACCGAGGACGGGAGCTAGAACCGTCTGGCCAGGCTTTGATAGGTTCTCCCACTCCTCAGCCTACCAGCCTGAGTGGTAGCAGATCCAGTCACTCTATCAGACCTAGGAGCAGGTACAGACTGATTAACCACGGGCGTCGACACAGAAGCTGTGTCTGGCAGATCCTTTACAACACACATCGCTCTTTCTGTCTCTCTCCACCACCACTCACCAACTGTCACTATCAGAAAAAAAATCGTTATTTTTTTAAAAGACTAAGCTCCTCCCTTTTTTTTTTAAAGGGGCCGCACGCCACAACTGACCCCTGGCGCTAATGTGTCTTCTCAGAGTCCCGTCTGTACAAAATATATATATATCTAGTGCTCT
Organism: Rhinoderma darwinii; assembly: GCF_050947455.1. Lineage (NCBI taxonomy): Eukaryota > Metazoa > Chordata > Amphibia > Anura > Rhinodermatidae > Rhinoderma > Rhinoderma darwinii. The sequence goes on from NC_134695.1 coordinate 54,441,024, forward strand.
ATTGAAAATAACCTTTTCTCCTAATACAAATACAGTTGCATTACATAACATAACATTAGGTGCTTAACATATATACATAAGTGGGTTCGGGGCACACCCTACAAGCTATCAATGAGCTCAGTGAGTGCTCACGTGCCAATATTGCACATCAGAAGCTTCATCAATGTAAGAAAGAATGGAATGGAGCTGTTAAATCCCTATGCAGATCTCCATCTAGTGGTGGCTGTAGGAAAACGCTCAAGAAGGACGTGGAGTTCAAAGCCGAGCCCCATTCTTACCACGGGCCCCATAGCAGTGGCGTAGTCTGCCTCTTTGGTGAGTACACCACTACTGTCTACAGAAAGGCTAGACTTGTTACCCATAGCAACCAATCACAGTGCACCTTTCATTTTTTCAGAACAGTTTAAGGTATGAAAGTTGAGCTCTGATTGGCTGCTGCTGTTACACAGCTTGGATAAGTGAGGGTTAGATGTATTGAAATGACTTTGGGACTCAATTAAGATAATTTACAAACAAATATTGTACATTTTCCAATTATGTTAATGTGAAGCAACAAATAATTGCAGGATTCAGGCAGAATATCAGCGGCTGAGATGATTACTCATTGTCACATCTTGGCCCCGAATATTTGTTCATTTAGCGGTTGCATTGCTCAATCACAAATGTTTTATGTATTATAATAAGGGTCATTAGTAAATGATTAACAAATAATAATAAAGAAGTGTAAACAGACCATAGAGGAAATACAGGTTATAAATCAATCTTGTAGTAAGACAAAGTTGTAAAGGTTGAAAAAAAAAAAAGCTAATGAATAAAAAATGATGCCAAGCACTAGAAGTAAATGCATTTGTATTGTATATTTTGATCAGTGGGGGTCAGGTGCCGAGACTCCCACTGATCGCCGCAACAAAAGGGTAGAAGCGCTCAGCTGAGCTTAATCTGGCTGATCCTTGGCAGAGTTAGCATCTGTATCGGCCATAGGCAATCTATAAACCCGTAAACCGGAGAGCTGAGTTTAGCACCTCTGCCCCTTTGTTTCAGCGATCAGTAAAGAATTTGCCATCCAGACTCCCACTGATCAAAGCTTCTGATGTGTCACTATGTCCGACGTTTTCACAAACAATAGATATTCTTTAAGGGTATGTTCACACGGCGGGGGTCCGTAACGGCTGAAATTACGGGGATGTTTCAGCCTGAAAACATCCCCGTAATTTCAGCCGTACCGGCATGTGCAGGCGCTTGAACGCCGCGTCAATTACGGCCGTAATTAGCGCTGCTATTCATTGGAGTCAATGAATAGCGGCTCCAATTACGGCCAAAGAAGTGACAGGTCACTTCTTTGACGCGGGCGTCTAGTTACGCGCCGTCATTTGACAGCGGCGCGTAAATATACGCCTCGTGTGAACAGACAAACGTCTGCCCATTGCTTTCAATGGGCAGATGTTTGTCAGCGCTATTGAGGCGCTATTTTCAGACGTAATTCGGGGCCAAAACGCCCGAATTACGTCCGTAAATAGGCCGTGTGAACATACCCTAAGGAGTGTTGTAACTGAGCCGAGAGCCGCCTCCAGTTCTCATCTCGGTCATTACGTATGTGCTCAATTATCATTAAGGGTATGTTCACACAGATTTTTTTGACGTTAAAACTACGCCGCAAAACTCGCCAAAAACCGTCCGAAAATGTCTCCCATTGATATTAATGGGAGGCGGAGGCGGTTTTACCGCTCGCGGGAGAAAGAAGAGACATGTGATTACGCCTCTGACCTCCCATTGATATCAATGGGAGGCAGTGCAGGGAGAGGTAAATCTGCCTCAAACTTCCAAACTGAATTTTGAGACAGATTTTCCGCCTGCAAAAAAACTCAGTGTGAACCCAGCCTTAAAGGGATTTCTCTGGCTTAAAAAAGAAAAAACTTTCATGAGCTGCATATGTGATAACATGAAAAATGCTCATACTATAAATCCCCCATTGCCTAGCGCCGCCGGTCCATTGTCTCCCACCGGTCTGTGTTTATATTGTTGAAGTCGATCACTGACCGCAGCGGTGGTGTCAGTATGTAGGACACGTGATCTCTGAGGTCAGTGAGTGCTCACGTGCCAATATTACACATCAGAAGCTTCTTCAATATAAGAAAGAAAATTTAAAGGGAGAGTATGAGCTTTTTTCATCATATTGTCACACATGTCACTTAACGTTTTAGTTTTTTTTCTTAAAGCCCAGAAAAACCCCTTTAATGCGTAACCTTTTTGCTGTCGAAAGAAGAGCACAGCTTGTTTCTGAGACCGGCCCTCACATTATAGGATTTTAAGCCCTGCTGTTCTGCTCCATTGTACTTGTGCATTTATTATTTTTTTAGGCTTGTAGTGCCTCAGTATTCCAGTGTGTAATTATTTATTTATTTCAAGGCTATGCTGAGACTCGTGTATATATATATAAATTACCTGGCTCTGCTGGGACCTGTAGTGCCTCTGTGCTCCAGTCTGTATTTATTTATAGGATATGCTGGGACTTGTAGTGCCTCAGTGTCCCAGTGTATATTTATTTATTTATTTATAGGTTATGCTGGGACTTGTACTGCCTCAATGATCCAGTGTGTATTTATTTATTTCTAGTTTATGCTAGGACGTATAGTGCCTCAGTGTGTATTTATTCATTACTAGGATCCGCTAGGACTTGTAGTACCTCAGCGCTCCAGAGAGAATTTATTTATAGGTTGTTTCTGGGACTTGTAGTCCCTCAGTGTTATAGTTTGCATTTATGCCTTACTAGGTTATACTGGGACTTGTAGTGCCTTAGTCTATGTATTTATTTATTTTGTTATTAATTTTGGGCTTATACTAAAACTTATAGTTTGTCATAGTGCCAGTGTGTATTTACTTATAGACTATGCTGAGACTTGTAGTGCCTCTGTGCTCCAGTGTATGTTTATTTATTTTTAGGTTATGCTGAGACTTGTACCGCCTCAGTGTTTTAGTGTGTATTTATTTTTAGGATATGCTGTGTCTTAGTGTTCCAGTGTGTATTTAGATATTTCTAGGTTATGCTTGCAGGTATAGTGCCTCAGTGTTTCGGCTTATTTGCAGGATGGGCTTTCAACTTTGGAGAAGGCCATTCTCGTTGCAGCTCTACTTTGCACAAAGTGAGATACATACAGACATATAGACATGGTGTGAGAAGTTGGCGGTATAGGTCGTATGTATACAAAAACAAAATGTGAACAAAGCCTAAGACAGCCAGACACTGGATATAACTTTAACCCCTTCCGACATTTGACGTATCCATACGCCAAAGTCGGGTAGGGAAAGTATGGAGCGTGCTCACGCAGAGAGCTCGCTCCATACGATGCCGGTGTCGGCTGTATGCCGACACTTCAGAGTAACTAGCGGCATCGCGCTCGAGCGCGTTCCCGCTAGTTTAACTCGTTAAATGCTGCGGTCAATACCGACCACAGCATTTAAATCGGCAGAAAGAGGGGGCGACCCCCTCTAACAGCTCATCGCGGGAGGGCGATGGTTGCTATGGCTGCCTGGGGGCTTAATGAACGCCCCCAGGTCCGCCATCTTTGTACACCTATTAAGCCTTGCCTCCGGCAGGGCTTAATAGATGCCTGTCAGAATCACGATATACTGCAATACATTAGTATTGCAGTATATCGTGCAAGCGATCTAACGATCGCTGGTTGAAGTTCCCTAGGGGGACTAATAAAAAAGGTAAAAATTTGTTAAATAAAGGTTTTTTTTGTGTAAAAAAAAAAAAAAAAGATTCAAAGTTCAAAAAAAACCTTTTCCCATTTTCCCCTAGAGAATAGTAAAAAAAAAATTAATAAACATTATTGGTATCGCCGCGTCCGCAAAAGTCTGAACTATTACAATATATCATTATTTAACCTGCACGTTGAACGACGTAAAAAAATTGTAAACGGCAGAATGTCTATTTTTTGGTCACCTCATCTCCCACAAAAAATTAAATAAAAATTTATCAAACCATCGCATGTACATTATTAAAAACTAAAGCCTATCCCGCAAAAAATAAGCCCTCATACCACTTAATCGACGGAAAAATATAAAAGGTACGGCTCTCAGAATTTGGCGACGCCAAATAAATTTTCTTTTTTACACTTAGGTTTTTACTTGTAAAAGTAGTAAAATATAGAAAAAACGATATATATTTGGTATCGTCGTAATCGTATTGACCCGCAGAATAAAGTTAACATGTTGTTTTAATTGCACAGTGAATTCCGTAAAAACGGCACGCAAAAAACCATGGAGGAATCTCTGTTTTTTTCATTTTCCCATTTCCTAGTACATTATACGGCAAAATAAATGGTGCTACGAAAAACTACAACTCGTCCCACAAAAATCAAGCCCTCATAGGACTATATAGACAGAAAAATAAAGACGTTATGGCTTCTGGAATGTGGGGAGGAAAAAACGAAAATGAAAATCTGAAAGTTGTTTACGACGGGAAGGGGTTAAAGGAAGAAAATCAATAGCATCTATAGATGTGATTCTATAAAAGTCGGGATATTTTGATGACAAATGGCTTGTATTTATCCATCAATACCGCTTTCCCTCTGGCTTTACTTTATTGTATTTTTCTCTCTTCCTCTTACTGTGATAATAAAACAATTTACAGTTTTATTTCTTAATGCTGTATTTGTGAGATTTCCGTGTAACTGAAATGACCACAGCTTCCTAGAGTTATCATCGTATGGAAAAGATTAAGGGAAATCGCAAAATCAATATCAATGTGCTACCTGCGGCTTTGTGCTTTTTATATACAGTGGACTTGTATTATTTTTCAAGTTCTCCAAAAAAATCATTTACTGTATACAAGAGATACAAAAAAAAATACTCTTTGTGAAAATGGCCCCAGTCATTTCTATATGGGAATCTTATAAAAAAAAAAAAGGCAAATAGATGCTATACTGAGGCAAGGAGGGAGATTTACTATGTCCGCAGCAATTGCAGCATGTGTCAGCTGTAATATACAGCCAACAGACCAATCCAACGACG